>NW_028141979.1:8673144-9093144 GCF_025532165.1 Camponotus vicinus | reverse complement strand
TCTGATTTTAAAATGTAAAATTTAATTTTTGTTTAACTTATTGATATTTCCATTATCTTTATAATTAAAATATAAATAAGAGAATCAGATTTTATCTCAGCTGATTCGATTTTCGTTGACTTTTAAAAATGCATTTAAAAATTAAATTTTAAACGCATACACAATGTATACTCCTCCGAGCTCTCCTTTCCCTCTTTCTCGCGATCCGATATAAAAATCTCTTTCATGGCCAGATATAAATCTTAAACGACGTCAATCTAATTCGATCGTAGGCGTCCAGTGCGGGATTAACAGATAATACGTTGCATCATTTCGACGATTAGGATTATCCGTGAGGATTTGGCTTCGTGAACTCAAATACTGATAGCAGCGTATATCGTCGATATTAATGCAAATGGGAAATTGATACTCAAATATTGATGATTCGGTCAAGCAGCCTCGAGAGTGCCTAAGATTTCCGCATTGCGAAAAATGTAACTACAATATAAGTGCGATACAAGTGTAAACTATTTTTCTTCAAGTATTAAATATCGCGAGATATTTTTGGTACCATTTTTAGATCGATAACTATTGACATTTCTTCGATAACATATTTATATAATGTGATAGCTTTATAAGCTTACATATTTTTTTAAATTCGAGATTTTAATTCTTTAATTCTGTTTTGATCAGCATATTTTTATGCATTTTTTACAAGTTAAATAAGTTCAACTTAAATATATTTAAGAAAAGTACGGAAAAATACGGAAACCAGTGAAAAAGGGAGAGCGAAAGCAAGAGAGAGAAAGAGAAATTAAATTTTTTTTACTTTTTTATATTTCAATGATATTTCAAAATTTTAATAGATTCTGAGATAAAAAAGAATGCACACGAGAATTTAAATGTATTTAGCTGATCTTACTATGCAATAAAGCTGCTAATAAAGCAACGTGGTTTCTTGCAAAATGATATAGGATTTTTTAGTTCAGTTTAGCGAGATCTACTCATGGATTTACTTCGTTGCGAGATACCGGAAACACCCTGTATATGTATGTAACTGAGTAAAATAAACACACGTAAATATATAATCAACATCTATGTATTAAATTTGTAATACAGAAAAGTAATACAATATAATATGTAATATGATATAATATTTAAAATATTCATAATATGAATTATATTGTAATATAATATTTTTATAAAATATTATATAATACAATATTTATGCAATATTTATGCAATATTATACAATACAATATTTTTAATATTATATTGTACAACTAATATTATATTGATTAAATACAATTAATATTTAATTAAATAATTAAACAATTATTATCTTTTATATGACATTAGTGAATAATTAAGTATATACATTTATAAATATTATCACAATTATTTATGCTGTATTTATTATTTCAAAACACTTAATGTCTTAGAAATATAGTTAATCAATTATGTGAATAAGGACCGAAAATATTTTATCTGTTTTTCGATCTCCAACAAGCGTGTTCCCATCTTGTATTCAACATTAGAAATGATTGAATTTTCCAGTTCCTTTTTTACAAATTCCATTATCTAAAATGGATTATTTTAATAATTATTATCAATAAATGATTTCGTATTTAATAACTGTACTGTCACACATACAGAGTATCATTATGAGCAGAATTGTAGAAAAATATTATATAAAATATATAACAATTATAGTGAAAAGTAAATTTTAAAATAAAAATTAAAAAAATGTATAAATTTGATTTATTTAAAATTTACCTCGTCCAACTGTTCCTTAGAATACGCATTGTTAATTATAACAATTAATGTTACAATCTCACTGACTCTCCTATGAAAAAATATAAGAACAATATTATAACTATTTCGTACAATAAATCTTCACATCTATGTGTAGTATACCTTTATTAAATAATATTGTCACCTGTGTCTTATTATTCTGTAATTATTTAATAAACTTGTAAGCATATATTTAGCATGCTTTTCAATGACAGAAAGAAAAATATTAGCAGTTAAGGCATAAGCTCGCTCTATCGGTTCAAGTTGAAAATAAGATGGATTATACCAAAGTTTTATTAAAATTTCTGATAATTTTATTTCTAAATAATTGATTATAATTTCAGAATTTTTACTGTAAGCCAGACATTCTATATATAAAATTGTATTATCTCCTTCCATGTAATCATTAAAAACTTTATTCCATGTATCACGATCTGCCGTCTTCAAACCATTGCAATATGTCCACCTCTTCCATCCAGGCAAAATTCTGCAGTAGACAGTCCAGAAAAGAAATAAAAATCTTTAACGAAATTGTGTTAATAGTTTCTTTAGTGTTTTATAAATAATTTTTGAAATAAGTGATAACTCATTTTCTCAAACATATGCAGAATATAAAAAAATAATCCTAGAAAAAGAATAAAATATTATGAAAAGAATTACTTGTTTTCTTTAGGATTTGCTAGATGCCATTTCAAATGATGCTTAGACTTTTCTTCGCAAGGATTTTCATTTATAATACACTCCCACTTTGCGAGTTCTTGTTTTAAGCATTTAGCATGATCGCTGATGTGACTTTCGTCATACAGATTCCAATAATTAGATCTAAAATTCTGCATAAAATCAAACCTTAGCACTCCCTAAAATTTAATAAGTATCATTATATTTAGTTTATTTATTATTTACAAGAACAAATGTAATGTACGCGCAAACAAACATTTCTATTAGATAATTTTCTTTTATATTTCTTTAATATTTATGTGACTTCGTAGCATCAACACCATAATAATCAAATTTACCAATTTCTCATTTGTGTGCGATAATTGTGTATATATTTTATCATCTAAATAGGTATGGATTTTATATGATCTAATGGATTCTTAACATAGATATATCGATATACAAAGTGTTTCATAAGATTGTGCTAACGCTCGTGAGTGGATAAAACGCAATAAACTCAACACAAAGGTCCTTTACCATTTTGCAATTTTCGCATTAATTTATTGAAATATTAATTAAAAATGTGAATAAACGCACGTTTCGGGAGGCTAGATCGTAAGATATGCGCGGTAGGTGTGTCAGCGGCGAGTATCGCATAGCCATGAAAATACAAGAGTCGAGGTACGCGCGATCATATTTTACGAGACACTCTGTATATATATTTTAGTCTGTGCATATTGATGTATCGATTGATGTATCGATTTTGATATATGATGAGTTATTTTCTTAATTTAAATCTGTGCATATCAAATATAGGTTTTAAGTATTTTAAACTTTAAATATCAAATTCTTTTATAAAACAAGCATTTACAAGTGGATTATTATATATTAAATTATTATGTGTTGTATAATGTAAAGAAATTATCTTAAAATTATATAAGTCAATTTCTCTGGAAAATGTTTGTATATTTTTAACAGCGTAAACTTCGAATACTACGGAAGAAAATTAATATAAGAAAGATAATTGTGTTATATACTGTGTTCTATAATTTCCTAAAACTAATTAAATATTAATTACACAATTGATCATCAATTATCATGTAAATACTAATGTATTATTATTATAGAAAAATAACTTGATTAAATATTCAAAATTTATATGATTGTATTAAATATAAAGAAAAAATATATAACATAAATATGTAACATAAGCGCCTCTTGAATTTAAATTTCTGAATTTTGATACAAAAAATTGAATATTATTGTATAATCAATTTTTTTGTTTAACTCACTACATATATCTATTTTTAGAAAATTCATTATTATGTTACGAAATTGTTATATTATATGGATAATTATCATAATGGATATTTTATAAGAAAACTGTTTATATATATATATATATATATATATATATATATGTGTATATATGTATATATACCTTGAATTCAGGATAAATATCCAAGAATGGGAAGATATTCGACAAAAATTCAAATGCTTTGAACATAGGATACCATGCTATATAATCTCTTTCCTGTCCCAAATAAGAAGCGAGTTCCCAAAATATGGAGAATTCAAGTTTCTTCTCTATCGCAAAATGAAGCGCGTCATTGATGATTTGCGCTCGATTGAGAACATGTATATTATTATATTTTTCAGAATTTAAGTATTGTGCAATTTTTCGCCAGTTCACAATATCATAGTTGACGCGATAGTATCCTGTTATAAAATAAATTACTTTTGTCGATTATTAAATACTTGGAAATTATATATATTAATTAAACGTATTCTTCGAGAGATATTAAAGATATTTCGATTATAATAAATAAATTTAATATATTATTATAATTACAGATGTTTACATCTTCCGTTTTTATTATTTAACATAAAAACTGTATCAGGAATTCTACATATTACAGCAAGAAATCAAAATTTCAAATATATTGGTAAAATTTCAATATTCTTGTAATATCTTTATATCTTATATATGTATACTTGAAATTATATACAATATAATTGTAAATTTATTATTATATAATAGGCAATATAGATGTAAATTATTATTCATTATTTACCAGCTTGTTGTAGATTGAAAATAATCCATTGATTATTCTCATGAAAGAAAAATTCAAATTTTGAATGCCATGGTGTTAACCAAATATTTGTCCAAGTTATGGTAAAATTGGGATTCGACTCCGTAGCATAAGTAACAGGTATATAATATTGTTTCTCTAATTTGTTGTAAAATTGTACCGATACAGTTACAAGATACGTAGAATAATTTCGCGTCACCTCCAACACGGAAGGATATCTCTGCATAATCCACGAATCTATCGTGTTTCTTATATCAAATTTATAATTGAAATTCAATTCAAACATGGCAAATCTCACAGCATTCCATAAATCAACAGAAGTTGTTGCTTCAGGCTCATCTAATCTATAAGATTTAACATTATAATAATTTTAACACTATATTAAAATTGATAAATAAATAATAAGAAAAAAAATCATAATTTACACATAATTTGTTTTCGTATTTTAATCTATAATGTGACTCCTACAGAGATAGAAATTTATGAACTTTAATATAATTGTATATTCTATATATATATATATATATATATATATATATATATATATATATTTTCTTATTAGTATATATTAATATATATTTATAAGTAATTATGTCAGCATTTATCGTGACTGAATAAATAATAATTTTAATTTTTATATTACAAAGATTTTAGAGAATTTATATTCTATGTTTGTAAAACTAGATTCTCGAAATCATTTAATTTGCATTATTTGTTATGTAGAAAATATGAATATCTATTATATATTTATTAAGAAAAAAGTTGAAATTCAATCAACAAAAATTTATAAATATAAAATAGCGGTATAAATTTAAGCTTTGAAATATCTATGTCTTTTAAACATTAAAAAAACTAGAAATATATTATTAAATTTATTTTATATTTTATATTTTGATTTTCTTTTCCTCTATGATGTATATTATTACATTACAATACATTATACTTACTGATTATCCAAATATTTAATGAATCCCTTTGAAAATATATGAATTGGTAATATTCGTTCTAACATGCGCCATATAATGGATCCTATAATGTTTAAAAAAAAAAAATTTAATATATTTAAAATCCCTTTACTGAAATGTGCAATAAAGGTTTGTCAATATATTTGTAACTAATAAAACTAAATATATCACACACAAAATTTGTGCAATTAAATCAAAGTAAGTAGCTATAAAAAATTGTTAAATTCATTTCAACGAAAAAATTTGTAATAGTAGATAAATAGTGAATGACTAAAAATTTGTTAAAAATAATAAATTAGACAATTATGAGGAATCAGTTAATTTTATATTTTATTACAATTTTTTGAAATCTTAGATAAACATGTATAGTTATAATTTAAAAAAAATTACACATTATAAAATTATCCAAAAATTATATAAAAATTTAATTTTAAAGTTAGATATTATTACGTTATTGCAAATATTATAAAAAGATATATTAAATTTTCCAAATGAAGGGGCTTGCACAGTTCCTTCTATGGAAATTGAAATTCGAAGAAATTTGAATATTGATTGAATTTGCTGAATTTTGGAAATAAATAGTTTACGTGAAAACACAATAAAAATTTAAAAAATGTCAAAATAAATGTGATAAGGTTCATGAAGTGGTTTCGTCACTACAAATATTCAAATATCGAAATAAGGCGTTATTTCAATATTATTAAGGAAAAGTAAATAATATATTAAATAAAGTAAATAATATATTAGAATGCCATACACATTTTTATTAATACATTTTCCTAATATATTTACATGGAAAAAATGTGTGTGTAGCAGCATCGCCGCTGTCGTCGCCATAACATGCTATTTGATATTTGATAAAATATAATTAGTTAAAAGCATAGTTATTATATAGGTTTTCCCTAAGTCTCCCCCTTCAGATGGAAGAGGGATACAACTTCCCTATTTGCTTTAAAAGACCAACCTCTCAAAATAATTAAACACCTGTTTCATGATTTTTCGTAATTTTTGAACCGTTTCTGAAACATAGTGGATGGGAAATTTATGTACACCCTATATATACATTTATGTACATATTTTCCACGTAAATATAATATATATTAATAAAAGTAATCAACTGTGTGTGATTCTACTCAATAATACATTATTTATTTTCCCTCAGTAGTAATGAAATAACGCCTTATTTCGACATTTGAACGCTTGTAGCGATGAAATGGCTCTATCAAATCGATATCGCGATTAATGTGACTTTTGATTTGCCACAAACTATTTATTTTCAGAGTTTCTGCAAATTTCACCAAACTTCAAAATTCATTTTCCATAAGAATCGTACGAGGACTTTTGTTTATAAAGTGATCTCATTTTTTATGAAATTAACATTGAGAAATTTATAATTATTTAATTGTTTAATTATGCAGTGTTATACGCATACCTTTGATATGGGAAAGAGAAGACTGTATATAATTTTCAGGATAGCTTATATTATATTCTATAGTAGAATTTATAACAACATAAGTATTTAGATAGAGTAATTCATGTTGAACTTGAACTACAAACAAATCCATCATCCGGGAATTTGGCAGAGCCTAAAATCAATTCGATATAATCATAACTTATCATAAATAATCAAAAAGAAAAAGTTTTTGGTACATATCAAAATTAGCTTATTATATGCTGTTGTTAAAAATAAAGTTTGTATGTGTGTTTGTGTGTGTAAATTTTTCTGCGATAATTTTCATACAAAAACATATACATATTTAGCTCTTATTAAATTTCTTTCACCGGCTTTCAAGAAATTATAGAGACTTGGATTCTTATCATTTCTTATAATTAAGAAATAAAACGGAATATTTGCACAAATATTTAACAATTATCTATATTGCTAAACTGTTAATCATTTGACTGCGTATTCAAATAGCGTTAGTAATAAAATAACCTTGTCGATAATGTATGATTGATAAAATATATTATATCCTTCGTTTAACAATGTATGAGGCCATAAGTAAGATGGTCTGAACAGATGTTTAACATATATTTGTACTATCCCACGTGCAATTAAGCGCGCAATTATCGTTTTGTATGCGACAGGATCTAATTCTTCATTATAAGTGATATCTGCTTCTCTAAAAATAATTATACTTACATGTATGACAAATTTTGGATATTAATATAATTTCTTGGTGTAAATAGATTACAATATAATATGTAATTAAAATAGTTTTTAAAATATATCTATATTTTTAACTATATATATTACCGATAAAAAATGAAACCAAAAGTCTGTTCGATTTCATTTTGTAAATCCGGGATTACGACATGATCCATTTTGCTCTCAAATGAAACAGAGGCCTGCGCAAGTTTTCTTCTCCATATATTCCATCTACGCATGTATACACTAGCGGAAGAAATAACAGTTTTCGCAAATTCTAGATGCGGTTCCGATTGTGGTCTGAACCATATGGATGAACGAATTGTTGCATCATACGAGGGGATGATCTGATGATAAGGACCGGATATCAGAAATGCTACACTATCTATGGAGATCAAAGGAGTCTCGTGAAAATATGTCGATATCATATTATCGTTTATCAATTCAGTATCTCGTATCGGCATATTGGTCAAAGCTTTGTATTTTGGATGATGCATTATGGAAATATTAAAAGTAATTCTTAATTCTGGCTTGTCCCAATATGGAAATATTTGCTGTTTTTTCGTTTGATACCTTTCGTCTGATCCCTTTCTTCGCTGAATACCTGTTGCGATTAACCACCTACCGTATTTTAATGATATATTTTAGATAATGACTAATTTTAGATAATTGTAAGCGTAGAATGCAGAAATGTACAATTTGTTTTTGATATTTCATATATTCTTCTACTTACTCTATTTCTTCATGTTCGTTTATGTACGGAGTTCCGAAAGATTCCCTTACGATATTAATTGAGATTGCATACTCTATATACAGATCGTATATTCCACGCAACGAGACATCACCGAAATCGAGCACGACAATATCGTTTTTAATAAAATTTGTTGAATTTGTTTCATAAACCGTACCATTTTGATTTAATTTTGAGTACACTATAAATGCTCTATACGGTACATAAAAACTTATGTATCGTTTTGCATGAGAAATATTTAAAGTGATTATGCATACGCTATGGAGATAATTATTGTGTAACATTAACTTCATATTATAATGTGTCGGTAATATATAATCTGATACATTGCTTGATTTGTTGTTTAATACACTGCGCACTGCGATTTTCGATTCTTCATCGATTTCTACTCCTTTGATTTTTGATTCTTCATCATCCATAGAACTCGCTATTGCCATTATGGTTATGTATATTATACTACTATTTAATAATAGTTTTAAGAATGTCATGTTAAATTTCGTTTGGATATCTATAAAAAAACGTTCTTGCGTTAAAAACAAGGTTTACAAAGAGTATGCAATTCAATCGACTTTTGTGTGAAAAATCGTTCAAAAGAATTTACTAAGAAAAGTTTCATAAGAAAATACGATTAATTTAAAAAGAAATTAAAATAATACAGTTTAATAAATAAAGGAATGATTAGAAGAGGTAAATACTTAGATAAAACTTAGTGAAACGACATATGAAATATTTTTCTCGGATTTGAATATTAGGAGACAAACGGACGTATTTAGATAATTCCAATAGGACAAGCACAATAAACATAACTCTTATTTATTTCAATTTAGCTATCTTTAAGATTTCTTCCAGCGCAATTACATATTTCAGTATATATATATATATATATATATATATATATATATATATATATATATATGATATGAGCATTAAAATGTATGAGAAATGAAGGTATATTTTGAACAACGCGATTTTATACGTGATATGGACTGTATGTTTACTAACATGTTATTTTCAAGATCGATCTGTTCCTTAAGTAAGAAATATATTAAAAACATATAAACACTGAACGGAAATCAAATATCATCAAATATTTGAATTTTGATAATATAGCGATTTGTATCAAACATTCGAACAATATTCTAAAAACAATTATGTTAATATTTTTATAACACATCTTTTTGAATAAAATGTTACTTATTCATTATTTGTTATTCTTTCGTTCATTACACATTTAAATTAACGTATTCTACTTGGCCTAGATATTCATTATAAACAATATTTTAAAAACCAAACACAGGTAATATTATACGTTTTTAAGATAGATAATTTTATAGCTTAGATAATGAGATAGTATTTTATAGCTTAGATAATTTTATAGCAATAATATAAAATTAATTACACAATGATTTTATAATGTCAAAAAGAAATTTGGCTTATAAATTTTACATTTTCTATATGTCAAAATGCTATTACATCGAAACATGCTATTACAGTACAAACGTATATGTCTTCATTTCTATTAACTGTAATGTATGTAAAAGATAAAAATAATATTTACAATAAAATGAAGTCGATTTGAAAATTAAAGATAATGTCTTTTATAAAATAAAAGCGTTACCTGTTACTCCACACAATTTTGTATGCACATTTAAAGAAAGAAAGATAAATATTTTATTATATATTTAATGCCTTATCCTATTAGTTCAATCAGCCAGGTTTAATACCAGAGTTAACACCAAAAGCATTCAATCGCGAACTTATCGTTTCAAGAGGCTACCATAAACTGATGGCTCTGTTGGCATACCTAACAGGTATATAGAAGGTTATACGCAGGGCCGTCTTAACTGCGTGTACGAAGTGTGCATTGCACACGGGCGGCAGAATATAAGGGGCGGCAAATTTTGATTAACAATGTAATTTATTATAAAAGGAAAACCTTTCTCCCTCTCTCCCTCTCTCTCCCTCCCTCCCTCTCCCTCCCTCTCTCTTTCTCTCTCTCTCTCGACAGACACACACACACACACACACACACACACACACACACACACACACACACACACACACACACACACACACACACATATATATATATATATATATATATATATATGTATATATGTATATATTAATTTTTTTCTACACTATTATAGACATTGCCTTTTCGAAGGTTGAAGAACGATTTGAACACTTAAAAAATTTTCATGACTGGTTTGGGTTTTTAAATAATATAAAAGAATTTAATAAAGAAAATAAAGATATTAGACTGAAAACTTGCATGGACCTACAAATAAAATTGAGTGATCCTTCACTCGAAGAGTGTGATATTGATGATTGAGTGCGATAGAACTTAATAAGGAAATCGAAAATGTTTCAGTTTTCTTTGAAGATGAACTTAATGCTTTCGATGTATTGCAATTTATGTTAAAAAATGAATTAACTACAATATTTCCAAATTTAACAGTATTATTTAAGAATTTTACTGATCCTACCTGTAACAGTAGCTGCAGGAGAAAGATCTTCTTCTAAGCTCAAATTAATAAAAAGTTATCTGAGATCTTCAACGTGCCAAGAAAGACTCAATTCTTTAGCTATTTTAAGTATAGAGAATGAAATATTTGAAAGCTTATATACAGTGTGCTTATATACAGGTGTTTCAGACCATCCGTACCTCCCATTTAAAAACTAGAGAAGTGGTTATTTCAAAAAAGTAAAAACATTATCTTTATAAATCGGGTGCGCTCTATCAATTGGTATAAAGAAAACACATAGTTATTTTTAAGAAAAAAATATGTAATGGTTATTTGTAAATTACATACTTTTTCTTCGAAACAACTATATGTTTTCTTTACATCAATTGATTCCTCTCATTATTTTGTACGTAAAAGTATTAGGTAAGATAATCGAAAAATTAATATTTTACAAGACATTTTACGGCTTATGTAAAATTAAGAAATGATTTCAAGCCTCATAACTCGGTAAGTACTTTATGAAAACTAACTTAATTATAGTGTTTTGGAAAGCTCTCGAGATGAGCTACAAGAATATGTAATAAAAAATAGGGGGTTCCATTTAAAGAAATGCACTTCCGGTCTGAATCGCCTATTTCCGGCCGGAACCAGAAGTTGAAAATATCACCATTCGATAGAGATCACCCGATTTATAAAGAAAATGTTTTTACTTTTTTGAAATAACCACTTCTCTAGTTTTTAAATAGGTGGAACGGGTGGTCTGAAACACCCTGTATATATAAAAGACATTATTAAAGAATTTGCTAGTAAAAAAGTCCGAAAGGTAAATATTGATTTCAATAATTAAATTGATAAGTTAAATTATGTTTGTTTTTCTCGCTTTTTTGTTTAGTAATAATCATATACCTATATGTATATATATATATATATATATATATATATATATATATATAACCATAAGTAGATCTCCATAAACTAACTAAAAAGTCATGTACTATTTTGAAAAACATCACGTAAAATTTTGAGATATTAATTAAAGAAGATCGGCTAATACATGCAAGTATAAGCGCGATTATGATTCTTCAATTAATTTTCTCTCGCGAATGGTTTTCTAGAGAAATTGTCTTTAAAAGTCTTTCAAATAAAATTTTATACGAAAACGGAATAAAAAATCTAAAGAGGTATATACTTATTGACTTCTGATGCGTAAGATATCCTATGGTATGTATAACCAAGATTATATTTATATAACACTATGTATAACTAGGACTGTCTTAAGCATTAATGCAGTCTGTGTGCCAGCAAATAATTGTCGCTCCTCCTTTATTGGATTGGACAGGGCAGGAAAGACTTATTTCTATAGAGTCAATAAACAGCAATTTTATAGAACTTGAAGCATTTATTTAAATAGGTAAGTAAAATTATAGGTAAATAATGAAAAAATCATAATATATCTATGTATTATATATATATATATATATATATATATATATGTATATATATATGTTTTATATATATGTATTATATACCATAGGATATCTTACGCATCAGAAGTCAATAAGTATATACTTTTTTAGTTTTTATATTCCGTTTTCGTATAAAATTTTATTTGAAAGACTTTCAAAGACAATTTTTCTAAAAAACCATACGCGAGAGAAAATTAATTGAAGAATCATAATCGCGCTTATACTTGCATGTATTGGCCGATCTTCTTTAATTAATATCTCGAAATTTTACGTGGTGTTTTTCAAAATGGTATGACTTTTTAGTTAGTTTATCGAGATTTACTTATGGTTATTTTTGGCGGGAAATTGCACTGATACCCTGTATATATAGTTTACTTTTAATAAAATGTATATAAGCTAATAATTTAATTGGAATAATTAAATTCAAATAAACAATCTCATTAATACCAAGTGTATGTGAGTACGATTATTATTATACAAGATACAAAAGAAGATATATAACATCTTAAAGAAACTTGATAATACATATTACACAAGAAGTACGATAAGAAGGTAGGATAATTTCCAAATAGAGAAGAGAAATATATATTAAAAAAATACATATATAAAAAAAATTACAATTTCAGCAAAATTTAATTCGAATATAATGCACAATAATACAGTTGTTATGGATGACGATTCGGATGGGAGCATATTAGTGATTATTAATTTATTACAATATGGAAACCAGTTAAAAAGGGAGAGTGAAAGCAAGGGGGAAAAAAAGAAATTAAATTTTTTTTACTTTTTTACATTTCAATGATATTTCAATATTTTAATATATTCTGAGATATAAAAGAATTCACACGAGAGTTTAAATGTATTTATCTGATCTTACTATGCAATAAAGCTGCTAATAAAACAATACTTTAAAAAACTTTCATATTTTCTGCGAAATTTTTTCTATTTAAAAAAGAAGCATCTTTTAGAGCCGAGTTTTCTGTATAATTAATATTGTAGTATATGATTCAAATATATACAGTGTGTTTCCAGTATCTCCCAACAAAGTAAAACCATAAGTAGATCTCGCTAAACTGAACTAAAAAATCCTATATCATTTTACAAGGAACTATGTAAAATTTCGACATCTTATTTAAAAAAGATTAGCCAATGCGCGGGACTAGAAGAGCGCTGCGAGAAAGGTCGTCCCACTGTAACTAAATATTTTGTAATTTATATCTCGAAATTTTACGTGGTTTCTTGCAAAATGGTATAGGATTTTATAGTTCAGTTTAGCGAGATCTACTTATGGTTTTACTTTGTTCCGAGATACTGGAAACACCCTGTATATGTACGTATCTGTGTAAAATAAATACATGTAAATATATAATCAACATCTATGTATTAAATTTACAGAATAATACAGAAAAGTAATACAATATAATATGTAATATAATATAATATTAAAAATATACATAATATTCATAATATGAATTATATTGTAATGTAATATAATATTTTTATCCAATATTATACAATATAATATTTTTATACAATATTATACAATACAATATTTTTAATATTATATTGTACAATTAATATTATTGATAAAATACAATTAAACAATTATTAACTTTTATATGACATTAGTGAATAATTAAGTATATACATTTATAAATATTATCACAATTATTTATGCTGTATTTATAATTTCAAAACTCTTAATGTCTTAGAAATATAGTTATTCAATTATTGAATAAAGATCGAAAATATTTTGTCTGTTTTTCGATCTCCGACCAGCGTGTTCCCATCTTCTGTTCAACATCCGTAATTGAAATGATTGAACTTTTGAGCTCTTTTTTTACAAATTTCTTTATCTAAAATAGATTATTTTAATAATTATCATCAATAAATAATTTTTTATTTAATAATTACACTGTCACACATGAGATTATCATTATGAACAGAATTATAAAAAAATATTATATAAAATATATAACAATTATAGCGAAAAGTAAATTTAAAAATTAATTTTAAAAAATATAGAATTTTGATTTATTTAAAATTTACCTCGTGAAACTGTTCCTTAGAATACGCATTGTTAATTATAACAATTAATGTCACAATATTATTGATTTTCCTATGAAGAATAAAACAGTACATTCATAATTCATTCAATAAATCTTCATGTCTACGTGTAGTATATCTTTATTAAATAATATCGTTACCTATGTCTCATTATTTTGTAATTATTTAATAAACTTGTAAGCATGTACTTAGTATTCCTCTCAAGAACAGAAAGGAAAATATTAGCATTTAAGGCATAAGCTCGCTCTATCGGTTCAAGTTGAAGATGAGATTGATTATACAAAGGTTTTGAAATTTGTGGAATTATTAGAGTATTTGTGATAACTTCTAAATAATTGATTATAATTTCAGAATTTTTACTATAAGCCAAACATTCTAATATTTTATCATTTCTTTTCATGTAATCGTTAAAAACTTTATTCCATGTATCACGATCTGCAATTTTCAAACCATTACAATATGTCCACCTCTTCCATCCAGGCAAAAGTCTACAGAAGACAGTCCAAAAAAGAAATAAAAATCTTTTAACGAAATTGTGTTAATAGTTTCTTTAGTGTTTTATAAATAATTTTTGAAATAAGTGATAACTAATTTCTCAAACATATACAGAATATAAAAACATATTTCTATAAAAAGAATAAAATATTATGAAAAGAATTACTTGTTTTCTTTAGGATTTGCTAGATGCCATTTCAAATGACGCTTAGACTTTTCTTCGCAAGGATTTTCATTTATAATACACTCCCACTTTGCGAGTTCTTGTTTTAAGCATTTAGCATGATCGTTGATGTGACTTTCGTTATACAGATTCCAATAAATAGATCTAAAATTCTGCATAAAATCAAACCTTAGCACTCCCTAAAATTTAATAAGTATCATTATATTTAGTTTATTCATTATTTACAAGAACAAATATAATGTAAGCGCAAATAAACATTTTTACTAAATAATTTTCTTTATATTTCTTTAATATTTATGTGACTTCGTAGCATCAATACCATAATAACCAAATTTACCAGTTTCTTATTTGTGTGTGAATAATTGTGTGTATATTTCATAATCTAAGTATGTCTAAATAGGTATGGATTTTATATCATCTAATGGATTCTTAACATATACAGGGTGTCCCAGACCACTCGTATACTCCTTTTAAAATGAAAATAAATGGCTTTTATCAAAAATCGCGAACAATTTTTAAGTAAATCGGGTACGCTCTATCAAATGGTGATATTTTCAACTTTTGATTCCGACTGGAAATACGCCATCCGGATCGGAAGATGAATTTTTTTAGGGAAACATGGTAATTTTTATTATAGATTCGAATTGTACGTGAAAAAATAAGAAACTTTTGTATCAAACGTTTTTTCTGAAAGTGCCTCTGTCAATGTTAACATTTGAAGTTCATCACAGTTACTTTCAAGGTCAATTTTAAGATTGATAGAGGCGCTTTCAGAAAAAACGTTTAATACAAAAGTTTCTTATTTTTTTCACGTACAATTCGAATCTATAATAAAAATTACCATGTTTCCCTAAAAAAATTCATCTTCCGATCCGGATGGCGTATTTCCAGTCGGAATCAAAAGTTGAAAATATCACCATTTGATAGAGCGTACCCGATTTACTTAAAAATTGTTCGCGATTTTTGATAAAAGCCATTTATTTTCATTTTAAAAGGGGTGTACGGGTGATCTGGAACACCCTGTATATATCTATATTGATATACAAAGTGTTTCATAAGATTGTACTAATGCTTGTGAGTGAGTAGAACGCAATAAACTGAAAAGGAAGATCCTTTACCATTCTGCAATTTTCGCAAAACTTATTGAAATATTAATTAAAAATATGAATAAGCGCGCGTTTCGTGAGGCTAGATCGTAAGATATGTGCGGTAGATGTGTGATCAGCGGCGAGTGTCGCATAGCAATGAAAAAACAAGAGTCAAGGCACGCGCGATCAAGCTTTACCAGACACTCTGTATACATATTTTAGTCTATGCATATTAATATATCGATAATTTTGATCAGTTGTTTGCTTAATTTAAATCTGTGGCATATCAAATATAGATTTTAAGTATTTCAAACTTTAAATCAATTAATTTTTTTTATATAACAAGTATTTACAAGTGGATTATTATGTATTAGATTATTAAGTGTTATGAAATGTAACAAAATTATCTTAAAATTATAAGTCAATTTTTCTGTAAAATGTTTGTACATTTTTAATACCGTAAACATTCTAATACTATGGAAGAAAATTAATGTAAGAAAGATAATTATTATACTGTGTTCTATAATTTCCTAAAACATTCATTATTAATTACATAATTGATCATCAATTAGCATATAGATCCTAAAGTATTATTATTATAGGAAAACAACTTTATGAAAAATTCAAAATTTATAAAATGTGATTATATTACATTTAAAGAAAAAAAACATATGTAAGGTCCTTTTGAATTTAAATTTCTGACTTTTGAAACAAAATAGAAATAAATAATAATGTATAATTAATTTTTCGTTCAGCTTATTACATATATCTACTTTAAAAAAATTCATTATTATGATACGAAATCGTTATATTATGCAGAAATAAATGGTGTAATGGATGTCATTTTATAAAAAACTGTTTTTATATCTATTAATGTATACCTTGAATTCGGGATAAAAATCCAAGAATGGGAAGATATTCGACAAAATTTCAAATGCTTTGAACATAGGATACCATGCTATATAATCTCGTTCGTGTGCCAAATAAGAAGCGAGTTCCCAAAATATGGAGAATTCAAGTTTCTTCTCTATCGCAAAGTGAAACGCATCATTGATGATTTGCGCGCGATTGAGAACATGTATATTACTATATTCTTCAGAATTTAAGTATTGTGCAATTTTTCGCCAATTCGCAGTATCATAATTGACGCGATAATATCCTGTTATAAAGTTACTTTTGTCGATTATTAAATACTTTGAAATTATATATATTAATTAAACATATTTTTTCGAGATGTTAAAGATATTTCGATTATAATAAATTAAATATATTATTATAATTAGAGATGTTTACATCTTCCGTTTTTATTATTTAACATAAAGGATGTATCAGTGATACTACATATTACAGCAAGAAATCAAAATTTCAAATATATTGGTAAAATTTCAATATTCTTGTAATATCTTTATATATTATATATATACATACATACATATATATATATATATATATATATATATATATATATATATATATAGGGGAGACCGGGGACAAAAGTAACATTTTTTGTATTATAGGTCATTAATTAATTATCGTTAGAGATATAAAAAGAAGGATTATATGTTAAAAAACCCCATTTATTGCTCTATTATTATACCTATGTTTCAATCTCAAATGATAAATATTTAAAGAGTTATTATAGCTTTTCACAAGTACGTTGATTGTTACTTCCGTCCTGGGGGCCGGGAACGAAAGTAACATAGTCTGGGGATGAAAGTAACAGTTCTTATTTTTGGGAAAATAAAATAAATATGCCTTTTTTCAATTTAAGGCAACTTTTATTATAATCTTTTATTAAGCAAGATAACTTTTATTATAAATTTGTATTATATTATATTAAAATAAAAAATAAAAAAATATTTATTTTTATCATCTTTAAAAAACTTAAAAGAAATAATCTTCGTTAAGCAAAATAATTATAAGTAATATCATAAAATAATTATACTTAATATCACACCAGTTTGTACTTTTTTAAGTACAACTAAATAATAGTTTAATTCTAAATAATAGTGTAAAAATTGTATGATAACTACTTATACAAAAGAGATTGGTATCTATTCCGAATCACAATTATGGCATACGTAATAAGAATCGCCTTTGGTACAGTTATTATGGGACCAGCCCTTATACTTTAAGCATTGAAACATGTTACTTTCGTTCACAGAGTGTCGTGTTACTTTCGTCCCCAAACACATTTTTTAGAATAAAAGCATTATAACCTAAATATAATGTAAGACTTAGCCAAATCAACTATAAAAACTTATGAATACATTTTAGAAGAATACACCGGCAAATAATTACATCAATATATACATTTTAATTAGGCATAGATACAAAAAAACTAAAACAAGAAATACTTAGGTGAATAATGCAAATACACGAATTTCACTCCTGCATGTGCAACCGGCGCGATCGTTCTACAACAATTAACTGAAAAGGAAGAGAATGGGGGCGTACGCGTTTGATTATATAGTACAAATTATTCAACATATTGTGTAGTTTAGTAGGAGGCTTGTTACTTTCATGACGCTGTTACTTTTGTCCCCGGTCTCCCCTATATATATATATATATATATATATATATATATATATATATATATATATGCATATGTATGTATATGAATACCTGTTACAAACTTCTAGGGTATGTAGAGGGTTCAAAGTAGACTAACTTTTAATAAGGAACTCATAACCGGAAACGCACCGTTTGCGAGCTACAGACTGGAACTGTTGGTATGTTCAGTATTAGGAATAATTCTCATAATAACTTTATTTGCTTACATTACACTACAAAAATGTTTAGCAATGTCAAAACAGATGACTACAATAATTGCTCATAATGACGACCACCAACTTCGATGCAAGCATTGCACCTGCGAAGCATGTTCTGGTACACTCTTTCCAAAATATTAGGCGTCTTTTGGATTTCTCGTTGTCATTATGAGCAATTATTGTAGCCATCTGTTTTGACATTGCTAAACATTTTTGTAGTGTATTTTTGTAATGTTACATTTACTCTAATGTAACTCTGTAATTTTACTCTACAAGTTTGTAACAGATATTCATTAACATCCTGTGTTTATATGTATATATATATGTATATATATATATATATATATATATATATATATATATGTATGTGTGTATGTATGTATGTATGTATGTATGTATGTATGTATGTGTAACAATTGAACAATTCTGAGAATTTGGATATGCAATTTAGTGCAAACATAAAATGACTTCGACTACAAACATTATATATATATATATATATATATATATATATATATATATATATATACTTGAAATTATATACAATATAATTGTAAATTTATTATTATATAATAAGCAATATAGATGTAAATTTATCATTCATTATTTACCAGCTTGTTGTAAATTGAAAATAAGCCATTGATTATTCTCAAGAAAGAAAAATTCAATTTTTGAATGCCATGGTGTTAACCAAATATTCGTCCAAGTTATGGTAAAATTGGGATTCGACTCCGTAGCATAAGTAACAGGTATATAATATTGTTTCTCTAATTTGTTGTAAAATTGTACCGATACAGTTACAAGATACGTAGAATAATTTCGCGTCACCTCCAACACGGAAGAATATCTCTGCATAATCCACGAATCTATCGTGTTTTTTATATCAAATTTATAATTGAAATTCAATTCAAACATGGCAAATCTCACAGCATTCCATAAATCAACAGAAGTTGTTGCTTCAGGATCATCTAATCTATAAGATTTAACATTATAATAATTTTGACACTATAATAAAATTGATAAATAAATAGATAATAAGAAAATAATAAGAAAAAAAATCATAATTTACACATAATTTATTTTCGTATTTTAATCTATAATGTAACTCCTACAGAGATAGAAATTTATGAACTTTAATATAATTGTATATACATATATATATATATATATATATATATATATATATATATATATTCTTATTAGTATATATTAATATATATTTATTAGTAATTATGTCAGCATTTATCGTGACTGAATAAATAATAATTTTAATTTTTAGATTACAAAGATTTTAGAGTATTTATATTCTATGTTTGTAAAACTAGATTCTCGAAATCATTTAATTTGAATTATTTGTTATTTAGAAAATACGAATATCTATTATATATTTATTAAGAAAAAAGTTGAAATTCAATCTTAACAAAAATTCATAAATATAAAATAGCAGTATAAATTTAAGCTTTTAAATATCTATGTCTTTTAAACATTAAAAAACTAGAAATATATTATTAAATTTATTTTATATTTTATATTTTGATTTCCTTTTCCTCTATGATGTATATTATTACATTACAATACATTATACTTACTGATTATCCAAATATTTCATGAATCCCTTTGAAAATATATGAAGTGGTAATGTTCGTTCTAGCATGCGCCATATAATGGATCCTATAATGTTTAAAAGAAAAAAAATTAAATATATTTAAAATCCCTTTACTGAAATGTGCAATAAAGGTTTGTGAATATATTTGTAACAAATAAAACTAAATATATCACACACAAGGAAAAGTAAATAGTATATTAAATAAAGTAAATAATATATTAGAATGTCATACACAGTTGATCATTTTTATTAATACATTTTACTAATATATTTACATGGAAAAAATGTGTGTGTAGCAGCATCGTCGCTATCATCGCCATAACATGCTATTTGATATTTGATAAAATATAATTAGTTAAAAGTATAGTTATTATATAGGTTTGTCCTAAGTTTCCCTCTTCAGATGGGAGAGGGATACAACTTCTCTAATTGTTTTAAAAGACTAGCCTCTCATAATAATTAAACACCTGTTTCATGATTTTTCGCAATTTTTGAACCGTTTTTGAAATATAACATATGTATAAGAAGTTTATGGACACCCTATATATACATTTATGTACATATTTTTTACGTAAATATAATATCTATATATTAATAAAAGTAATCAACTGTGTGTGATTCTACTCAATAATACATTATTTATTTTCCCTTAGTAGTAATGAAATAACGCTTTATTTTGACATTTGAACGCTTGTAGCGACGAAATGGCTCTATCAAACGATATCGCGGTTAATGTAACTTTTGATTTGTCACAAACGATTTATTTCCAGAGTTTCTGCAAATTTCACCAAACTTCAAAATTCAATTTCCATAAGAATCGTACAGAGTCTTTTGTTTATAAATGACTTTTGTCATTTTCTATGAAATTAACATTCGGAAATTTATAATTATTTAATTGTTTAAATATGCAATATTATACGCATACCTTTGATTTGAGAAAGAGAAGACTGTAAATAATTTTCAGGATAACTATTATCTATAGTAGAATTTATAACAACATAAGTATTTAGATAGAGTAATTCATGTTGAACTTGAACTACAAACAAATCCATCATCCGGGAACTTGGCAGAGCCTAAAATCAATTCGATATAATCATAACTAATCATAAATAATCAAAAAGAAAAAGTTTTTGGTACATATCAAAATTAGCTTATTATATGCTATTGTTAAGAATAAAGTTTGTATGTGTGTTTGTGTGTGTAAATTTTTCTGCGATAATTTTTATACAAAAACATACATATATAGTTCTTATTAAAGAATGACCGCAAAAATCTCCCGTTTCGTGGACCTCGAGTTTTGATACGATTTTGGTGGTAAATGATTGTATATCATTAAATATTCATCCCCTAAAAATTTCGAATTGAGCATACCTTTTATTGCTGAGATATGAAGGGTTGAAGTTGGTAGTATTCACGAAGGGTACGCCATTTTACACGTTCAACACAAGATACTTTAAGATTATTCACAATTTTGACTTAAACGTCGATTTGAGGTCACGATAAATTAGTCTTCTAACAGATAAACAAATCTTATCTGAAACATTTTTTGATATGAGAAATAACCGCGAGGTATTTTGTGTTGAACGGATAAAATGGCATACCCTTCATTGATGTATAGTGACCAATTTAACCCCTCATATCTCAGTAATAAAGATATGCTCAATCTGAAATTTTCAGAAGATTGATGTTCCATGATGTACAATTATTTACCTCCAAAATCGACTCAAACTTCGATGTCCACGAAACGGGCGATTTTAGGCCTGTTTTTGCGGTCATTCTTTCTTTCACCGGATGTCTAGAAACTTTAGAGCCTTGGATTCTTATCATTTCTTATAATTAAGAAATAAAACAGAATATTTGTACAAATATTTAACAATTATCTACATTGCTAAACTGTTAATCATTTGACTGCGTATTCAAATAGTGTTAGTAATAAAATAACCTTGCCGATAATGTATGCTTGACAAAATATATTAAATCCTTCGTTTAAACATGTATGAGACCATAAGTAAGTTGGTCTGAACAGATTTCTAATATATTTTTGTACCATTTGACGTGCAATTAAGCGCGCAATTATCGTTTTGTATGTGACAGGATCTAATTCTTCATTATAAGTGATATCTGCTTCTCTAAAAATAATTATACTAATATATATGAAAAATTTTGGATATTAATATAATTTCTTATGTAAATAGATTAGAATATAATATGTAATTAAAATAGTTTTTAAAATATATCTATATTTTTAATAATATATATTACCGATAAAAAATGAAACCCAAAGTCTGTCCGATTTCATTTTGTAAATCCGGGATTACAACATGATCTACTTTGCTCTCAAATGAAACAGAGGTCCGCCCAAGTTCTCTCCTCAAAATATTCCAATTACGAATGTATTCACTAGCGGAAGAAATAACAGTTTTCGCAAATTCTAGATGCGGTTCCGATTGTGGTCTGAACCATATGGATGAACGAATTGTTTCATCATCCGAGAGGATGATCTCATGAAAACCGGATACCAGAAATGCTACACTATCTATGGAGATCAAAGGAGTCTCGTAAAAATATGTCCATATCATATTATCGTTCGTCAATTCAGTATCTCGTATCGGCATATTTGACAAAGCTTTGTATTTTGGATGATGCATTATGGAAATAATAAAAGTAATTCTTAATTCTGGCTTGTCCCAATATGGAAATATTTGCTGTTTTTTCCTTTGATAGCTGTTTCTTCGCTTGCTAACTGTTGCGATTAACCACCTACCGTATTTTAATGATATATTTTAGATAATGACTAATTTTAGATAACTGTAAGCGTAGAATGCAAAAATGTACAATTTGTTTTTGATATTTCATATATTCTTCTACTTACTCTATTTCTCCATCTTTATTTATGTACGGAGTTCCGAAAGACTCTCTTGCGATATTAATTGGGATTATAAAGTCTATATACAGATCGTACAGTCCACACAACAAGACATCACCGAAATCGAGCAAAACAGTATTGTTTTCACCACGACTTATGTTTTTTGTTTCATAAATCCTGCTATTAATTTTCCTTAATGTCGATTCTATTATACGCATTGAATCCGGTGCATAAATACTTATGTATTGTTTTGCATAAGAAATATTTAAAGTGACTTTGCATTCGCTATAGAGATAATCATTGTGTAACATTAACTTCATATGATAACGTAACGGAAATATATAATCTGATATATTGCTTGATTTATTGTTTAATACACTGCGGAAGGTTTTCGATTCTTCATCGATTCCTTTGATTTTTGATTCTTCATCATCTACAGGACTCGCTATTGCCATAATGGCAAGGTATATTATACTATTACTTAGTAATAGTTTTAAGAATGTCATGTTGAATTTCACTCGGATATCTATAAAAAAACGTTCTTGCGTTAAAAACAAGGTTTACAAAGAGTATGCAATTCAATCGACTTTTGTGTGAAAAATCGTTCAAAAGAATTTACTAAGAAAAGTTTCATAAGAAAATACGATTAATTTAAAAAGAAATTAAAATAATACAGTTTAATAAATAAAGGAATGATTAGAAGAGGTAAATACTTAGATAAAACTTAGTGAAACGACATATGAAATATTTTTCTCGGATTTGAATATTAAGAGACAAACGGACGTATTTAGATAATTCCAATAGGACAAGCACAATAAACATAACTCTTATTTATTTCAATTTAGCTATCTTTAAGATTTCTTCCAGCGCAATTACATATTTCAGTATATATATATATATATATATATATATATATATATATATATATATATATATATATATATATGATATGAGCATTAAAATGTATGAGAAATGAAGGTATATTTTGAACAACGCGATTTTATACGTGATATGGACTATATGTTTACTAACATGTTATTTTCAAGATCGATCTGTTCCTTAAGTAAGAAATATATTAAAAACATATAAACACTGAACGGAAATCAAATATCATCAAATATTTGAATTTTGATAATATAGCGATTTGTATCAAACATTCGAACAATATTCTAAAAACAATTATGTTAATATTTTTATAACACATCTTTTTGAATAAAATGTTACTTATTCATTATTTGTTATTCATTCGTTCATTACACATTTAAATTAACGTATCCTACTTGGCCTAGATATTCATTATAAACAATATTTTAAAAACCAAACACAGGTAATATTATACGTTTTTAAGATAGATAATTTTATAGCTTAGATAATGAGATAGTATTTTATAGCTTAGATAATTTTATAGCAATAATATAAAATTAATTACACAATGATTTTATAATGTCAAAAAGAAATTTGGCTTATAAATTTTACATTTTCTATATGTCAAAATGCTATTACATCGAAACATGCTATTACAGTACAAACGTATATGTCTTCATTTCTATTAACTGTAATGTATGTAAAAGATAAAAATAATATTTACAATAAAATGAAGTCGATTTGAAAATTAAAGATAATGTCTTTTATAAAATAAAAGCGTTACCTGTTACTCCACACAATTTTGTATGCACATTTAAAGAAAGAAAGATAAATATTTTATTATATATTTAATGCCTTATCCTATTAGTTCAATCAGCCAGGTTTAATACCAGAGTTAACACCAAAAGCATTCAATCGCGAACTTATCGCTTCAAGAGGCTACCATAAACTGATGGCTCTGTTGGCATACCTAACAGGTATATAGAAGGTTATACGCAGGGCCGTCTTAACTGCGTGTACGAAGTGTGCATTGCACACGGGCGGCAGAATATAAGGGGCGGCAAATTTTGATTAACAATGTAATTTATTATAAAAGGAAAACCTTTCTCCCTCTCTCCCTCTCTCTCCCTCCCTCCCTCTCCCTCCCTCTCTCTTTCTCTCTCTCTCTCGACAGACACACACACACACACACACACACACACACACACACACACACACACACACACACACACACACACACACACATATATATATATATATATATGTATATATGTATATATTAATTTTTTTCTACACTATTATAGACATTGCCTTTTCGAAGGTTGAAGAACGATTTGAACACTTAAAAAATTTTCATGACTGGTTTGGGTTTTTAAATAATATAAAAGAATTTAATAAAGAAAATAAAGATATTAGACTGAAAACTTGCATGGACCTACAAATAAAATTGAGTGATCCTTCACTCGAAGAGTGTGATATTGATGATTGAGTGCGATAGAACTTAATAAGGAAATCGAAAATGTTTCAGTTTTCTTTGAAGATGAACTTAATGCTTTCGATGTATTGCAATTTATGTTAAAAAATGAATTAACTACAATATTTCCAAATTTAACAGTATTATTTAAGAATTTTACTGATCCTACCTGTAACAGTAGCTGCAGGAGAAAGATCTTCTTCTAAGCTCAAATTAATAAAAAGTTATCTGAGATCTTCAACGTGCCAAGAAAGACTCAATTCTTTAGCTATTTTAAGTATAGAGAATGAAATATTTGAAAGCTTATATACAGTGTGCTTATATACAGGTGTTTCAGACCATCCGTACCTCCCATTTAAAAACTAGAGAAGTGGTTATTTCAAAAAAGTAAAAACATTATCTTTATAAATCGGGTGCGCTCTATCAATTGGTATAAAGAAAACACATAGTTATTTTTAAGAAAAAAATATGTAATGGTTAATAGTAAATTACATACTTTTTCTTCGAAACAACTATATGTTTTCTTTACATCAATTGATTCCTCTCATTATTTTGTACGTAAAAGTATTAAGATAAGATAATCGAAAAATGAATATTTTACAAGATATTTTACGGTTTATGTAAAATTAAGAAATTATTTCAAGCCTCATAACTCAAAAAGTACTTAACGAAAAGGTACTTAATTATAGTGTTTTGGAAAGCTCTCGAGATAAGCTACAAGAGTGTGCAAAAATATATAGGGTGTTCCATTTAAAAAAATTGAAGTGACCTTCACGTGACCTTCAAATGATTCTTCAGTGTCAAACCAATGATACCATCTTATGGCCCCCTCGAAACCATAAAACTTTTGTCTGAAACATTTTTCTCTAAAATGCTTTGTTTCCGAAATAATTGCGTGCGTTTATTAAAATGGCTCACCCTGTATATATATATAATATAAGCATTAAAATGTGTGAGAAATGAAGGTATATTCTGAAAACGCGATTTTATACATGATATGGACTATATGTTTACTAACATGTTATTTTCAAGATCAATCTGTTTCTTAAATAAGAAATGTATTAAAGACATACAAACACTGAACGGAAATCAAATATCATCAAATACTTGAAATTTTGATAATATAGCGATTTGCATCAAACATTCGAACAAAATTCTAAAATGTCAATTATGTTAATATTTTTATAGCACATCTCTTTGAATAAAATGTTAATTTTTTATTATTTGTTGTTTATTTATTCATTACACATTCAAATTAGCATATCCTACTGGTCCTAGACATTTATTATAAATAATATTTTAAAAACAAAACACAGGTAATATTATACGTTTTTAAGATAGATAATTTTATAGCTTAGATAACGAGATAATATTTTATAGCTTAGATAATTTTAGCAATATTATAAAATTAATTACACAATAATTTTATAATGTCAAAAAGAAATTTAGATTATAAATTTTACATTTTCTATATGTCAAAATGGTGGAAACATGCTATTACAGTACGTAAATGTCTTCATTTCTATTAACTGTAATGTATGTAAAAGATAAAAATAATATTTACAATAAAATGAGTTAGTCGATTTGAAAATTAAAAAAAATGTCTTTTATAAAATAAAAGCGTTACCTGTTACTCCACACAATTTTGTATGTACATTTAAAGGAAGAAAGATAAATATTTTATTATTTTTTATATATTTAATGCCTTATATTCTATTAGTTGAAGCAGCCAGGTTTAACACTAAAAGCATTCAATCGCGAACTTATCGCTTAAAGAGACTATCATAAACTGACGGCTCTGTCGACATACCTGACAATAAATTGAAGGTACATAGTGTTATATAAATATCATCTTGATCTTATACGTAGCATAGGATATCTTACGCATCAACAAAAGTCAATAGGTATATACTCTTTTAGTTTTGTATTCCGTTTTCATATATAAAGTTTTATTTAAAAGACTTTTAGAAACAATTTTTCTAGAAAACCATTCGCGAGAGAAAATTAATTTAAGAATCATAAGCGCGCTTATACTTGTATGTATTGGCCGATTTTTTAAATTAATATCTCGAAATTTTACGTGGTGGTTTCCAAAATGATATAGGATTTTTTAGTTCAGTTTAGCGAGATTTATTTATGGTTTTACTTTGTTGCGTGATACTGGAAACACCCTGTATATGTATGTATCTGTGTAAAATAAACACATGTAAATATATAATCAACATCTGTGTATTAAATTTACAGAATAATACAGAAAAGTAATACAATATAATATGTAATATAATATAATATTAAAAGTATACATAATATTCATAATATGAATTATATTGTAATGTAATATAATATTTTTATACAATATTATACAATATAATATTTTTATACAATATTATACAATACAATATTTTTAATATTATATTGTACAATTATAATATTATATTGATTAAATACAATTATACAATTATTAATTCTTATATGACATTAGTGAATAATTAAGTATGTATATACATTTATAAATCTTACAAATATTACAATTATTTATGCTGTATTTTTAATTTCTAAACAGTTAATGTCTTCAAGATTTAGTTATTCAATTGTTAAATAAAGATCGAAAATAATTTATCTGTTTTTCGATCTCCGACCAGCGTGTTTCTATCTTGTATTCAATATTGGATATGACTGAAGTTTTCAACTCCATTTTTACAAATTCCTTTATCTAAAATGGATTATTTTAATAATTATTATCAATAAATAATTTCGTATTTAATAATTGTACTGTCAGACATACAGAGTATCATTATGAACAGAATTATAGAAAAATATGGTAAATGTTTACTTTAGGTTACACAGCTCGAAAAATTTTTATTTTCACATATGTTGTAGGGGATACATTCCTAAGTAATACACCGTTTGAATTTTGCGGCGGTCTCTTTTCGTTCCTGAGATATGCGATTTTGAAATTTTATACTTGTATCATCTTTTCGTTACATTCTAAATATGTTTATATTTTTTTGTTTACATTTACCGAGGTCATCTTTCTGAAAAACTTTCAAAAGGTTTTAACCGTTTGTTATTTATTAAATAGTTATTAACAAAAAAAGTTTCATGAATAGAATATAATTTTACCACATCATATATGTTTAAGAAGAGAGAATATAGGTAATTATGCATAAAAAGGGCCCAACAATTTAAATTTATATAAAATTTAATATAATTTAATACAAATAAAAAATATCACAAATGTATGTGTACACACACACACACGGGGGGGGGGGGTGCAAGAGGGGCCTTCGGCCCCCCTCCCGCAACCACCCCGCCGGTAGGGGACGCATTGCGAAGAGTTCAATCACAATGGATATATGCTGTAAGTTGTAAAGCGAGGTCCACCATGCCTACCGGAGGGGAGGTTGCGGGAGGGGGGGCCGAAGGCCCCCCTTGAACCCCGCGCGCGCGCGCGTGTGTGTGTGTACACATACATTTGTGATATTTTTTAATTGTATTAAATTGTATTAAATTCTATATAAATTTAAATTGATTACCTTTTTTTATTAGAATATTTATATTAGAATATTAATTAGAGATAGCAAACGTAAACAAAAAAATATAAACATACAAGTAAAATATAATATGAAACCGTGATGAACAAATGTAAACAAAAAATGTAAATATATAAATAGGACATAACGAAAAGATGACATAAAAATATGAAAATTCAAAAGTGCATATCTCAGAAACGAAAGGAGACCGCCGCAAAATTCAAACGGTGTATTACTTAGGAATGTATCCTCTACAACATATATGAAAATAAAAATTTTTCGAGCTGTGTAACCTAAAGTAAACATTTACCAAAAATATTACATAAAATATATAACAATTATAGTAAAAAGTAAATTTTAAAATAAATATTTAAAAAATGTAGAAATTTGATTTATTTAAAATTTACCTCGCCCAACTGTTCCTTAGAATACGCATTGTTAATTATAACAATTAATGTCACAATATTATTGATTTTCCTATGAAGAATAAAACAGTACATTTATAATTCATTCAATAAATCTTCTGTCTACGTGTAGTATATCTTTATTAAATAATATCGTTACCTGTGTCTTATTCTTTTGTAATTATTTAATAAACTTGTAAGCATGTACTTAGTATTCCTCTTAAAAACAGAAAGGAAAACATTAGTATTTAAGGCATAAGCTCGCTCTGTCCGTTCAAGATGAAGATGAGATTGATCATACAAAGGTTTTGAAATTTGTGGAATTATTACAATATTTGTGATAATTTCTAAATAATTGATTATAATTTCAGAATTTTTACTGTAAGCCAGACATTCTAAAATTGTATCATTTCCTTCCATGTAATTAATAGAAACTTTACTCCATGTATCACGATCTGCCGATTTTAAACCATTACAATATGTCCACCTTTTCCATCCAGGCAAAAGCCTACAGAAGATGGTCCAGAAAAAAAATAAAAATCTTCTAATCGAAATTGTGTTAATAATTTCTTTAGTGTTTTATATACAGGGTGTCCGATTCGTGAGGGACCAAACGAAAAGTGATGATAGATTGGGTCAAACTAAGAAGAAAAGTCCTCAACCATTTTGCAAAATTCGCAATAATTATTAAGTAATAAGCAAAAATGTCACATGAAGGTTTAATTTTTTAAATGGAACCCCCTATTTTTTATTATGTATTCTTATAGCTTATCTCGAGAGCTTTCCAAAACACTATAATAAAGTATTTCTTCATTGAGTACTTTTCGAGTTATGAGGCTTGAAATAATTTCTTAATTTTACATAAACCATAAAATATCTAGTAAAATATTCATTTTTCGATTATCTTACCTTAATACTTTTATATGCAAAATAATGAGAGGAATCAATTGGTGTAAAAAAAAACATAGTTGTTTCTTTTTTACACCAATTGATTCCTCTCATTATTTTGCATATAAAAGTATTAAGGTAAGATAATCGAAAAATGAATATTTTACTAGATATTTTATGATTTATGTAAAATTAAGAAATTATTTCAAGCCTCATAACTCGAAAAGTACTCAATGAAGAAATACTTTATTATAGTGTTTTGGAAAGCTCTCGAGATAAGCTATAAGAATACATAATAAAAAATAGGGGGTTCCATTTAAAAAATTAAACCTTCATGTGACATTTTTGCTTATTACTTAATAATTATTGCGAATTTTGCAAAATGGTTGAGGACTTTTCTTCTTAGTTTGACCCAATCTATCATCACTTTTCGTCTGGTCCCTCACGAATCGGACACCCTGTATAATTTTTGACATAAATGATAACTAATTTCTCAAACATATGCAGAATATAAAAGATATTTCTATAAAAAGAATCAAATATTATGAAAATAATTACTTGTTTTCTTTAGGATTTGCTAGATGCCATTTCAAATGACGCGTAGATTTTTTTTCGCAAGGAAAATCACTTATGATACATTCCCACTTTGCGAGTTCATGTTTTAAACATTTAGTATGATCGTTAATGTTATTTTCATCATACAGATTCCAGTAACTAAATCTATAATTTCGCATAAAATCAAACTTTAGCACGCCCTAAAATTTAATAAGTGTCATTATATTTAGTTTATTCATTATTTACAAGAACAAATAAAATGTACGCGCAAATTTAACATTTTTACTAAATAATTTTCTTTATATTTCTTTAATATTTGTGTGACTTCATAGCATCAATATCATAATAACCAGATTTACCAATTTCTTATTTGTGTGTGAATAAATGTGTATATATTTTATCATCTAAATAAGTATGGATTTTATATCATCTAATAGATTCTTAACACATATATATATATCGATATATAAAGTGTTTCTTAAGATTGCGCTAACGCTCGTGAGTGGTTACAGCGCAGTAAACTGAACCGAAAAGTCCTTTACAATTCTACAATTTTTGCAATACTTATTGAAAAATTAATTAAAAATATGAATAAGCGCGCGTTTCGCGAAGCTAGATCGTAAGATAATGCGCGGTAGGTGTGTCAGCGGCGAGTGTCGCATAACAATGAAAAAACAAAAGTCGAGGCACGCGCGATCAAGAGCTTTACGAGATACTCTGTATATATATTTTAGTCTATGCATATTGATATATCGATAATTTTGTTGTATGATCCGTTATTTTCTTAATTTAAATCTGTGGCATATCAAATATAGATTTTAAGTATTTCAAATCAATAAATCAATAAATCAAATCAATTAATTTTTTTTATAAAACAAGCATTCACAAATGAATTATTATGTATTAAATTATTAAGTGTCATATAATGTAACAAAGTTATCTTTGAATTCTAAATCAATTTCTCTGCAAAATGTTTGTATATTTTTTACACAGTAAATATTCTAATACTACGGAAGAAAATTAATGTAAGAAAGATAATTGTTATACTGTGTTCTATAATTTCCTAAAATATTCATTATTAATTACATAATTGATCATCAATTAGCATATAAATTCTAAAGTATTATTATTATAAGAAAACAACTTTATGAATAATTCAAAATTTATAAAATGTGATTATATTAAATTTAAAGAAAAAAAAACATAAGTAAGGGCCTTTTGAATTTAAATTTCTAACTTTTAAAACAAAAAAAATAAATAATAATGTATAATTAATTTTTTTGTTCAGTTTACTACATATATCTATTTTTTAAAAATTCATTATTATGATACGAAATTGTTGTATTATGTAGAAATAATTGGTATTAAATGGTATTTTATAAAAAACTGTTTTTATATCTATTAATGTATACCTTGAATTCGGGATAAAAATCCAAGAATGGGAAGATATTCGACAAAATTTCAAATGCTTTGAACATAGGATACCATGCTATATAATCTCGTTCGTGTGCCAAATAAGAAGCGAGTTCCCAAAATACGGAGAATTCAAGTTTCTTCTCTATCGCAAAATGAAACGCATCATTGATGATTTGCGCGCGATTGAGAACATGTATATTACTATATTCTTCAGAATTTAAGTATTGTGCAATTTTTCGCCAATTCGCAGTATCATAATTGACGCGATAATATCCTGTTATAAAATAAATTACTTTTGTCGATTATTAAATACTTTTAAATAATATATGTACATTAATTATAAACATATTTCGAGATGTTAAAGATATTACAATATTAAATATATTATTATAATTAGAGGTGTTTGCATCTTCCGTTTTTATTATTTAACATAAAGCGATTCTACATATTACAGCAAGAAATCAAAATATCAAATATATTGGTAAAATTTCAATATTCTTGTAATATCTTTTATTATATCTTATCTTATATATATATATATATATATATATATATATATATGTAAATAATAATGAAACAATTCTGAGAATTTGTATATGTAAAGAATTTTGTACTAATATAAAGTGGTCTTTTTACAAACATGATATGTACTAATATATATATATATATATATATATATATATATATATATATATATATATATATATACAGGGTGTCATGAAAGTGAGCATGGCTTTAAAAAATTAAGGTAGATTGGCTCAAAGTTAGAAGAAAAGTCTTGTACAGTTATGCAATATTCGCAATAATTAACGAGAAATAAATTAAAGAAATTCGGCTAATGCGCGTGGCTAGAAGTGCGTGGCGGTGAAGGCGGTCTCACTGTGACATAATGGCGGCGCGCGGCGAAACGGTGATTGGGGAGGGGAGGAGCGATGAGTGTGTAGGCGTGCGGCGAAGGCTCTTCCCCTCTCCAATCACTGCTTCGCCGCGCGCCGCCATTATGTTACAATGAGACCGCCTTCACCGCCACGCACTTCTAGCCACGCGCATTGGCCGATTTTCTTTAATTTATTTCTCGTTAATTATTGCGAATATTGCATAACTGTACCAGACTTTTCTTCTAACTTTGAGCCAATCTACCTTAATTTTTTAAAGTTATGCTCACTTTCATGACACCCTGTATATATAGTATATATATAAATGGACAATAAAGATATAAATTTTTTATTCAAGATTTACCAGCTTGTTGTAAGTTGAGAATAATCCATTCATTTTTCTCAAGAAAGAGTTCAATTTTTGAATGCCATGGTGTTAACCAAATATTCGTCCAAGTTACGGTAAAATTGGGATTCGACTCCGTAGTATAAGTGACAGGAATATGATATTGTTTCTCATCTGATTTGTTGTAAAATTGTGCCGATACGTATACAGTAGAATAATTTCGCGTCACCTCCAACACGGAAGGATATCTCTGCATAATCCACAAATCTATCGTGTTTTTTATATCAAATTCATAATTGAAATTCAATTTCATCATGACAGATTTTACAGCATTCCATAAATGATCGGCAGTTGTTGCTTCAGGCTTACTAAGTCTATAAGATTTAACATTATGATAATTTTAACATTATATTAAAATTGATAAATAAATAATAAGAAAAAAGATCATAATTTACACATAATTTATTTTCGTATTTTAATCTGTAATGTAACTCCTACAGAGATAGAAATTTATGAACTTTAATATAATTGTATATACATATATATATATATATATATATATATATATATATATATATATATATATTCTTATTAGTATACATATATTAATTTATATTTATTAGTAATTATGTCAGCATTTATCGTGACTGAATAAATAATAATTTTAATTTTTATATTACAAAAATTTTAGAGTGTTTATATTCTATGTCTGTAAAACTAGATTCTCGAAATCATTCAATTTGAATTATTTGTTATTTAGAAAATATGAATATCTATTATGTCGCAGACCACTCATATCAGCCGAATATCTCAAAAACTGAGCGCGGCAGACAAAAATATGTCAGACAAAAGTTGTAAGGTTTCAAGTAACGCATTACATGGCGATATCAGTATGACCTTGAAGAGTCTTGTCAAGGTAACGTAAAGGTCACCTTGAATTCTGTAAATGGAAAACCCAATTTTTTATTACATATTCTTATAGCTTATCTCGAGAGCTTTCCAAAACACTATAATAAAGTATTTCTTCAATGAGTACTTTTCGAGTTATGAGGCTTGAAATCATTTCTTAATTTTACATAAACCGTAAAATATCTTGTAAAATATTCATTTTTCGATTATCTTATCTTAATACTTTTATGCATAAAATAATGAGAGGAATCAATTGGTGTAAAGAAAACACATAGTTTTTTCGAAGAAAAAATATGTAATTTGCAATTAATTTGATATTTTTTCTTCGAAACAACTATGTGTTTTCTTTACACCAATTGATTCCTCTCATTATTTTGTGCATAAAAGTATTGAGGTAAGATAATCGAAAAATGAATATTTTACAAGATATTTTACGGTTTATGTAAAATTAAGAAATGATTTCAAGCCTCATAACTCGAAAAGTACTCATTGAAGAAATACTTTATTATAGTGTTTTGGAAAGCTCTCGAGATAAGCTATAAGAATATGTAATAAAAAATTGCGGTTTCCATTTACAGAATTCAAGGTGACCTTTACGTTACCTTGACAAGACTCTTCAAGGTCATACTGATATCGCCATGTAATGCGTTACTTGAAACCTTACAACTTTTGTCTGACATATTTTTGTCTGCCGCGCTCAGTTTTTGAGATATTCAGCTGAAACGGGTGGTCTGCATCACCCTGTATGTTTATTAAGAAAAAAGTTGAAATCTAATCTTAACAAAAATTCATAAATATAAAATAGCAGCATAAATTTAAGCTTTTAAATATCTATGTCTTTTAAACATTAAAAAACTGGAAATATATTATTAAATTTATTTTATATTTTATATTTTATATTTTGATTTCCTTTTCCTCTATGATGTATATTATTACATTACAATACATTATACTTACTGATTATCCAAATATTTGATGAATCCCTTTGAAAATATATGAAGTAATGTTCGTTCTAACATGCGCCATATAATGGATCCTATAATGTTTAAAAGAAAAAAAATTTAATATATTTAAAATCCCTTTACTGAAATGTGCAATAAAGGTATGTGAATATATTTGTAACTAATAAAACTAAATATATCACACACAAAATTTGTGCAATTAAATCAAAGTAAGTAGCTATAAAAAATTGTTAAATAAATTTCAACGAAAAAATTTGTAATAATAAATAAATAGTGAATGATTAAAAATTTGTTAAAAATAATAAATTAGACAATTATAAATTGAAATTCAATTTCATCATGAAATTTCTATCTCTGTAGGAGTTACATTATAGATTAAAATACGAAAATAAATTATGTGTAAATTATGATCTTTTTTCTTATTATTTAATTATCAATTTTAATATAATGTTAAAATTATCATAATGTTAAATCTTATAGACTTAGTAGGCCTGAAGCAACAACTGCCGATCATTTATGGAATGCTGTAAAATCTGTCATGATGAAATTGAATTTCAATTATAATTATAATTATAAGGAATCAGTTAATTTTATATTTTACTATGATTTTTTGAAATCTTAGATAAACATGTATAGTTATAAATTAAAAAAAATTACACATTATAAAATTATTCAAAAATTATATAAAAATTTAATTTTAAAGTTAGATATTATTACGTTATTGCAAATATTATAAAAAAATATATTAAATTTTACAAATGAATGGCCTTGCACGGTTCTTTCTATGGAAATTGAATTTTGAAGAAATTTGAATTTTGATTGAATTTGTTGAATTTTGGAAATAAATAGTTTACGTGAAAACACAATAAAAATTTAAAAAATGTCAAAATAAATGTGATAAGGTTCATGAAGTGGTGTCGTCACTACAAATATTCAAATATCGAAATAAGGCGTTATTTCAATACTATTAAGGAAAAGTAAAAAATATATTAAATAAAGTAAATAATATATTAGAATGTCGTACACAGTTGATCATTTATATTAATACATTTTACTAATATATTTACATGGAAAAAATGTGTGTAGCAGCATCGCCGCTGTCGTCGTCATAACATGCTATTTGATATGTGATAAAATATAATTAGTTGAAAGTATAGTTATATAGGTTTTCCTTAAGTCTCCCCCTTCGGATGGCAGAGGGATACAACTTCCCTAATTGCTTTAAAAGACCAGCCTCTCAAAATAATTAAACACCTATTTCATGATTTTTCGTAATTTTTTAACCGTTTCTGAAATATAGTGGATGGGAAATTTATGGACAACCTATATATACATTTATGTACATATTTTCCACGTAAATATAATATGTATATATTAATAAAAGTAATCAACTGTGTGTGATTCTACTCAATAATACACTATTTACATATTTTCCCTCAGTAGTAATGAAATAACGCCTTATTTCGACATTTGAACGCTTGTAGCGACGAAATGGCTCTATCAAACGATATCACGGTTAATGTTACTTTTGATTTGCCACAAACTATTTATTTCCAGAGTTTCTGCAAATTTCACCAAACTTCAAAATTCAATTTCCATAAGAATCATACAGAGTCTTTTGTTTATAAATGACTTTTCTCATTTTTTATGAAATTAACATTCAGAAATTTATAATTATTTAATTGTTTAATTATGCAATGTTATACGCATACCTTTGATTTGAGAAAGAGAAGACTGTAAATAATTTTTAGGATAACTATTATATTCTGTAGTAGAATTTATAACAACAATAGTATTTAGATAGAGTAATTCATGTTGAACTTGAACTACAAACAGATCCATCATCCGGGAATTTGGCAGAGCCTAAAATCAATTCGATATAATCATAACTAATCATAAATAATAAAAAAAGAAAAGTTTTTGGTACATATCAAAATTAGCTTATTATATGCTATTGTTAAGAATAAAGTTTGTATGTGTGTTTGGATGTGTAAATTTTTCTGCAATAATTATAATACAAAAACATATACATATTTAGTTCTTATTAAATTTCTTTCACCGGATTTCCAGAAATTTTAGAGACTTGGATTCTTATCATTTCTTATAATTAAGAAATAAAACAGAGTATTTGCACAAATATTTAACAGTTATCTGCATTGCTAAACTGTTAATCATTTGACTGCGTATTCAAATAGTAATAAAATTAGTAATAAAATAACCTTGTCGATAATATATGCTTGATAAAATATATTAAATCCTTCGTTTAACCATGTATGAGGCCATAAGTAAGTTGGTCTGAACAGATTTCTAATATATTTTTGTATCATCCCACGTGCAATTAAGCGCGCAATTACCGTTTTGTATGCGACAGGATCTAATTCTTCATTATAAGTGACATCTGCTTCTCTAAAAATAATTATACTAATATGTATGAAAAATTTTGGATATTAATATAATTTCTTATGTAAATAGATTATCATATAATATATAATTAAAATAATTTTTAAAATATATCTATATCATTAACCATATATATTACCGATAAAAAATGAAACCCAAAGTCTGTTCGATATCATTGTGTAAATCCGGGATTACGACATGATTCACTTTGCTCTCAAATGAAACAGAGGTCCGCGCAAGTGCTCTCCTCAAAATATTCCATCTACGCATGTATACACTAGCGGAAGAAATAACAGTTTTCGCAAATTCTAGATGCGGTTTCGATTGTGGTCTGAACCATATGGACGAACGAATTGTTTCATCATCCGAGAGGATCATCTGATGAAAACCGGATACCAGAAATGCTACACTATCTATGGAGATCAAAGGAGTCTCGTGAAAATATGTCCATATTATATTATTGTTCATCAATTCGGTATCTCGTATCGGCATATTTGACAAAGCTTTGTATTTTGGATGATGTATTATGGAAATAATAAAAGTAATTCTTACTTCTGGCTTATCCCAATATGGAAATATTTGCTGTTTTTTCGTTTGATACCTTTCGTCTGATCCCTTTCTTCGCTGAATACCTGTTGCGATTAACCACCTACCGTATTTTAATGATATAATTTTGGTAATGATTAATTTTAGATAATTTTAAGCGTAGAATGCTTAAATGTACAATTTGTTTTTGATATTTTATATATTCTTCTACTTACTCTATTTCTCCATCTTTATTTATGTACGGAGTTCCGAAAGATTCCCTTACGTTATTAATTGGGATTAGAAACTCTATACACAGATCGTACATTCCACGCAACAAGACATCACCGAAATCGATCACGTGAATATTGTTTTTAATAAAATTTGTTGAATTTGTTTCATAAACTGTACTATTACTTTGATTTAATTTTGAGTACACTATAAATGTTGTATCCGGTACATAAAAACTTATATATTGTTTTGCATAAGAAATATTTAAAGTGATTATGCATACGCTATGGAGATAATTATTGTCTAACATTATCGTCATATTATAATGTGTCGGAAATATATAATCTGATATATTGCTTGATTTGTTGTTTAATACACTGCGCAAGATTTCCGATTCTTCATCGATTCCTTTGATTTTTGATTCTTCATCATGCACAGGACTCGCTATTGCCATCATGGCAAGGTATATTATACTATTACTTAATAATAGTTTTAAGAATGTCATGTTGAATTTCACTCGGATATCTATAAAAAACGTTTCTTCATTAAAAATAAAAGTATTTGCAAAGATTATGCAATAAAATCGATTATTGTGTGAAAAAACTTTCAAGAGAATTTACTAAACGCTTCATAAGAAAATACGATTAATTTAAAAAAGAATTATAATAATACAGTTTAATAAATAAAAAAATGATTAGAAAAGATAAATATAAAACTTAGTGAAACGACATATGAAATATTTTTCTTGGATTTGAATATTAGGAGACATAAAGGATGTACTTAGATAATTCCAGTAAGACAAGCACAATAAACATAACTCTTATTTATCTCAATTTAGCTATCTTTAAGATTTCTCCTAGTGCAATTACATATTTCAAAGTATATATATATATATATATATATATATATATATATAAAATATAAAATAACATGTTAGTAAACATATAGTCCATATCATGTATAAAATCGCGTTGTTCAGAATATACCTTCATTTCTCATACATTTTAATGCTTATAATTAAAATGTATGAGAAATAAAGGTATATTCTGAACAACGCGATTTTATACATGATATGGACTATATGTTTACTAACATGTTATTTTCACGATCAATCTATTTCTTAAGTAAGAAATGTATTAAAGACATAACAAACACTGAACGGAAATCAAATATCATCAAATATTTGAAATTTTGATAATATGGCAAATTGTATCAAACATTCGAACAAAATTCTAAAAACAATTATGTTAATATTTTTATAACACATTTTTTTGAATAAAAATGTTAATTGAATAAAATGTTAATTTTTTATTATTTGTTGTTTATTCGTATATTACACATTCAAATTAACATATCCTACTGGTCCTAGACATTCATTATAAAAAATATTTTAAAAACAAAACACAGGTAATATTATACGTTTTTAAGATAGATAATTTTATAGCTATAACTTAGATAATTAGATAATATTTTATAGCTTTGATAATTTTATAGCAATAATAAGAAATTAATTACATCATAATTTTATAATGTCAAAAAGAAATTTAGCTTACAGATTTTACATTTTCTATATTTCAAAATGGTCGAAACATGCTATTACAATAAATGTTTTCTTTTCTATTAACACTAATGTATGCAAAAGATAGAAATAATATTTACAATAAAAGGAGTTAGTCGATTTGAAAATTAAAGAAAATATCTTTTATAAAATAGAAGCGTCACCTGTTACTCCACACAATTTTGTATGCACATTTAAAGAAAGAAAGATAAATATTTTATTATATATTTAATGCCTTATATCCTATTAGTTGAATCAGCCAGGTTTAATACGAGATTTAACACCAAAAGCATTCAATCGCGAACTTATCGCTTCAAGAGATTGTTATAAACTGACGGCTCTGTCGGCATACATGACAGTGTATAGAAGGTACGTAGTGTTATATAAATATCATCTTGATTATACGTAGCATAGGATATCTTACGCATCAACACAAGTCAATAGGTATATACTCTTTTAGTTTTTGTATTACGTTTTCATATATAAAGTTTTATTTAAAAGACTTGTAGAAACAATTTTTCTAGAAAACCATTCGCGAGAGAAAATTAATTGAAGAATCATAATCGCGCTTGCATGTATTGGCCGATCTTCTTTATTTAATATCTCGAAATTTTACGTGATGGTTTTCAAAATGGTACATGACTTTTTAATTAATTTATCGAGATCTACTTATGGTCATTTTTGGCGGAAAATTGCACTGACACCCTGTATATATAGTTTATTTTTAGTAAAATGTATATAAGCATATAATTTAATTCGAACAATTAAATTCGAATAAACAATCTTATTAAAGCAAGTGTATGTGAGTACGATAATTATTATATTATACAAGATACAGAAGATTTTGCCCGGAGCTTAGTTTTTAAACTATAAAGGAAAATAGTTAACTAATTGCGGAACGAATACGAGAGGTAGGCAACCAGATAGCAAGCACACGTCATTTTGACGTTCCAAACTGGTCATTTTCGGTCATATGTCGTCAAAATGACTTATTTGTTACATGACTTCATATTGACGTCTTGATATAACATTATTTTGACGTCATATTTCAGTCATGAACTGACGATTATTTTATTATTAATGTGATTAGTTAGTACATCGATCTCATAAAAAAATTTTTTTAAATAGTTTATATAACATGACTTTTGCGATTAAACTTTAACCATTTTTCTTTCGACGCATACGTTTATCTGTGCACGAGTTATGTTGCTTAACCACTCAAATGTTCATTAAATTAGTGCACAGTGAAAATATTAGCTGTATCAATCGAGTGTAATTAAAGTGCCAAAAAATATATTTTTTATAATAATATATTTTTAGAAATATATTTTTAAATAAATATTTTTAAATAAATAATATATTTTTAAAAATATATTTTTTTAGAATCTTTTTATAATACAGTTAATTGACAAAATATATTTTTATAAAACGCAGGCAACGGAAGACATTACTTGAAATTTTATATGATATTAGAAGTAAGTTTTTTTATTTATGTTTAAATAAAATAATAACAATATAAAACTTGTGACCTATTTTCTTACCATATTTGTGTTTTCCAGCGTTTTCAAATAAAGCAGTTTAATCGATCCTCTGAAGAATAGAGTGGCTGTAATTGTTCAATGATGCTCTCGAATCGGTTAATCTGCTTTATTCGACAACGCTATTAAATATATTATTATGATGAGAAAAAGACGTCAAAATATTGGTGGTACATTTTATGACGTCAAAATGCGGTACATGTCATGACGACGTCAAGAATCTGTGACATTAGACCGTTACTTTTACGTTATAAAAACGTCAGCTCGTGACGTCAAGAATAGTCAGCGAATGACCAATTTAAAACGTCAAAATGACGTGTGCTTGCTATCTGGGCAGGGATGGCGCGATATAGGCAATTACGTGGAGCGCTCGCCGCGATCAGCTGATTGCTACACTCATCGCGTATAGCAATCAGCTGATCGCGGCGAGCGCCCCACGTAATCGCCAATATCGCGCCATCCCTGCCTATCTCTCGTACTCGTTCCGCAATTAGTTAACTATTTTCCTTTATAGTTTAAAAACTAAACTCGGGCAAAATTTTGCAAGAGAAAAAATCGTCTTAGAATTCATTCAAGAATTTGATATTTTAAAGACAAATGTATGTTCAGAATCACCCTGTATAAAAAAAATACAATTACAGTAAAATTTAATTCAACTATAATGCACAATAATACAGTTGTTATGGATGACGATTCGGATCGGAACATATTAGTGATTATTAATTTATTACAATATGGAAACCAGTTAAAAAGGGAAAGCGAAAGCAAGGGGGGAGAAAGAGAAATTAAATTTTTTTTACTTTTTTACATTTCAATGATATTTCAATATTTTAATATATTCTGAGATAAAAAAGAATGCACACGAGAGTTTAAATGTATTTATCTGATCTTAATATGCAATAAAGCTGCTAATAAAACAATACTTTAAAAAACTTTCATATTTTCTGCAAATTCTGAAATTTTTTTTATTTAAAAAAGAAGCATCTTTTAGAGCCGAGTTTTCTGTATAATTAATATTGTAGTATATGATTCAAATATATACAGGGTGTTTCCAGTATCTCCCAACAAAGTAAAACCATAAGTAGATCTCGCTAAACTGAACTAAAAAATCCTATATCATTTTGCAAGAAACCACGTAAAATTTCGACATCTTATTTAAAAAAGATCGGTCAATGCGCGTGACTAGAAGCGCGCCACGAGAAAGGTCGTCCCACTGTAACTAAATATTTTGTAATTCATATCTCGAAATTTTACGTGGTTTCTTGCAAAATAGTATAGGATTTTTTAATTCAGTTTAGCGAGATCTACTTATGGTTTTATTTTGTTCTGAGATACTGGAAACATCCTGCATATGTACGTATCTGTGTAAAATAAACACACGTAAATATATAATCAATATCTATGTATTAAATTTGTAACACAGAAAAGTAATACAATATAATATGTAATATAATATAATATTAAAAATATATATAATGTTTATAATATGAATTATATTGTAATATAATATAATATTTTTATACAATATTATACAATACAATATTTTTATACAATATTATACATACACAATATTTTTAATATTATATTGTACAATTATAATATTATATTGATTAAATACAATTAAACAATTATTAATTCTTGTATGACATTAGTGAATAATTAAGTATATACATTTATAAATATTATTACAATCATTTATGCCGCATTTTTAATTTCTAAACAGTTAATGTCTTCAAGATTTAGTTATTCAATTGTTAAATAAAGATCGAAAATAATTTATCTGTTTTTCGATCTCCGACCAGCGTGTTTCTATCTTGTATTCAATATTGGATATGACTGAATTTTTTAACTCCTTTTTTACAAATTCCTTTATCTAAAATGGATTATTTTAATAATTATTATTAATAAATGATTTCGTATTTAATAATTGCACTGTCACAAATACAGAGTATCATTATGAACAGAATTATAGAAAAATATTATATAAAATATAGAAATTTGATTTATTTAAAATTTACCTCATCCAACTGTCCCTTAGAATAAGCATTGTTAATTATAACAATTAATGTCACAATATTATTGATTTTCCTATGAAGAATAAAACAGTACATTTATAATTCATTCAATAAATCTTCATGTCTACGTGTAGTATATCTTTATTAAATAATATCGTTACCTGTGTCTTATTATTTTGTAATTATTTAATAAACTTGTAAGCATGTACTTAGTATTCCTCTCAAGAATAGAAAGGAAAATATTAGCATTTAAGGCATAAGCTCGCTCTCTCCGTTCAAGTTGAAGATGAGATTGATTATACAAAGGTTTTGAAATTTTTCGAATTATTACAGTATTTGTGATAATTTCTAAATAATTGATTATAATTTCAGAATTTTTACTGTAAGCCAAACATTCTAATATTTTATTATTTTCTTTCATGTGATCATTAAAAACTTTATTCCATGTATCACGATCTGCCATTTTCAAACCATTACAATATGTCCACCTCTTCCGTCCAGGCAAAAGTCTACAAAAAACAGTCCAGGAAAGAAATAAATATCTTCTAACGAAATTGTGGTAATAGTTTCTTTAATGTCTTATAAATAATTATTGACATAAGTGATAACTAATTTCTCAAACATATGCAAAATATAAAAAATATTCCTATAAAAAGAATCAAATATTAAGAAAAGAATTACTTGTTTTCTTCAGGATTTGCTAGATGCCATTTCAAATGACGCGTAGATTTCTTTTCGCAAGGATTTTCATTTATAATACATTCCCACTTTGCGAGTTCTTGTTTTAAACATTTAGTATGATCGTTAATGTTATTTTCGTCATACAGATTCCAGTTACTAAATCTATAATTTCGCATAAAATCAAACTTTAGCACGCCCTAAAATTTAATAAGTATCATTATATTTAGTTTAATCATTATTTACAAGAACAAATATAATGTACGCGCAAATAAACATTTTTCCTAGATAATTTTCTTTATATTTCTTTAATATTTATGTGACTTCGTAGCATCAATACCATAATAGCCAAATTTACAAATTTCTTATTTGTGTGTGAATAATTGTGTATATAATTATATTTTATCATCTAAATAGGTATGGATTTTATATGATCTAAAGGATTCTTAATACAGATATATCAATATACAAAGTGTTTTATAAGATTGTGCTAACGCTCGTGAGTGGATAAAACGCAATAAACTCAACATAATGGTCCTTTACCATTTTGCAATTTTTCGCAATAATTTATTGAAATATTAATTAAAAATGTGAATAAACGCGCGTTTCGCGAGGCTAGATCGTAAGATATGCGCGGTAGGTGTGTCAGCGGCGAGTATCGCATAGCCATGAAAAAACAAGAGTCGAGGTACGCGCGATCATATTTTACGAGACACTCTGTATATATATTTTAGTCTGTGCATATTGATGTATCGATTGATGTATCGATTTTGATATATGATGAGTTATTTTCTTAATTTAAATCTGTGCATATCAAATATAGGTTTTAAGTATTTTAAACTTTAAATATTAATTTCTTATATAAAACAAGCATTTACAAGTGAATTATTATATATTAAATTATTATGTGTTGTATAATGTAAAAAAATTATACTAAAATTATATAAGTCAATTTCTCTGCAAAATGTTTGTATATTTTTAACATCGTAAACGTTCTAATACTACTGAAGAAAATTAACGTAAGAAAGATAATTGTTATACTGTGTTCTATAATTTCCTAAAACATTCATTATTAATTACATAACTGATCATCAATTAGCACATAAATCCTAAAGTATTATTATTATAGGAAAACAACTTTATGAATAATTCAAAATTTATAAAATGTGATTATATTAAATTTAAAGAAAAAAAAACATAAGTAAGGGCCTTTTGAATTTAAATTTCTAACTTTTGAAACAAAAAAAATAAATAATAATGTATAATTAATTTTTTTGTTCAGTTTACTACATATACCTATTTTTAAAAAATTCATTATTATGATACGAAATCGTTGTATTATGTAGAAATAATTGGTGTAATGAACGGTATTTTATAAAAAACTGTTTATATATATATATATATATATATATATATATAAACCGTATATAGTACCTTGAATTCAGGATAAAAATCCAAGAATGGGAAGATATTCGACAAAATTTCAAATGCTTTGAACATAGGATACCATGCTATATAATCTCGTTCGTGTGCCAAATAAGAAGCGAGTTCCCAAAATACGGAGAATTCAAGTTTCTTCTCTATCGCAAAATGAAACGCATCATTGATGATTTGCGCGCGATTGAGAACATGTATATTACTATATTTTTCAGAATTTAAGTATTGTGCAATTTTTCGCCAATTCGCAGTATCATAATTGACGCGATAATATCCTGTTATAAAATAAATTACTTTTGTCGATTATTAAATACTTTGAAATTATATATATTAATTAAACGTATTTTTCGAGAGATATTAAAGATATTTCGATTATTATAAATAAATTTAATATATTATTATAATTAGAGATGTTTACATCTTCCGTTTTTATTATTTAACATAAAGGCTGTATCAGGAATTCTACATATTATAGCAAGAAATCAAAATTTCAAATATATTGGTAAAATTTCAATATTCTTGTAATATCTTTATATCTTACATTATATATATATATATATATATAATATACTATATACTTATTATATATATATATATATATATACATATATATATTTATGTGTGTGTGTGTGTGTGTGTAAATAATAATGAAACAATTTTGAGAATTTGGATATGTAATGAATTTTGTACTAATATAAAGTGGTTGTTTTACAGACATAATATATATGTACTGAAATATATATACTTGAAATATATATATATATATATATATATATATATATATATATAAATGATGTATACGTATCATAAATGAACAATAAAGATATAAATTTTTTATTCAATATTTACCAGCTTGTTGTAAGTTGAAAATAATCCATTCATTTTTCTCAAAAAAGAGTTCGATTTTTGAACGCCATGATGTTAACCAAAAATTCGTCCAAGTTACATTAAAATCGAGTTTCGATTCTGTAGTATAAGTAACAGGTATATAATATTGTTTCTCATCTAATTTGTTGTAAAATTCTACTGATACGGTTAGAAGAGCAGTAGAATAATTTCGCGTCACCTTCAACACGATAGTACGCCTCTGCATAATCCACGAATCTATCGTGTCTTTTATATTAAAATCATACTTGGAATTCAATTCAATCATCACAGATCTCATAGCGTTCCATAAATGATAGGTAGTTGTTGCTTCAGACTCACGGAATCTATAAGATTTAACATTATGATAATCTTAACACTACATTAAAATTGATAAATAAATATTAAAGAAGAAAATCATAATTTACAAAATTTATTATCGTATGTTAATCTATAATGTAACTCTATTTCTATTATATATTAATATATATTAAATGGAAATATATAAATAATATATAAATAAAATATTTTTATCAAAAATATATACTAAATAATATATGTTAATATATATTGTATTTATTAATAATTATGTCAGCATTTGGCGCGACTAAATAAATAATAATTTTAATTTTTATATTACAAAAAGATTTTAGAGTGTTTATATATTGTTCGTAAAACTAGATTCTCGAAATTATTCAATTTGAATTTTTTGTTATTTAGAAACTATGAATCTCTATTATATATTTATTAAGAGAAACTCAAGGTAAAATTTGCAATCTCCACAAAAATACATTAATATAAAATAACATAAATGTGAGATTTCAAATATCTATTTTTTAAACATTACAATGGGATAAATATATTATTCAATTTATTATATATTTCGATTTTCTTCTATGATGTATATTATTACATTACAATACATTATACTTACTGATTATTTAAATATTTCTGAAATCCCTTTAAAAATATATAAGGTGGCAATGTTCGTTCTAACATGCGCCATATAATGGATCCTATAGTTTAAAAGAAAAGAAATTTACTATATTTAAAATGCCTTTACTGTGCAATGCGCAATAAAGGTTTGTGAATATATTCGTAATTAATGAAACTAAATATATCACACCCAAAGTTTGTGTAATTAAATCAAAGTAAACAGTTATGAAAGATTGTTAAATACATTTGAACGAAAAAATTTAAAATAATAGATAAATAGTGATTGATTAAATATTCGTAAAAATAATAAATTAGACAATTATAAAGAATCGGATAGTTTTATGTTTTATCATGATCTTTTGGAGTCTTAGATAAACATATATATTTGTAATTTAAAAAAATTATACAAAAATTATATAAAAATTAAATTTAAAGTTACTTATGTTTCTCATTATTATTATTGCTAATATTATAATAAAATATATTAAAAATAATAATAATAAAATTAAATTTTACAAATGAAGGGCCTTGCACGGTTCTTATGGAAATTAAATTTCGATGAAATTTGCCGAAACTTTAGAAATAAATAGTTTATGTGAAAACACAATAAGTTAAAAAAATGTCAAAATATAAATGCGATATTGGTTGATGGAGTCGCTACGTCTCGTCGCTACAAGTCAAATATCGAAATAAAGCGATATTTAAATACTATTAAGGAAAAGTAAATAATATGTTAGAATTAAATAACAGTTGATCATTTTTATTAATACATTTTACTAATATATTTACATAGAAAAAATGTGTGTATCGACGTATCGCCGCTGTCGCCATAGCATCCTATTTGATATTTGATAAAATATAATTAGTTAGAAGTATAGTAATATATGGATTTTTCCAAAGTCTTCTTCTTCGGATGGGGACGGGGTACAATTTTCTTAATTTTTCTTTGATAGACTAGCCTCTCAAAATAATTGAACACCTGTTTCATGGTTTTTCGTAATTCTTGAACCGTTTCTGAAACATAGTGGATGGGAACTTTATGGACACCCTATATATACATATATGTATATCTTTTCCATGTAAATATAATATCTATATATTAATAAAAGTAATCAACTGTGTGTCTGTGATTCTACTAAATACATTATTTATTTTCCCTCAGTAGTATTATTTATTTTTTCTCAGTACTGAAATAATGCCTTATTTCAACATTTGAACGCTTGTAGTGACGAAACGGCATCATCAAACGATATCGCGCTTATCGTAACTTTTGATTTGCCACATAAACTAATTATTTTCAGAGTTTCTGCAAATTTCACCAAACTTCAAAATTCAATTTCCATAAGAATCGTACATGGTCTTTTGTTTATAAATGACTTTTCTCATTTTCTATGAAATTAACATTCAGAAATTTATAATTAATTAATTGTTTAATTATGCAATGTTATATGCATACCTTTGATTTGAGAAAGAGAAGACTGTAAATAATTTTCAGCATAACTATTATATTCTATAGTAGAATTTATAACAACATAAGCATTTAGATAGAGTAATTCATGTTGAACTTGAACTACAAACAAATCCATCATCCGGGAATTTGGCAGAGCCTATAATCAATTCGACATAATCATAACTAATCATAAATAATCAAAAAGAAAAAGTTTCTGGTAGATATCAAAACTGGCATTATTATGTGCTATTGTTAAGAAATATTTATGTGTATTTGAGTGTGTAAATATATATTTCTGCGGTAATTTAAATATATAAACATAAATAAATATATAAACATATATATATATATATTCAGATCCTATTAAATTTCTTTTACTGGATTTCTAGAAATTTGAAAGATTTGGATCATTTCTTATAATTAAGAAATAAAACACAATATTTGCACAAATATTTAACAATGATCTACATTGCTAAACTGTTAATCATTTGACTGCGTATTCAAATAGCATTAGTAATAAAATGACCTTGTCGATGATGTATGCTTCATAAAATACATTAAATCCTTTGTTTAACCATGTATGACGCCATAAGTAAGTTGGTTCGAACAGATTTCTAATATATTTTTGTACCATCCCACGTGCAATTAAGCGCGCAATTACCGTTTTGTATGCGACAGGATCTAATTCTTTATTATAAGTGATATCTGCTTCTCTAAAAATAATTATACTAATATGTATGAAAAATTTTGGATATTAATATAACTTCTTATATAAACAGATTATAATATGATAGGTAATTAAAATAATTTTTAAAATATATCTATTTTTCACTATATATATACCGATAAAAGATGAAACCCAAAGTATGTTTGATTTCATCTTGTATATCCGAGATTGCGACATGATCCACTTTGCTCTCAAATGAAACAGAGGCCTGCGCAAGTTTTCTTCTCTATATATTCCATCTACGCATGTATACACTAGCGGAAGAAATAACAGTTTTCGCAAATTCTAGATGCGGTTTCGATTGCGGTCTGAACCATATGGATGAACGAATTATTTCATCATCCGAGAGGATGATCTCATGAAAACCGGATATCAGAAATGCTACACTATCTATGGAGATCAAAGGAGTCTCGTGAAAATATGTCGATATCATATTATCGTTCGTCAATTCAGTATCTCGTATCGGCATATTTGACAAAGCTTTGTATTTTGGATGATGCATTATGGAAATATTAAAAGTAATTCTTAATTCTGGCTTGTCCCAATATGGAAATATTTGCTCTTTTTTCGTTTGATACCTTTCGTCTGATCCCTTTCTTCGCTGAATACCTGTTGCGATTAACCACCTACCGTATTTTAATAATATATTTTAGATAATGACTAATTTTAGATAATTGTAAGCGTAGAATGCAGAAATGTACAATTTGTTTTTGATATTTCATATATTCTTCTACTTACTCTATTTCTTCATGATCGTTTATGTACCGAGTTCCGAAAGATTCCCTTACGATATTAATTGAGATTGCATACTCTATATGCAGATCGTATATTCCACGCAACGAGACATCACCGAAATCGAGCATGGCAATATTGTTTTTAATAAAATTTGTTGAATTTGTTTCACAAATCGTACTATTATTTTGATTTAATTTTGAGTACACTATAAATGTTGTATACGGTACATAAAAACTTATGTATCGTTTTGCATGAGAAATATTTAAAGTGATTATGCATACGCTATGGAGATAATTATTGTGTAACATTAACTTCATATTATAATGTGTCGGAAATATATAATCTGATATATTGCTTGATTTGTTGTTTAATACACTGCGCACTGCGATTTTCGATTCTTCATCGATTTCTACTCCTTTGATTTTTGATTCTTCATCATCCATAGAACTCGCTATTGCCATTATGGTTATGTATATTATACTACTACTTAATAATTGTTTTAAGAATGTCATGTTTCGTTCGGATATCTATGAAAAACGTTCTTGCGTTAAAAACAAGGTGTTTACAAAGAGTATGCGATTCGATCGACTTTTGTGTAAAAAAAACGTTCAAGAGAATTTACTAACGTTTCATAAGAAAATAGGATTAATTTAAAAAGAAATTAAAAAATACAGTTTAATAAATAAAGGAATGATTAGAAAAGATAAATATAAAAATTATTGAAACGACATATGAAATATTTTTCTCGGATTTGAATATTAGGAGACAAAAGGACGTACTTAGATAATTCCAATAGGACAAGCACAATAAACATAACTCTTATTTATCTTAATTTAGCTATCTTTAAGATTTCTTCTAGTGCAATTACATATTTTAGTATATATATATATAAAATAAGCATTAAAATGTATGAGAAATGAAAGTATATTCTGAACAACGCGATTTTATACGTGATATGGACTGTATATTTACTAACATGTTACTTCAAGATCGATCTGTTCCTTAAGTAAGAAATATATTAAAAACGTATAAACACTGAATGGAAAACAAATATCATCAAATATTTGAAATTTTGATAATATAGCGATTTGTATCAAACATTCGAACAAAATTCTAAAAACAATTATGTTAATATTTTTATAACACATCTTTTTGAATAAAATGTTACTTATTCATTATTTGTTATTCATTCGTTCATTACACATTTAAATTAACATATCCTACTGGGCCTAGATATTCATTATAAAAAATATTTTAATAACAAAACACAGGTAATATTATACGTTTTTAAGATAGATAATTTTATAACTTAGATAATGAGATAGTATTTTATAGCTTAGATAATTTTATAGAAATAATATAAAATTAATTTCACAATAATTTTATAATGTCAAAAGAAAATTTAGCTTATAAATTTTACATTTTCTATATGTCAAAATGGTCGAAACATGCTATTACAGTACAAACGTATATGTCTTCATTTCTATTAACTGTAATGTATGTAAAAGATAAAAATAATATTTACAATAAAATGAAGTCGATTTGAAAATTAAAGAAAATGTCTTTTATAAAATAAAAGCGTTACCTGTTACTCCACACAATTTTGTATGCACATTTAAAGAAAGAAAGATAAATATTTTATTATATATTTAATGCCTTATCCTATTAGTTCAATCAGCCAGGTTTAATACCAGATTTAACACCAAAAGCATTCAATCGCGAACTTATCGCTTCAAGAGACTATCATAAACTGATGGCTCTGTTCTCTGTTGGCAGTTGGCATACCGAACAGTATATAGAAGGTTATACGCAGGGCCATCTTAACTGCGTGTACGAAGTGTGCATTGCACACGTGCGGCAGAATATAAGGGGCGGCAAATTTTGGTTAACAATGTAATTCATTATAAAAGGAAAACCTTTCTCCCTCTCTCCCTCTCTCCCTCCCTCTCTCTCTCTCTCCCCCTTTCCCTCTCTCTCTCTCTCTCTCTACACACACACACACACACACACACACACACACACACACACACACATACACACACACACACACACACACATATATATATATGTATATATTTATTTTTTTCTACACTATTATAGACATTGCCTTTTCGAAGGTTGAAGAATGATTTGAAAACTTAAAAAATTTTCATGACTGGTTTGGGTTTTTAAATAATATAAAAGAATTTAATAAGGAAAATAAAGATATCAGACTGAAAACTTGCATGGACCTACAAATAAAATTGAGTGATCCTTCACTCGAAGAGTGTGATATCGATGCGATAGAACTTAATACGGAAATCGAAAATGATTCAGTTTTCTTTGAAGGTGAACTTAATGCTTTCGATGTATTGCAATTTATGTTAAAAAATGAATTAACCACAATATTTCCAAATTTAACAGTATCTTTAAGAATTTTACTGACCCTACCTTCAACAGTAGCTACAGGAGAAAGATTTTTTTCTAAGCTCAAATTAATAAGAAGTTATCTGAGATCTTCAACGTGCCAAGAAAGACTAAAATCTTTAGCTACTTTAAGTATAGAGAATGAAATATTTGAAAGCTTATATATACATATATAAAAGACATTATTAAAGAATTTGCTAGTAAAAAAGTCAGAAAGGTAAATATTGATTTCAATAATTAAATTGATAGTTAAATTATGTTTGTTTTTCTCGCTTTTTTGAAGTAATAATCATATACCTATATATATATATATATATATATATATATATATATATATATACACACATATATAATACATAGATATATTATGATTTTTTCATTATTAACCTATAATTTTATTTACGTATTTAAATAAATGCTTAAAGTTCTATAAAATTCCTGTTTATTGACTCTATAGAAATAAGTCTTTCCTGCCCTGTCCAATCCAATAAAGGAGGAGCGACAATTATTTGCTGGCTCACAGACTGCATTAATGCTTAAGACGGCCCTAGTTATACGTAGTGTTATATAAATATCATCTTGGTTATACATACCATAGGATATCTTACGCATCAGAAGTCAATAAGTATATACTTTTTTAGTTTTTGTATTCCGTTTTCGTATAAAATTTTATTTGAAAGACTTTTAAAGACAATTTTTCTAGAAAACCATTCGCGAGAGAAAATTAATTGAAGAATCATAATCGCGCTTATATTTGCATGTATTGGCCGATCTTCATTAATTAATATCTCGAAATTTTACGTGGTGGTTTTCAAAATGGTACATGACTTTTTAGTTAGTTTATCGAGATCTACTTATGTTTTTTTTGGCGGGAAATTGCATTGACACCCTGTACATATAGTTTAATTTTAGTAAAATGTATATAAGCATATAATTTAATTGGAATAATTAAATTCGAATAAACAATCTCATTAATACCAAGTGTATGTGAGTACGATAATTATTATACAAAATACAAAAGAAGATGCGTAACATCTTTAAAGAAATTTGATAATACATATTGCACAAGAGGTACGATAATAAGGTAGGATAATTTCCAAATAGAAAAGAGAAATATATATATATTAAAAAAATACATATATAAAAAATATTACAATTACAGCAAACCCAGCCACTTTACGACTTTTAGCGTTTTACTTTGTGCAGCAAATATACGGTATTGCTAAAGAGCATGATTGCATTTTCCAATTTAATAATGCACAATATACTGAACTGTGTAACTGTCTATGTTTGAAAATTGTGAAAATTCCAGAAGAATTTTTAATCTTGATACTTCACGTGTCTTCAATCGTAATATCTTAGATGAAAGCAAATTATTCTCGCTTTATTTTCTTAAATATATAATAATTATAAGAATTACATAAGAAATATATTACAATAATTTAAATATATGATAAAATAATATCAAAGTAAAAAGTAAGAAAAGAATGCGATATATTAAGAATCTCTGATTTTAAAATGTAAAATTTAATTTTTGTTTAACTTATTGATATTTCCATTATCTTTATAATTAAAATATAAATAAGAGAATCAGATTTTATCTCAGCTGATTCGATTTTCGTTGACTTTTAAAAATGCATTTAAAAATTTTATTTTAAACTCATACACAATGTATACTCCTCCGAGCTCACCTTTCCCTCTTTCTCGCGATCCGATATAAAAATCTCTTTCATGGCCAGATATAAATCTTAAACGACGTCAATCTAATTCGATCGTAGGCGTCCAGTGCGGGATTAACAGATAAAACGTTGCATCATTTCGACGATTAGGATTATCCGTGAGGATTTGGCTTCGTGAACTCAAATACTGATAGCAGCGTATATCGTCAATATTAATGCAAATGGGAAATTGATACTCGAATATTGATGATTCGGTCAAGCAGCCTCGAGAGTGCCTAAGATTTCCGCATTGCGAAAAATGTAACTACAATATAAGTGCGATACAAGTGTAAACTATTTTTCTTCAAGTTAGTATTAAATATCGCGACATATTTTTGGTACCATTTTTAGATCGATAACTATTGACATTTCTTCAATAACATATTTATATAATGTGATAGCCTTATAAGCTTACATATTTTTTTAAATTCGAGATTTTAATTCTTTAATTCTGTTTTGATCAGCATATTTTTATGAATTTTTTACAAGTTAAATAAGTTCAACTTAAATATATTTAAGAAAAGATTTGTAACGATTATAATATGATTAATATATTAGTGCGCTATATAAATAAATAATTTAACGTGTTCAACGTGATAATTTGCATGTGTTTTTGTATTACCGCAAAATTTAATACGAATTTTATGCACAATAATACAGTTGTTAAGTATGACGATTCGGATGGGAACATATTCGTGATTATTAATTTATTACAATACGGAAACCAGTGAAAAAGGGAGAGCGAAAGCAAGAGAGAGAAAGAGAATATAAATTTTTTTTCCTTTTTTATATTTCAATGATATTTCAAAATTTTAATAAATTCTGAGATAAAAAAGAATGCACACGAGAATTTAAATGTATTTAGCTGATCTTACTATGCAATAAAGCTGCTAATAAAGCAAAGTGGTTTCTTGCAAAATGATATAGGATTTTTTAGTTCAGTTTAGCGAGATCTACTCATGGTTTTACTTTGTTGCGAGATACCGGAAACACCCTGTATATGTATGTAACTGTGTAAAATAAACACACGTAAATATATAATCAACATCTATGTATTAAATTTGTAATACAGAAAAGTAATACAATATAATATGTAATATGATATAATATTTAAAATATTCATAATATGAATTATATTGTAATATAATATTTTTATAAAATATTATATAATACAATATTTATGCAATATTTATGCAATATTATACAATACAATATTTTTAATATTATATTGTACAACTAATATTATATTGATTAAATACAATTAATATTTAATTAAATAATTAAACAATTATTATCTTTTATATGACATTAGTGAATAATTAAGTATATACCTTTATAAATATTATCACAATTATTTATGCTGTATTTATTATTTCAAAACACTTAATGTCTTAGAAATATAGTTAATCAATTATGTGAATAAGGACCGAAAATATTTTATCTGTTTTTCGATCTCCAACAAGCGTGTTCCCATCTTGTATTCAACATTAGAAATGATTGAATTTTCCAGTTCCTTTTTTACAAATTCCATTATCTAAAATGGATTAATTTAATAATTATTATCAATAAATGATTTCGTATTTAATAATTGTACTGTCACACATACAGAGTATCATTAAGAGCAGAATTGTAGAAAAATATTATATAAAATATATAACAATTATAGTGAAAAGTAAATTTTAAAATAAAAATTAAAAAAATGTATAAATTTGATTTATTTAAAATTTACCTCGTCCAACTGTTCCTTAGAATACGCATTGTTAATTATAACAATTAATGTTACAATCTCACTGACTCTCCTATGAAAAAATATAAGAACAATATTATAACTATTTCGTACAATAAATCTTCACATCTATGCGTAGTATACCTTTATTAAATAATATCGTTACCTGTGTCTCATTATTTTGTAATTATTTAATAAACTTGTGAGCATGTACTTAGTATTCCTCTCAAGAATGGAAAGGAAAATATTAGCATTTAAGGCATAAGCTCGCTCTGTCGGTTCAAGTTGAAGATGAGATTGATTATACAAAGGTTTTGAAATTTTTGGAAATATTACAGTATTTGCGATAACTTCTAAATAATTGATTATAATTTCAGAATTTTTACTGTAAGCCAAACATTCTAATATTTTATTATTTCCTTTCATGTAATCATTAAAAACTTTATTCCATGTATCACGATGTGCCGTCTTTAAACCATTGCAATATGTCCACTTCTTCCATCCAGGCAAAATTCTGCAGTAGACAGTCCAGAAAAGAAATAAAAATCTTTTAACGAAATTGTGTTAATAGTTTCTTTAGTGTTTTATAAATAATTTTTGAAATAAGTGATAACTCATTTTCTCAAACATATGCAGAATATAAAAAAATAATCCTAGAAAAAAAATAAAATATTATGAAAAGGATTACTTGTTTTCTTTAGGATTTGCTAGATGCCATTTCAAATGACGCTTAGACTTTTCTTCGCAAAAATTTTCATTTATAATACACTCCCACTTTGCGAGTTCTTGTTTTAAGCATTTAGCATGATCGCTGATGTGACTTTCGTCATACAGATTCCAATAATTAGATCTAAAATTCTGCATAAAATCAAACCTTAGCACTCCCTAAAATTTAATAAGTATCATTATATTTAGTTTATTTATTATTTACAAGAACAAATATAATGTACGCGCAAACAAACATTTCTATTAGATAATTTTCTTTTATATTTCTTTAATATTTATGTGACTTCGTAGCATCAACACCATAATAATCAAATTTACCAATTTCTCATTTGTGTGTGATAATTGTGTATATATTTTATCATCTAAATAGGTATGGATTTTATATGATCTAATGGATTCTTAACATAGATATATCGATATACAAAGTGTTTCATAAGATTGTGCTAACGCTCGTGAGTGGATAAAACGCAATAAACTCAACACAAAGGTCCTTTACCATTTTGCAATTTTCGCATTAATTTATTGAAATATTAATTAAAAATGTGAATAAACGCGCGTTTCGCGAGGCTAGATCGTAAGATATGCGCGGTAGGTGTGTCAGCGGCGAGTATCGCATAGCCATGAAAAAACAAGAGTCGAGGTACGCGCGATCATATTTTACGAGACACTCTGTATATATATTTTAGTCTGTACATATTGATGTATCGATTGATGTATCGATTTTGATATATGATGAGTTATTTTCTTAATTTAAATCTGTGCATATCAAATATAGGTTTTAAGTATTTTAAACTTTAAATATCAAATTCTTTTATAAAACAAGCATTTACAAGTGGATTATTATATATTAAATTATTATGTGTTGTATAATGTAAAAAAATTATCTTAAAATTATATAAGTCAATTTCTATGCAAAATGTTTGTATATTTTTAACAGCGTAAATATTCGAATACTACGGAAGAAAATTAATATAAGAAAGATAATTGTGTTATATACTGTGTTCTATAATTTCCTAAAACTAATTAAATATTAATTACACAATTAATCGTCAATTATCATGTAAATACTAATGTATTATTATTGTAGAAAAATAACTTGATGAAATATTCAAAATTTATGTGATTGTATTAAATACAAAGAAAAATATATAACATAAATATGTAACATAAGCGCCTCTTGAATTTAAATTTCTGAATTTTGGTACAAAAAAATTGAATATTATTATATAATCAATTTTCTTGTTTAACTTACTACATATATCTATTTTTAGAAAAATCATTATTATGATACGAAATTGTTATATTATATATCAATAGATAATTGTCATAATGGATGATATTTTATAAGAACTGTTTATATATATATACCTTGAATTCAAGATAAAAATCCAAGAATGGGAAGATATTCGACAAAAATTCAAATGCTTTGAGCATAGGATACCATGCTATATAATCTCCTTCCTGTGCCAAATAAGAAGCGAGTTCCCAAAATACGGAAAATTCAAGTTTCTTCTCTATCGCAAAATGAAACGCATCATTGATGATTTGCGCGCGATTGAGAACATGTATATTACTATATTTTTCAGAATTTAAGTATTGTGCAATTTTTCGCCAGTTCACAATATCATAATTGACGCGATAGTATCCTGTTATAAAATAAATTACTTTTGTCGATTATTAAATACTTTGAAATGATATATATTAATTATAAGCATTTTTCGAGATGTTAAAGATATTTCGATATTAAATATATTATTATTATTAGAGATGTTTGTATCTACTGTTTTTATTATTTAACATGAAGGCTGTATCAGCAATTCTACATTTTACAGCAAGAAATGAAAATTTCAAATATATTGTTAAAATTTCAATATTCTTGTAATATCTTTTGTTATATCTCATATTATATATATGAGTTTTAGTACATCTTATGATTATTTTTAATTAAAATTTATGCCATATATGATATATATGATACTATATATATACGTGTATATATATATATATATATATATATATATATATATATATATTTATATATATATATTTATACAGGGTGTCCTAGACCACCTGTACACCCCTTTTTTTTCAAAAACTAAGCATTTTAGAGAAAAACGTTTTCGACAAAAATTGTATGGTTTTGAGGGGAACATAAGATGGTGTCATTGGTTTGACCTTGGATGGCATCATTAAGGTGAGGTCAAGGACACCTTTAATTTCTTAAGTGGAACTACCTATTTTTTATTGCATATTCTTATAGCTTATGTCGAGAGCTTTTCAAAACACTATAATAAAGTATTTTTTCATGAAGTACTTTTCGAGTTATAAGGCTTGAAATAATTTCTTAATTTTACATAAACCATAAAATACCCACTAAACATGAAATATATATGCAATGTTTCAAAATGCTTCATATAGATTTCAAATGAGACGTTTCATGTCTATGTTTATAATATAATTCACAAGTGTCACAACTAAAATGTTTCATAGTCAGAAATATTTCAAATGAAATATCGTAGTTGATATGTATCTGAAATATTCCAAAATTATATTTCATGTATATTTACAAATGATGTAATTCATAAGTGTTACAATTGAAACATTTTATTTTTGCTTATTTCAGAAATATTTCAAATAAGATATTTCAATTGATACGTTTCGGAAATATTCCAAAATTATGTTTCATGTATATTTACAAATGATGTAATTCATAAGTGTTACAATTGAAACATTTTATTTTTGCTAATTTCAGAAATATTTCAAATAAGTTATTTCAATTGATACGTTTCAGAAATATTCCAAAATTATGTTTCATTTATCTTTACAAATGATATAACTCATGAGTGCTACAATTGAAACATTTTATTATTGCTTATCCCGGGAAAAAAAGTCCATGTCTATTTATATAAAAAAAAGTAAAATTATATACAGTCTTATATAATTATATATAATATCACATATGATTTTATCAGAGCATACGTTTTTGTATATGCTTAGATATGATGTCCATCTCTGACCATTTCTGATCATAAAAAATGATATTAGATAACTCACGTCATTTTGTACAATTAGACATAGTCAGATATTGATATCATATCTAAGCATGTATAAAACCAAAGCAAATGTTAGTTTCATGTATGCTTTGATATAAATCATATATGATATTATATATAATCATTTAATATTATATATGATTTTACCTTTTTTTATATAGACAAATATAATTTTTCCTAAAAATTATATCTTGCATTATATATTTAATTAATTAAAATTCCTCTTTATAAGTCCTCTTAATAAATATTCTTAATAAATAAGAATATATTCTTAATGAATAAGAATATATTCTTAATTTGCGACTTCTACGCCGCAACTCGATTTTCGTGTGCGCGACATGTTTCTTCATTTGCCGCTACGCGGCGACACCACTCTTAATTTTTCTCGTATTCAATATTTATCATGAAATGTATATAAAGGACTTGTATTAACGTAAGATCTAAAGTATATATTTTTCCCTTAGTAGTGATGCGAAAGAGAGAACGCGGCTCATACACAGGTTTTCTGTGTGCACGTGAGCCGCATCCTCTTTCTGACATCACTGTTTATCAGTTTAATTTCAAACTGAATTTAAAATAATTTATTTAATAATCTGGATTCCTTGTTGGGATTCAGAATATTAAACAGATTATTTGAAATTAGGCGGAAAAAAACTTTTAGACCAATAATTAAATTTATTTGACTTCAACAAAATTTATTAAATCCAAAGAAATATTTTTTTCTGTATATTAAGAATATCTCTTTAGAAGATTTTCCTCTTAACTTAAGAGGATCCTCTTGGCGCCTATTTTAGTGGTATATATTCTAAAGATAAATGGCATATTCTTAAGTTAAGAATACAATTTTTTCGGTGTACTCTTAGTGGTACTTAATTTTCAGATCTGATAATATTTATTCATATATGATATCATATATGACTATATTTGGCAAAACATAATTAGATATTGACAAAATCCATATATGGCCAATTTTATATGGACTTTTTTTTCCCGGGCATGATACCGCTATATATAAATTATTACAGAAATATAACATAGCAACATTTAAATATCATTTCTCAAGTATGTTTACGACACTATCTTGAAAAATGTTTTTGTAACATTTTTTAGGATAGTGTCGTAAACATTTTATATCAAGGTGTCTGAATGCGGGCATTAACTGTTTATGCAATGTTTCTAAAACGTTTCTGCATGCATCTCCGAAACATTTCATGTTACAAAGTAATGTTTCCGAAAACTATCTGATATATTTCTTTGTATAATGGGTATCTAGTAAAATATTCATTTTTCGATTATCTTAACTTAATACTTTTATGTACAAAATAATGAGAGGAATCAATTGGTGTAAAGAAAACACAAAATTGTTCCGAAAAAAAAAATGTAATTTGCAATTAACAATTACATTTTTTTCGAAACAATTATGTGTTTTCTTTACACCAATCGAGTCCTCTCATTATTTTGTACATAAAAGTATTAAGGTAAGATAATCGAAAAATGAATATTTTACTAGATATTTTATGGTTTACGTAAAATTAAGAAATTATTTCAAGCCTTATAACTAGAAAAGTACTTGATGAAAAAATACTTTATTATAGTGTTTTGGAAAGCTCTCGACATAAGCTATAAGAATATGCAATAAAAAATAGGTGGTTCCATTAAAAAAATTAAAGGTGTGCTTGACCTCACCTTAACGATGCCATCCAAGGTCAAACCAATGACACCATCTTATGTTCCCCTCAAAACCATACAATTTTTGTCGAAAACGTTTTTCTCTAAAATGCTTAGTTTTTGAAAGAAAAGGAGTGTACGGGGTGGTCTAGGACAACCTGTATATATGTATATGTAAATATATGTATATGAATACCTGTTACAAACTTCTAGAGTATGTAGAGGGATCAAAGTAGACTAACTTTTAATAAAAAATTCATGTCCGGAAACGCACCGTTTGCGAGATACAGACTGGAACTGTTCAGTATTAAGAATAATTCTCATAATAACTTTATTTGTTTACATTACGCTACAAAAATGTTTAGCAATGTCAAAACAGATGGTTACAATAATTGCTCATAATGACATCGAGAAATCCAAATGACGCCTAACAATTTGGAAAGAATGTATGTACCACACATGCTTCGCAGGTGCAATGCTTGCATTCAAGTTGGTGGTCGTCATTATGAGCAATTACTGTAGTCATTTGTTTTGACATTGCTGAACATACCAACAATACTAAACATATCAACAGTTCTAGCCTGCAGCTCGCAAACGGTGTGTTTTCGGATATGAGTTCCTTATTAAAAGTTGATTTACTTTAAATCCTCTGCATACCCTACAAGTTTGTAACAGATATTCATTAACACTCTGTGTATATATATATATATATATATATATATATATATATATATATATATATATATAGAGTGTCCGATTCGTGAGGGACCAAACGAAAAGTGATGATAGATTGGGTCAAACTAAGAAGAAAAGTCCTTTACCATTTGCAAAATTCGCAATAATTATTAAGTAATAAGCAAAAATGTCCTGGCGCATGAGAAGCGGTAAACCGCTTGTAGTGTGTGATTATTAAGTGATCAAACGAAAAGTGGTGATAGATTGGGTCAAACTGAAAAGAAAAGTTCTCTACCATATTGCAAAATTCGCAATAATTATTAAGTTATTAAGTTATAGGCAAAAATGTCTCAGAGTATAAGAAGCAGTAGACAGATCGCTTCTCATGCGCTGAGACATTTTTGCCTATAACTTAATAATTATTGCGAAATTTGCAATATGGTAGAGAACTTTTCTTTTCAGTTAGACCCAATCTATCACCACTTTTCGTTTGATCACTTAATAATCACACACTACAAGCGGTTTCCCGCTTCTCATGCGCCGGGACATTTTTGCTTATTACTTAATAATTATTGCGAATTTTGCAAAATGGTAAAGGACTTTTCTTCTTAGTTTGACCAAATCTATCATCACTTTTCGTTTGGTCCCTCACGAATCGGACACCCTGTATATATATGTATATATGTATGTATGTATGTATAAGAATTGAACAATTCTGAAAATTTGGATATGCAATTTAGTGCAAACATAAAATGGCTTCGACTACTAACACAATATATATATATATATATATATATATATATATATGTAAATGTGTATATATTTAATAATTATACAAATATATGTATTTATATATTGAAATATATATACTGGAAATTATATACAATATAATTGTAAATTTATTATTATATAATAGACAATATAGATGTAAATTTATTATTCAATATTTACCAGCTTGTTGTAAATTGAAAATAATCCATTGATTTTTCTCAAGAAGGATATGCACTGTTGAATGCAACGGTGTTAACCAAATATTCGGCCAAGTTATTGTAAAATTGGGATTCAACTCCGTAGTATAAGTAAAAGGTATATAATATATTTTCTCATCTAATTTGTTGTAAAATTCTACTGATACGGTTAAGAGATCACTAGAATTAGATTTAGAATTTCGCGTCATTTTCAACACGAAAGAACACCTCTGCATAATCCACGAATCTATCATGTTTTTTATATTAAAATCATACTTGGGATTTAATTCAATCATGACAGATTTTATAGCGTTCCATAAATGAGTGGAAATTGTTGCTGTAGATTCATTGTATCTATAAGATTTAATATTATGATAATTTTAGCACCACATATCAAACTTGATATGTGGTGCAACTTGATAAATAAATAATAATAAGAAAGAAAATCATATAATTTACACATAATTTATTTTCATACTTTAATTTATAATGTAACTCCTTAAGAGATATAAATTTAAAACTTTAATTTGATTGTATATATATATATATATATATATATATATATATATATATAAAACTATATATATATATATATATATATATAATATATTTAAAAATGTATATTTTATACATTTTATACATGTTTATACATTTTTATATTAATATTTATATATATTTATTAATAATTGTATTAATAATTGTATGCTAATAAGCATTTGTTTTAACTGAATAAATAATAATTTTAATTTCTATATTACTAAGATTTTAGAATGTTTATATTGTATGTTTATAAAACTAGATTCTCGAAATATTATTTAATTTGAATTGTTTATAATTTAAAAAATATGAATCTCTATCATATATTTATTTAAAAAAACTCAAGTTGAAATTCACAATCTCGACAAAAATTCATAAATATAAAATAAAAGTATAAATTTGAGATTTCAAATATCTATGTCTTATCAACATTACAATGGGATAAATATCTTATTATATATTTCGATTTCCTTTTCTTCTACTCTCTAAAAGTGAATCAGTGAATATATCACTAATTTAAACAGTAAAATAAAATTTTACTCAGAATCAGTGAGTATTTTACTGATCTTCAGTGGGAACGCTTACTTTTTTGTTATTTTATCTTATATCTCACTGATTATGGTCAGTTAAAATAAAATTCACTGTAAAACCAATAAATTTTACTGTAAAACCAGTAATTTCTAGTTCGTTCGTTTACCGCTACGATCGCAATCTCTCTCGTATTTAATTTTAGTCATAAGAATTATATAAAGTTTGCAAAGAGCGACATTTAAAATTAGAAGTATTACTTCGATTTAATTTCTTATACAATCTCAATAGAGAGGCTTCAGATATTAAATCGATCTTTATAAGTCGGACAAATAAATGTCTGGCGACTTAATGAAAATTATTCATTCGTTATCCATTTAAAATAACAAGTTCAATATGCATGTAATATATATAAATAAAATAAAATTTTTAATATAATAATATTTAGTAAATATAAATAAAATTTTTAAGTTTATATGAAACAGATAGAGAGATGAATTGTAGTTTAATATTACTGACAATAACGAAAGAAATATTACTAATATTGAGAAATATTACTGATTGAAACACAAAATTATTAACTGATTCTTTCAATAAAATATCACTGATTTACAGTGCTGTACTTATAACTGCTGTAATAAGTGACTATTTACTGTTTTTCAGTGATAATACACTGATTCATTTTTAGAGAGTATGATGTATATTATTACATTACAATACATTATACTTACTGATTATCCAAATATTTCTTAAATCCCTTTAAAAATATATCAGGTGGCAATGTTCGTTCTAACATGCGCCATGTAATGGATCCTATAATGTATAAAAAAAAAATTTAGTATATATAAAATCCCTTTACTGAAATGCGCAATAAAGGTTTGTGAATATATTTGTAAATAATAAAACTAAATATATCACACACAAAATTTGTGTAATTAAATTAAAGTAAGCAGCTATAGAAAATTGTTAAATACATTTCAACGAAATAATTTATAATAATAGATAAATACTGAATGATGAAATATTTGTTAAAAATAAATTTTTTTTAAACAATTATAAGAAATCGTTTTATATTTTATTATGATTTTTCGAAGTCTTCGATAAACATGTATAGTTGTATAATTTACAAAATTATACATTATAAAATTATATAAAAGTTATATAAAAATTAAATTTTAGTTAGATATTTTTCTTATTATTGTTTCTGCTAATATTATAATAAAATCTATTAAAAATAATAATAATTAAATTAAATTTTACAAATAGAAGGCCTCATACGGTTCTTGTGGAAATTGAATTTCGATGAAATTTGCTGAAACTTTGGAAATAAATAGTTTATGTGAAATCGCAATAAAAGTTAAACAAATGTCAAAATATAAATGCGATATTGGTTGATGAAGTCGTTTCGTCGCTACAAGTCAATTTATTCAAATATCGAAATAAGGCAATATTAAGGAAAGTAAATAATATATTAGAATGACACAGTTCATTTTTATTAATACATTTTACTTATACATTTACATGGAAAAAATGTGTGTCGCTGCATCGTCGCTATTGTCGCCATGCTATATGATATTTGATAAAATATAATTAGTTAAAAAAGATATAGTAATATGGATTTGTCCTAAGTCTCTCTCCCCTTCGGATGAAGGAAGGGTACAACTTCTCTAATTCCTTCAAAATACTAGCCTCTCAAAATAATTGAACACCTGTTTCATTATTTTTCGTAATTTTTGAACCGTTTATGACATATAGTGGATGTGAACTTTATGGACACTCTATATATACATGCATGTACATTTTTTCCACGTAAATATAATATTTATACAGGGTGTCCCATTTTAACTTGGACAGTGAAATATCTCAAAAACTAAGCCCAGCAAACAAAAATGTTTCAGTCAAAAGTTATATGGTTTCGAGGGGGCCATAAGATGGTACCATTGGTTTGACCTTGAAGAGTTATTTGAAGGTCACATGAAGGTCACCTTCAATTTCTTAAATGGAACCTACTATGTGTCATTGCATATTCTTGTAGCTTATCTCGAGAGCTTTCCAAAACACTATAATTAAGTACCTTTTCGTTAAGTACTTTTTGAGTTATGAGGCTTGAAATAATTTCTTAATTTTACATAAACCGTAAAATATCTTGTAAAATATTCGTTTTTCGATTATCTTACCTTAATACTTTTATGTACAAAATAATGAGAGGAATCAATTGGTGTAAAGAAAACACATAGTTGTTTTTGAGAAAAAATATGGAATTGTTAATTGCAAATTACATATTATTTCTTCAAAACAACTATGTGTTTTCTTTAGAACAAATGATTCCTCTCATTATTTTGTACATAAAAGTATCAAGGTAAGATAATCGAAAAATGAATATTTTACAAGATATTTTACGGTTCATGTAAAATTAAGAAATTATTTCAAGCCTCATAACTCAAAAAGTACTTAACGAAAAGGTACTTAATTATAGTGTTTTGGAAAGCCCTCGACATAAGGTACAAGAATGTGCAAAAATATATAGGGTGTTCCACTTAAAAAAATTAAAGTGACCTTCACGTGACCTTCAAATGACTCTTCAAGGTCAAACCAATGGTACCGTCCTATGTCCCCCTCGAAACCATACAACTTTTGTCTGAAACATTTTTGTTTGCTGGGCTTAGTTTTTGAGATATTTTACTGTCCAAGTTAAAATGGGACACCCTGTATATTAATAAAAGTGATAAACTGTGCGTGATTCTACTCAATAATACATTTATTTTCCCTCAGCAGTTCTGAAATAACGCTTTATTTCGACATTTGATCGCTTGTAGTGATGAAACGGCTCCATCAACCGATATCACGCTTATTGTGACTTTTGATTTGTCACATAAACTATTTATTTTCAGAGTTTCTGCAAATTTTATCAAAATTTATTTTCCATAAGAATCGTACGAGGTCTTTTGTTTATAAAATGCTTCTCATTTTTTATGAAATTAACATTGAGAAATTTATAATTATTTAATTAGTTAATTATGCAGTGTTATACCCATACCTTTGATATGAGAAAAAGAAGACTGTATATAATTTTCAGGATAGCTTATATTATATTCCATAGTAGAATTTATAACAACATAGGTATTTAGATAGAGTAATTCATGTTGAACTTGAACTACAAACAAATCCATCATCCGGGAATTTAGCAGAACCTAAAATCAATTCGATATAATCATAACTAATCATAAATAAAAGTTTTTGGTACATATTAAAATTGGCTTATTATATGCTATTGTTAAGAATACAGTTTGTATGTGTGTTTGTGTGTGTAAATTTTTCTGCGGTAATTTTAATACAAAAACATACATATTATATTTAGTTCTTATTAAATTTCTTGCACCGGATTTCTAGAAATTTTAAAAACTTGGATTCTTATCATTTCTTATAATTAAAAAATAAAACAGAATATTTGAACAAATATTTAACAATTATCTACATTGCTAAACTGTTAATCATTTGACTGCGTATTCAAATAGCGTTAGTAATAAAATAACCTTGTCTATAATGTATGCTTGATAAAATATATTAAATCCTTCGTTTAACCATGTATGAGGCCATAAGTAAGTTGGACTGAACAGATTTCTAATATATTTTTGTATCATCCCACGTGCAATTAAGCGCGCAATTATCGTTTTGTATGCGACAGGATCTAATTCTTCATTATAAGTGATATCTGCTTCTCTAAAAATAATTATACTAATATGTGTGAAAAATTTTGGATATTAATATAATTTCTTATGTAAATAGATTACAATATAATATGTAATTAAAATAGGGTAAATATGCATAAAAGGTCAAACCTCATTTTATTGCTACTTAAATATGTTGTAGAAGAGGGTTTTCTGAGTAATTCTATGCAAGAAATAAGTGGGGGACGGTATTGGTTTAGAAGATGCAACAAATTGAAGTTTCAGAACTTTAATGCTTTTTATCTCCGAAAATATTGATATAAGAAAAAAAAATTTTAAGCAAAAAATAAATCTCCTGAAAAACTACAAAAAAGGTTATATGCATTTTTTTCATAAACCTACTATTTTAGCTGTTATATAAAAAAATAGTAATTTTAAATACATTTAATACAATTTAAATTTATATAGAATTTAATACAATTTAATACAATTAAAAAATATCCTAAATGTATGTGTACACACACACACACACACACGCGCGGGGCGTGCAAGGGAGGGCCTTCGGCCACCCCGCTCCCGCAACTGCCCCGCCGGTAGGCAAGGTAGACCTCGCTTTACAACTTACAGCATATATCCATTGTGATTGAACTCTTCGCAATGCATCCCCTACCGGTGGTGTGGTTGCGGGAAGGAGGCCGAAGGCCTCCATTGCACCCCCCGCGCGTATGTGTGTGTGTGTGTGTACACATACATTTGTGATATTTTTTAATTGTATTAAATGTATTTAAAATAATTATTTTTTTCTATAACAGCTAAAATAGTAGGTTTATGAAAAACATGCATATAACCTTTTTTGTAGTTTTTCAGCGGCTTTATTTTTTGCTTAAAATTTTTTTTCTCAAATCAATATTTTCGGAGATAAAAAGCATTAAATTTGTGAAACTTCAATTTGTTGTATCTTCTAAACCAATGTTGTCCCCCACTTATTTCTTGCGTAGAATTACCTAGAAAAAGTTCCTCTATAACATATTTCAGTGGCGATAAAATCGGCGAGGTTTGACCTTTTATGTACATTTACCTAAAATAGTTTTTAAAATATATCTATATTTTTCACTATATATATTACCGATAAAAAATGAAACCCAAAGTCTGTTTGATTTCATCTTGTAAATCCGGGATTGCGACATGATCCACTTTGCTCTCAAATGAAACAGAGGTTTGATTAAGGGCTCTCCACAAAATATTCCAATTACTCATGTATACATTGATGGAAGAAATAACAGTTTTCGCAAATTTTAGATGCGGTTCCGATTGTGGTCTGAACCATATGGTTGAGCGAATTGTTTCATGATCCAAGAAGATGATCTGATGAAAACCGGATACCAGAAATGCTACATTATCTATGGAGATCAAAGGAGTCTCGTGAAAGTATGTCCATATCATATTATCGTTCGTCAATTCAGTATCTCGTATCGGCATATTTGACAAAGCTTTGTATTTTGGATGATGTATTATGGAAATAACAAAAGTAATTCTTAATTCTGGCTTGTCCCAATATGGAAATATTTGCTGTTTTTTCGTTTGGTACCTATTTTTTCGTTGGATACCTGTTGCGATTAACCACCTGCCGTATTTTAATGATAAACATTAGATAATGACTAATTTTAGATAATTGTAAGCGCAGAATGCACAAATGTACAATTTGTTTTTGATATTTCATATATTCTTCTACTTACTCTATTTTTTCATCTCCGTTTATGTACGGAGTTCCGAAAGATTCCCTTACGATATTAATTGGGATTGCATACTCTATATACAGATCGTATATTCCACGCAATGAGACATCACCGAAATCGAGCACGACAATATTGTTTTTAATAAAATTTGTTGTTTTTGTTTTATAAAGCTTACCATTACTTTGATTTAATTTTGAGTACATTATAATTGTTCTATCCGGTACATAAAATCCTATGTATCGTTTTGCATGAGAAATATTTAAAGTGATTATGCATATGCTATGGAGAAAGTCATTGTCTAACATTATCTTCATATTATAATGTGTCGGAAGTATATAATCTGATATATTGCTTGATGTATTGTTTAATACACTGCGCACTGCGATTTTCGATTCTTCATCGATTCCTTTGATTTTTGATTCTTCATCATCCACATGACTCGCTATTGCTATCATGGCAAGGTATATTATACTATTACTTAATAATAGTTTTAATAATGTCATGTTGAATTTCACTCGGATATCTATAAAAAACGTTTCTTCAATTAAAACAAAAGTATTTGCAAAGACTATGCAATAAAATCGATTTTTGTGTGAAAAAACATTCAAGAGAATTTACAAAACACTTCATAAGAAAATACGATTAATTTAAAAAGAAATTAAAATAATACAGTTTAATAAATAAAGGAATGATTAGAAAAGATAAATATACAAATTATTAAAACGACATATGAAATATTTTTTTCGGACTTGAATATTAGGAGACATGAAGGATGTATTTTGATAATTCCAGTAGGACAAGCACAATAAACATAACTCTTATTTATCTCAATTTAGCTATCTTTAAGATTTGTCCTAGTACAATTACATATTTCAATGTATATATATATATATATATATATATATATAATATAAGCATTAAAATGTATGAGAAATGTTGCTATATTCTGAACAACGCGATTTTATACATGATATGGACTATATGTTTACTAACATGTTATTTTCAAGATCAATCTGTTCCTTAAGTAAGAAATGTATTAAAAACATACAAACACTGAACGGAAATCAAATATCATCAAATATTTAAAATTTTGATATTGTAGCGAATTGTATCAATCATTCGAACAAAATTCTAAAAACAATTATGTTAATATTTTTATAACACATCTTTTTGAATAAAATGTTAATTTTTTATTATTTCTTGTTTATTTGTTCATTACACATTCAAATTAACATATCCTACTGGTCTAGACATTCATTATAAAAAATATTTTAAAAACAAAACACAGGTAATATTATACGTTTTTAAGATAGATAATTTTATAGCTTAGATGATGAGATAATATTTTATATAGCTTAGATAATTTTATAGCAATAATATAAAATTAATTACACAATAATTTTATAATGTCAAAAAGAAATTTAGCTTATAAATTTTACATTTTCTATATGTCAAAATGATCGAAACATGCTATTACAGTACAAATGTATACGTCTTCATTTCTATTAACTGTAATGTATGTAAAAGATAAAAATAATATTTACAATAAAATGGGTTAGTCCATTTGAAAATTAAAGAAAATGTCTTTTATAAAATAAAAGCGTTACCTGTTACTCCACACAATTTTGTATGCACATTTAAAGAAAGAAAGATAAATATTTTATTATATATTTAATGCCTTATCCTATTAGTTGAATCAGCCAGGTTTAATACCAGATTTAACACCAAAAGCATTCAATCGCGAACTTATCGTTTCAAGAGACTATCATAAACTGATGGCTCTGTTGGCATACGTAACAATATACAGGGTGACAGTGAAATTTTCGCCCTCACGATATATATATATATATATATATATATATATATATATATAATTATAAGCATATAATTTAATTGGAATAATTAAATTCGAATAAACAATCTCATTAATATCAAGTGTATGTGAGTACGATAATTATTATACAAGATACAAAAGAAGATGCGTAACATCTTTAACGAAATTTGATAATACATATTGCACAAGAGGTACGATAAAAGGTTGGATAATTTCCAAATAGAAAAGAGAAATATATATATTAAAAAAATACATATATAAAAAAAATTACAATTACAGCAAACCCAGCCACTTTGCGACTTTTAGCGTTTTACATTGTGCAGCAAATATACGGTATTGCTAAAGAGCATGATTGCATTTTCCAATTTAATAATGCACAATATACTGAACTGTGTAACTGTCTATGTTTGAAAATTGTGAAAATTCCAGAAGAATTTTTAATCTTGATACTTCACGTGTCTTCAATCGTAATATCTTAGATTAAAGCAAATTATTCTCACTTTATTTTCTTAAATGTATAATAATTATAAGAATGACATAAAAAAATATATTACAATAATTTAAGTATATGATAAAATAATATCAATGCATAAAGTAAGGAAAGAATGCGATATATTAAGAATCTCTGATTTTAAAATGTAAAATTTAATTTTTGTTTAACTTATTGATATTTCCATTATCTTTATAATTAAAACATAAATAAGAGAATCAGATTTTATCTCAGCTGATTCGATTTTTGTTGACTTTTAAAATATATACTCCTCCGAGCTCGCCTCTCCCTCTTTCTCGCGATCCGATATAAAAATCTCTTTCATGGCCAGATATAAATCTTAAACGACGTCAATCTGATTCGATCGTCGTAGGCTTCCAGTTCGGGACTAGCAGATGAAACGTTGCATCGTTTCAACGATTAGGATTATCCGCGAGGATTTGGCTTCGTGAACTCAAATACTGATAGCAGCGTATATCATCGATATTAGTGCAAATGGCAAATTGATACTCGAGTATTGATGATTCGGTCAAGCAGCCTCGAGGGTGCCTGAGATTTCCGCATTGCGGAAAATGTAACTACGTATATAAGCGCGATACAAGTGTACTATTTTTCTTCAAGTAATAAATATCGCGAGATATTTTTGGTACCATTTTTAGATCGATCACTATTGACATTTCTTCAATAACATGTTTATATAACGTGATAGCTTTATAAGCTTACATATTTTTTCAAATTCGAGATTTTAATTCTTTAATTCTGTTTTGATCAGCATATTTTTATGCATTTTTTACAAGTTAAATAAGTTCAACTTAAATATATTTAAGAAAAGATTTGCAACGATTATAATATGATTAATATATTAGTGCGCAATATAAATAAATAATTTAACGTGTTCAACGTGATAATTTGCATGTGTTTTTGTATTACCGCAAAATTTAGTCCGAATATAATTCACAATAATACAGTTGTTACGAATGACGATTTGGTTGAGAACATATTCGTGATTATTAATTTGTTACAATACGGAAACCCGTGAAAAAGGGAGAGCAAAGGCAAAAGGAAGAAAGAGAAATTAAATTTTTTTTACTTTTTTATATTTCAATGATATTTCAAAATTTTAATATATTCTGAGATAAAAAAGAATGCACACGAGAATTTAATGTTTTTATCTGATGTTTTTATCTGATGTTTAAATGTATTTTTCTGATCTTACTATGCAATAAAGTTGCTAATAAAACAATACTTTAAAAAACTTTCATATTTTCTGCAAAACTTTTGCTATTTAAAGAAGAAGTAACTTTTAGAGTCGAGATTTCTGTATAATTAATATTGCAGTATATGATTCAAATATATATAGGGTGTTTTCGGTATATCGAAACAAAATGAAACCATAAGTAGATCTCGCTAAACTGAACTAAAAAATCCCATACCATTTTGCAAGGAACTACGTAAAATTCCAGATATTAATTAAAAAAGGTCGGCCAATGCGCGAGATTAGAAGCGCACCGCGAGAAAGGTCGTCCCACTGTAACTAAATATTTTGTAATTTATATTTCGAAATTTTACGTGGTTTCTTGCAAAATGGTATAGGATTTCTTTAGCGGAGTTCACTTTAGCGAGATCTACTAATGGTTTTACTTTGTTCCGAGAAACTGGAAACAACCTGTATATGTACGTATCTGTGTAAAATAAACACACGTAAATATATAATCAATATCTATGTATTAAATTTGTAACACAGATAAGTAATACAATATAATATGTAAAATAATATAATATTAAAAATATATATAATGTTTATAATATGAATTATATTGTAATATAATATAATATTTTTATACAATATTATACAATACAATATTTTTATACAATATTATACAATACAATATTTTTAATATTATATTGTACAATTATAATATTATATTAATTAAATACAATTAAACAATTATTAATTTTTATATGACATTAGGAATAATTAAGTATATACATTTATAAATATTATTACAATCATATATGCTGTATTTTTAATTTCTAAACAGAAATGAATAAAGACCGAAAATATTTTATCTGTTTTTCGATCTCCGACAAGCGTATTTCTATCTTGTATTCAACATTAGAAATGATTGAATTTTCCAGTTCCTGTTTTACAAATTTCTTTATCTAAAATGGATTAATTTAATAATTATTATCAATAAATGATTTCGTATTTAATAATTGTACTATCACACATACAGAGTATCATTATGAGCAGAATTATAGAAAAATATTATATAAAATATAGAAATTTGATTTATTTAAAATTTACCTCACCCAACTGTCCCTTAGAATAAGCATTGTTAATTATAACAATTAATGTCACAATATTATTGATTTTCCTATGAAGAATAAAACAGTACATTTATAATTCATTCAATAAATCTTCATGTCTACATGTAGTATATCTTTATTAAATAATATCGTTACCTGTGTCTCATTATTTTGTAATTATTTAATAAACTTGTAAGCATGTACTTAGTATTCCTCTCAAGAATGGAAAGGAAAATATTAGCATTTAAGGCATAAGCTCGCTCTGTCGATTCAAGTTGAAGATGAGATTGATTATACAAAGGTTTTGAAATTTTTGGAAATATTACAGTATTTGCGATAACTTCTAAATAATTGATTATAATTTCAGAATTTTTACTGTAAGCCAAACATTCTAATATTTTATTATTTCCTTTCATGTAATCATTAAAAACTTTATTCCATGTATCACGATGTGCCGTCTTCAAACCATTGCAATATGTCCATCTCTTCCATCCAGGCAAAATTCTGCAGTAGACAGTCCAGAAAAGAAATAAAAATCTTTTAACGAAATTGTGTTAATAGTTTCTTTAGTGTTTTATAAATAATTTTTGAAATAAGTGATAACTCATTTTCTCAAACATATGCAGAATATAAAAAAATAATCCTAGAAAAAGAATAAAATATTATGAAAAGAATTACTTGTTTTCTATAGGATTTGCTAGATGCCATTTCAAATGACGCTTAGACTTTTCTTCGCAAGGATTTTCATTTATAATACACTCCCACTTTGCGAGTTCTTGTTTTAAGCATTTAGCATGATCGCTGATGTGACTTTCGTCATACAGATTCCAATAATTAGATCTAAAATTCTGCATAAAATCAAACCTTAGCACTCCCTAAAATTTAATAAGTATCATTATATTTAGTTTATTTATTATTTACAAGAACAAATATAATGTACGCGCAAACAAACATTTCTATTAGATAATTTTCTTTTATATTTCTTTAATATTTATGTGACTTCGTAGCATCAACACCATAATAATCAAATTTACCAATTTCTCATTTGTGTGTGATAATTGTGTATATATTTTATCATCTAAATAGGTATGGATTTTATATGATCTAATGGATTCTTAACATAGATATATCGATATACAAAGTGTTTCATAAGATTGTGCTAACGCTCGTGAGTGGATAAAACGCAATAAACTCAACACAAAGGTCCTTCACCATTTTGCAATTTTCGCATTAATTTATTGAAATATTAATTAAAAATGTGAATAAACGCGCGTTTCGCGAGGCTAGATCGTAAGATATGCGCGGTAGGTGTGTCAGCGGCGAGTATCGCATAGCCATGAAAAAACAAGAGTCGAGGTACGCACGATCATATTTTACGAGACACTCTGTATATATATTTTAGTCTGTACATATTGATGTATCGATTGATGTATCGATTTTGATATATGATGAGTTATTTTCTTAATTTAAATCTGTGCATATCAAATATAGGTTTTAAGTATTTTAAACTTTAAATATCAAATTCTTTTATAAAACAAGCATTTACAAGTGGATTATTATATATTAAATTATTATGTGTTGTATAATGTAAAAAAATTATCTTAAAATTATATAAGTCAATTTCTATGCAAAATGTTTGTATATTTTTAACAGCGTAAATATTCGAATACTACGGAAGAAAATTAATATAAGAAAGATAATTGTGTTATATACTGTGTTCTATAATTTCCTAAAACTAATTAAATATTAATTACACAATTAATCGTCAATTATCATGTAAATACTAATGTATTATTATTGTAGAAAAATAACTTGATGAAATATTCAAAATTTATGTGATTGTATTAAATACAAAGAAAAATATATAACATAAATATGTAACATAAGCGCCTCTTGAATTTAAATTTCTGAATTTTGGTACAAAAAAATTGAATATTATTATATAATCAATTTTCTTGTTTAACTTACTACATATATCTATTTTTAGAAAAATCATTATTATGATACGAAATTGTTATATTATATATCAATAGATAATTGTCATAATGGATGATATTTTATAAGAACTGTTTATATATATATATATATATATATATATATATATATATATATATATATATATACCTTGAATTCAAGATAAAAATCCAAGAATGGGAAGATATTCGACAAAAATTCAAATGCTTTGAGCATAGGATACCATGCTATATAATCTCCTTCCTGTGCCAAATAAGAAGCGAGTTCCCAAAATACGGAAAATTCAAGTTTCTTCTCTATCGCAAAATGAAACGCATCATTGATGATTTGCGCGCGATTGAGAACATGTATATTACAATATTTTTCAGAATTTAAGTATTGTGCAATTTTTCGCCAGTTCACAATATCATAATTGACGCGATAGTATCCTGTTATAAAATAAATTACTTTTGTCGATTATTAAATACTTTGAAATGATATATATTAATTATAAGCATTTTTCGAGATGTTAAAGATATTTCGATATTAAATATATTATTATTATTAGAGAAGTTTGTATCTACCGTTTTTATTATTTAACATGAAGGCTGTATCAGCAATTCTACATTTTACAGCAAGAAATGAAAATTTCAAATATATTGTTAAAATTTCAATATTCTTGTAATATCTTTTGTTATATCTCATATTATATATATGAGTTTTAGTACATCTTATGATTATTTTTAATTAAAATTTATGTCATATATGATATATATGATACTATATATATATATATACGTGTGTATATATATATATATATATATATATATATATATATATATATATGTATATGTAAATATATGTATATGAATACCTGTTACAAACTTCTAGAGTATGTAGAGGGCCCAAAGTAGACTAACTTTTAATAAAAAATTCATGTCCGGAAACGCACCGTTTGCGAGCTACAGACTGGAACTGTTCAGTATTAAGAATAATTCTCATAATAACTTTATTTGTTTACATTACGCTACAAAAATGTTTAGCAATGTCAAAACAGATGGCTACAATAATTGCTCATAATGACATCGAGAAATCCAAATGACGCCTAACATTTTGGAAAGAATGTATGTACCACACATGCTTCGCAGGTGCAATGCTTGCATTGAAGTTGGTGGTCGTCATTATGAGCAATTACTGTAGTCATTTGTTTTGACATTGCTGAACATACCAACAATACTAAACATATCAACAGATCCAGCCTGCAGCTAGCAAACGGTGCGTTTTCGGATATGAGTTCCTTATTAAAAGTTGATTTACTTTAAATCTTCTGCATACCCTACAAGTTTGTAACAGATATTCATTAACACCCTGTGTATATATATATATATATATATATATATATATATATGTATGTATGTATGTATGTATGTATGTATGTATGTATGTATGTATGTATGTATGTATGTATGTATGTATGTATAAGAATTGAACAATTCTGAAAATTTGGATATGCAATTTAGTGCAACCATAAAATGGCTTCGACTACAAACATAATATATATATATATATATATATATATGTATATATTTAATAATTATACAAATATATGTATTTATATATTGAAATATATATACTTGAAATTATATACAATATAATTGTAAATTTATTATTATATAATAGACAATATAGATGTAAATTTATTATTCAATATTTACCAGCTTGTTGTAAATTGAATATAATCCATTGATTTTTCTCAAGAAAGATATGCACTTTTGAATGCAATGGTGTTAACCAAATATTCGGCCAAGTTATTGTAAAATTGGGATTAAACTCCGTAGTATAAGTAAAAGGTATATAATATATTTTCTCATCTAATTTGTTGTAAAATTCTACTGATACGGTTAAGAGATCATTAGAATTAGAATTAGAATTTCGCGTCATTTTCAACACGAAAGGACACCTCTGCATAATCCACGAATCTATCATGTTTTTTATATTAAAATCATACTTGGGATTTAATTCAATCATGACAGATTTCATAGCGTTCCATAAATGAGCGGAAATTGTTGCTGTAGGTTCATTGTATCTATAAGATTTAATATTATGATAATTTTAACACCACATATCAAACTTAATGAATAAATAATAATAAGAAAGAAAATCATATAATTTACACATAATTCATTTTCATACTTTAATTTATAATGTAACTCCTTAAGAGATATAAATATAAAACTTTAATTTGATTGTATATATATATATATATATATATATATATATATATATATATAATATATTTAAAAATGTATATTTTATACATTTTATACATGTTTATACATTTTTATATTAATATTTATATATATTTATTAATAATTGTATATTGCTAATAAGCATTTGTTTTAACTGAATAAATAATAATTTTAATTTCTATATTACTAAGATTTTAGAATGTTTATATTGTATGTTTATAAAACTAGATTCTCCAAATATTATTTAATTTGAATTGTTTATAATTTAAAAAATATGAATCTCTATCATATATTTATTTAAAAAAACTCAAGTTAAAATTCACAATCTCGGCAAAAATTCATAAATATAAAATAACAGTATAAATTTGAGATTTCAAATATCTATGTCTTATCAACCTTACAATGGGATAAATATCTTATTATATATTTCGATTTCCTTTTCCTCTACTCTCTAAAAGTGAATCAGTGAATATATCACTTATTTAAACAGTAAAATAAAATTTCACTAAGAATCAGTGAGTATTTTACTGATCTTCAGTGGAAACGCTTACTTTTTTGTTATTTTATCTTATATCTCACTGATTATGGTCAGTTAAAATAAAATTCACTGTAAAACCAATAAATTTTACTGTAAAACCAGTAATCGCTAGTTCGTTCGTTTACCGCTACGATCGCTATCTCTCTCGTATTTAATTTTAGTCATAAGAATTATATAAAGTTTGCAAAGAGCGACATTTAAAATTAGAAGTATTACTTCGATTTAATTTCTGATACAATCTCAATAGAGAAGCTTCAGATATTAAATCGATCTTTATAAGTCGGACAAATAAATGTCTGGCGACTTAATGAAAATTATTCGTTCGTTATCCATTTAAAATAACAAGTTCAATATGCATGTAATATATATAAATAAAATAAAATTTTTAATATAATAAATATTTAGTAAATATAAATAAAATTTTTAAGTTTATATGAAACAGATAGAGAGATGAATTGTAGTTTAATATTACTGACAATAACGAAAGAAATATTACTAATATTGAGAAATATTACTGATTGAAACACAAAATAATTAACTGTTTCTTTCAATAAAATATCACTGATTTACAGTGCTGTACTTATAACTGCTGTAATAAGTAACTATTTACTGTTTTTCAGTGATAATACACTGATTCATTTTTAGAGAGTATGATGTATATTATTACATTACAATACATTATACTTACTGATTATAGAAATATTTCTGAAATCCCATTAAAAATATATCAGGTGGCAATGTTCGTTCTAACATGCGCCATGTAATGGATCCTATAATGTATAAAAGAAAAAAAATTTAGTATATTTAAAATCCCTTTATTGAAATGCGCAATAAAGGTTTGTGAATATATTTGTAAATAATGAAACTAAATATATCACACACAAAATTTGTGTAATTAAATCAAAGTAAGCAGCTATAGAAAATTGTTAAATACATTTCAACGAAATAATTTATAATAATAGATAAATACTGAATGATGAAAAATTTGATAAAAATAAATTTCTTTTAAACAATTATAAGAAATCGTTTTATATTTTATTATGATTTTTCGAAGTCTTCGATAAACATGTATAGTTGTAATTTACAAAATTATACATTATAAAATTACATAAAAGTTATATAAAAATTAAATTTTAGTTAGATATTTTTCTTATTATTGTTTCTGCTAATATTATAATAAAATCTATTAAAAATAATAATAATTAAATTAAATTTTACAAATGGATATACAAGAAAACACATAGTTGTTTTGAAGAAAAAATATGTAATTTGCAATTAACAATTTCATATTTTTTCTTAAAAACAACTATGTGTTTTCTTTACACCAATTGATTCCTCTCATTATTTTGTACATAAAAGTATTAAGGTAAGATATTCGAAAAATGAATATTTTACAAGATATTTTACGGTTCATGTAAAATTAAGAAATTATTTCAAGCCTCATAACTCAAAAAGTACTTAACAAAAAGGTACTTAATTATAGTGTTTTGGAAAGCTCTCGAGATAAGCTACAAGAATGTGCAAAAATATATAGGGTGTTCCATTTAAAAAAATTGAAGTGACCTTCACGTGACCTTCAAATGACTCTTCAAGGTCAAACCAATGATACCATCTTATGGCACCCTCGAAACCATGCAACTTTTGTCTGAAACATTTTTGTTTGCTGGGCTTAGTTTTTGAGATATTTTACTGTCCAAGTTAAAATGGGACACCCTGTATATTAATAAAAGTGATAAACTGTGCGTGATTCTACTCAATAATACATTTATTTTCCCTCAGCAGTTCTGAAATAACGCTTTATTTCGACATTTGAACGCTTGTAGTGATGAAACGGCTCCATCAACCGATATCACGCTTATTGTGACTTTTGATTTGTCACATAAACTATTTATTTTCAGAGTTTCTGCAAATTTTATCAAAATTTATATTCCATAAGTATCGTACGAGGTCTTTTGTTTATAAAATGCTTCTCATTTTTTATGAAATTAACATTGAGAAATTTATAATTATTTAATTAGTTAATTATGCAGTGTTATACCCATACCTTTGATATGAGAAAAAGAAGACTGTATATAATTTTCAGGATAGCTTATATTATATTCCATAGTAGAATTTATAACAACATAGGTATTTAGATAGAGTAATTCATGTTGAACTTGAACTACAAACAAATCCATCATCCGGGAATTTAGCAGAGCCTAAAATCAATTCGATATAATCATAACTAATCATAAATAAAAGTTTTTGGTACATATTAAAATTGGCTTATTATATGCTATTGTTATGAATACAGTTTGTATGTGTGTTTGTGTGTGTAAATTTTTCTGCGGTAATTTTAATACAAAAACATATACATATTTAGTTCTTATTAAATTTCTTGCACCGGATTTCTAGAAATTTTGAAAACTTGGATTCTTCTCATTTCTTATAATTAAAAAATAAAACAGAATATTTGAACAAATATTTAACAATTATCTACATTGCTAAACTGTTAATCATTTGACTGCGTATTCAAATAGCTTTAGTAATAAAATAACCTTGTCTATAATGTATGCTTGATAAAATATATTAAATCCTTCGTTTAGCCATGTATGAGGCCATAAGTAAGTTGGACTGAACAGATTTCTAATATATTTTTGTATCATTCCACGTGCAATTAAGCGCGCAATTATCGTTTTGTATGCGACAGGATCTAATTCTTCATTATAAGTGATATCTGCTTCTCTAAAAATAATTATACTAATATGTATGAAAAATTTTGGATATTAATATAATTTCTTATGTAAATAGATTACAATATAATATGTAATTAAAATAGGGTAAATATGCATAAAAGGTCAAACTTCATCGATTTTATTGCTACTTAAATATGTTGTAGAAGAAGGTTTTCTGAGTAATTCTATGCAAGAAATAAGTGGGGGACGGTATTGGTTTAGAAGATGCAACAAATTGAAGTTTCAGAACTTTAATGCTTTTTATCTCCGAAAATATTGATATAAGAAATAAAAATTTTAAGCAAAAAATAAAGCTCCTGAAAAACTACAAAAAAGGTTATATGCATTTTTTTCATAAACCTACTATTTTAGCTGTTATATAAAAAAATAGTAATTTTAAATACATTTAATACAATTTAAATTTATATAGAATTTAATACAATTTAATACAATTAAAAAATATCCCAAATATATGTGTACACACACACACACACACACACGCGCGGGGTGTGCAAGGGAGGGCCTTCGGCCACCCCGCTCCCGCAACTGCCCCGCCGGTAGGCAAGGTAGACCTCGCTTTACAACTTACGGCATATATCCATTGTGATTGAACTTTTCGCATTGCATCTCCTACCGGCGGTGTGGTTGCGGAAAGGGGGCCGAAGGCCCCCATTGCACCCCCCGCGCGTATGTGTGTGTGTGTGTACACATACATTTGTGATATTTTTTAATTGTATTAAATGTATTTAAAATAATTATTTTTTTATATAACAGCTAAAATAGTAGGTTTATGAAAATAATGCATATAACCTTTTTGTAGTTTTTCAGGCTTTATTTTTGGCTTAAAATTTTTTTTCTCAAATCAATATTTTCGGAGATAAAAAGCATTAAAGTTGTGAAACTTCAATTTGTTGTATCTTCTAAACCAATGTTGTCCCCCACTTATTTCTTGCGTAGAATTACCTAGAAAAAGTTTCTCTATAACATATTTCAGTGGCGATAAAATCGGCGAGGTTTGACCTTTTATGTACATTTACCTAAAATAGTTTTTAAAATATATCTATATTTTTCACTATATATATTACCGATAAAAAATGAAACCCAAAGTCTGTTTGATTTCATCTTGTAAATCCGGGATTGCGACATGATCCACTTTGCTCTCAAATGAAACAGAGGTTTGATTAAGGGCTCTCCACAAAATATTCCAATTACTCATGTATACATTGATGGAAGAAATAACAGTTTTCGCAAATTTTAGATGCGGTTCCGATTGTGGTCTGAACCATATGGATGAGCGAATTGTTTCATGATCCAAGAAGATGATCTGATGAAAACCGGATACCAGAAATGCTACATTATATATGGAGATCAAAGGAGTCTCGTGAAAGTATGTCCATATCATATTATCGTTCGTCAATTCAGTATCTCGTATCGGCATATTTGACAAAGCTTTGTATTTTGGATGATGTATTATGGAAATAACAAAAGTAATTCCTAATTCTGGCTTGTCCCAATATGGAAATATTTGCTGTTTTTTCGTTTGGTACCTATTTTTTCGTTGGATACCTGTTGCGATTAACCACCTGCCGTATTTTAATGATAAACATTAGATAATGACTAATTTTAGATAATTGTAAGCGCAGAATGCACAAATGTACAATTTGTTTTTGATATTTCATATATTCTTCTACTTACTCTATTTCTTCATCTTCGTTTATGTACGGAGTTCCGAAAGATTCCCTTACGATATTAATTGAGATTTTATACTTTATATACAGATCATACATTCCACGCAACGAGACATCACCGAAATCGAGCACGACAATATTATTTTTAATAAAAATTGGTGAATTTGTTTTATAAACCATACTATTATTTTTCTTTAATGTCGATACAATTATATTCGCTGAATCCGGTGCATAAAAACTTATGTATTGTTTTGCATAAGAAATATATAAAGTGATTATGCATTCGCTATGGAGATAATTATTGTGTAACATTAACTCTATGTTATAATGTATCGGAAGTATATAATCTGATATATTGCTTGATTTGTTATTTAATACACTGCGCACGATTTTCGATTCTTCATCGATTCCTTTGATTTTTGATTCTTCACCATCCATAGAACTTGCTATTGCCATTATGGCAAGGTATATTATACTATTACTTAATAATAGTAAGTGTTTTAAGAATGTCATGTTAAATTTTGTTCGGATATCTGTAAAAAACGTTCCTGCGTTAAAACAGGATGTTTACAAAGAGTATGCAATTCAATCGACTTTTGTGTGAAAAAAACGTTCAAAAGAATTTACTAACGTTTCATAAGAAAATACGATTAATTTAAAAAGAAATTAAAATAATACAGTTTAATAAATAAAGGAATGATTGGAAAAGATAAATACTTAGATAAAACTTAGTGAAACGACATATGAAATATTTTTCTCGGATTTAAATATTAGGAGACAAACGGACGTATTTTGATAATTTCAATAAGACAAGCACAATAAACATAACTCTTATTTATCTCAATTTAGCTATCTTTAAGATTTCTTCCAGCGCAATTACATATTTCAGTATATGTATATATATATATATAATATAAGCATTAAAATGTATGAGAAATGAAGGTATATTCTGAACAACGCGATTTTATACGTGATATGGACTGTATGTTTACTAACATGTTATTTCAAGATTGATTTGTTCCTTAAGTAAGAAACATATTAAAAACATATATATAACATAATATAAACACTGAACGGAAATCAAGTATCATCAAATATTTGAAATTTTGATAATATAGCGATTTGTATCAAACATTCGAACAAAATTCTAAAAACAATTATGTTAATATTTTTATAACACATCTTTTTGAATAAAATGTTACTTATTCATTATTTGTTATTCATTCGTTCATTACACATTTAAATTAACATATCCTACTGGGCCTAGATATTCTTTATAAAAAATATTTTAAAAACAAAACACAGGTAATATTATACGTCTTTTAAGATAGATAATTTTTTAGCTTAGATAATGAGATAGTACATATTTTATATCTTAGATAATTTTATAGCAATAATATAAATTTAATTACAAAATAATTTTGTAATGTCAAAAAGAAATTTAGCTTATAAATTTTACATTTTCTATATGTCAAAATGATCGAAACATGCTATTACAGTACAAATGTATACGTCTTCATTTCTATTAACTGTAATGTATGTAAAAGATAAAAATAATATTTACAATAAAATGGATTAGTCCATTTGAAAATTAAAGAAAATGTCTTTTATAAAATAAAAGCGTTACCTGTTACTCCACACAATTTTGTATGCACATTTAAAGAAAGAAAGATAAATATTTTATTATATATTTAATGCCTTATTCTATTAGTTGAATCAGCCAGGTTTAATACCAGATTTAACACCAAAAGCATTCAATCGCGAACTTATCGTTTCAAGAGACTATCATAAACTGATGGCTCTGTTGGCATACGTAACAATATACAGGGTGACAGTGAAATTTTCGCCCTCACGATATATATATATATATATATATATATAATTATAAGCATATAATTTAATTGGAATAATTAAATTCGAATAAACAATCTCATTAATATCAAGTGTATGTGAGTACGATAATTATTATACAAGATACAAAAGAAGATGCGTAACATCTTTAACGAAATTTGATAATACATATTGCACAAGAGGTACGATAAAAGGTTGGATAATTTCCAAATAGAAAAGAGAAATATATATATTAAAAAAATACATATATAAAAAAAATTACAATTACAGCAAACCCAGCCACTTTACGACTTTTAGCGTTTTACATTGTGCAGCAAATATACGGTATTGCTAAAGAGCATGATTGCATTTTCCAATTTAATAATGCACAATATACTGAACTGTGTAACTGTCTATGTTTGAAAATTGTGAAAATTCCAGAAGAATTTTTAATCTTGATACTTCACGTGTCTTCAATCGTAATATCTTAGATTAAAGCAAATTATTCTCACTTTATTTTCTTAAATGTATAATAATTATAAGAATGACATAAAAAAATATATTACAATAATTTAAGTATATGATAAAATAATATCAATGCATAAAGTAAGGAAAGAATGCGATATATTAAGAATCTCTGATTTTAAAATGTAAAATTTAATTTTTGTTTAACTTATTGATATTTCCATTATCTTTATAATTAAAACATAAATAAGAGAATCAGATTTTATCTCAGCTGATTCGATTTTTGTTGACTTTTAAAATATATACTCCTCCGAGCTCGCCTCTCCCTCTTTCTCGCGATCCGATATAAAAATCTCTTTCATGGCCAGATATAAATCTTAAACGACGTCAATCTAATTCGATCGTCGTAGGTGTCCAATGCGGGATTAGCGGATAAAACTTTGCATCGTTTCGACGATTAAAATTATCCGCGAGGATTTGACTTCGTGAACTCAAATACTGATAGCAGCGTATATCGTCGATATTAATGCAAATGGGAAATTGATACTCGAGTATTGATGATTCGGTCAAGCAGCCTCGAGAGTGCCTGAGATTTCCGTATTGCGGAAAATGTAACTACAATATAAGCGCGATACAAGTGTACTATTTTTCTTCAAGTAATAAATATCGCGAGATATTTTTGGTGCCATTTTTAGATCGATCACTATTGACGTTTCTTCAATAACATGTTTATATAAAGTGATAGCTTTATAAGTTTACATATTTTTTCAAATTCGAGATTTTAATTCTTTAATTCTGTTTCCATTTTGATCAGCATATTTTTATGCATTTTTTACAAGTTAAATAAGTTCAACTTAAATATATTTAAGAAAAGATTTGCAACGATTATAATATGATTAAGATATTAGTGCGCAATATAAATAAATAATTTAACGTGTTCAACGTGATAATTTGCATGTGTTAGTCCGAATATAATGCACAATAATACAGTTGTTACGAATGACGATTTGGATGGGAACATATTCGTGATTATGAATTTGTTACAATACAGAAAACAGTGAATAAGGGAGATCGAAAGCAAGGGGGAGAAAGAGAAATTAAATTTTTTTCACTTTTTTATATTTCAATGATATTTCAAAATTTTAATATATTCTAAGATCAAAAAGAATGCACATGAGAGTTTAAATGTATTTACTCTCTAAAAGTGAATCAGTGTATTATCACTGAAAAACAGTAAATAGTCACTGACAGCAGTTATAAGTACAGCACTGTAAATCAGTGATATTTTATTGAAAGAATCAGTTAATAATTTTGACTGTTTCAATCAGTAATATTTCTTCTTTCGTTATTGTCAATAATATTAAACTACAATTCATCTTTCTATCTATTTCATATATAATTAAAAATTTTATTTATATTTACTAAATATTTATTATATTAAAAATTTTATTTTATTTATATTACATGCATATTGAACTTGTTATTTTAAATAGATAACGAACGAATAATTTTCATTAAGTCGCCAGACATTTATTTGTCCGACTTATAAAGATCAATTTAATATCTGAAGCCTCTCTAGATGAGATTGTAGCAGAAATTAAATCGAAATAATACTTCTAATTTTAAATGTCGCTCTTTGCAAACTTTATATAATTCTTATGACTAATATTAAATACGAAAAAAATAGCGATCGTAGCGGTAAACGAACGAACTAGCGATTACTGGTTTTACAGTGAATTTTATTTTAACTGACCATAATCAGTGAGATATAAGATAAAATGACAAAAAAATAAGCGTTTCCACTGAAGATCAGTAAAATACTCACTGATTCTCAGTGAAATCTTATTTTACTGTTTAAATTAGTGATATTTTCACTGATTCACTTTTAGAGAGTGTTTTCTTGCAAAATGATATAGCATTTTTTAGTTTAGTTAAGCGAGATCTACTCATGGTTTTATTTTGTTGCGAGATACCGGAAAAACCCTGTATATGTATGTAACTGTGTAAAATAAACACACGTAAATATATAATCAACATTTATGTATTAAATTTGTAATATAGAAAAATAATACAATATAATATGTAATATGATATAATATTAAAAACATTCATAATATGAATTATGTTATAATATAATATTTTTATAAAATATTATATATAACACAATATTTATTCAATATTATACAATACAATATTTTTAATATTATATTGTACAATTAATATTATATTGATTAAATACAATTAATATTTAAAAAAAACATAATTAAATAATTAAACAATTATTATCTTTTATATGACATTAGTGAATAATTAAGTATATACATTTATAAATATTATCACAATCATTTATGCTGTATTTATAATTTCTAATCACTTAATGTCTTAGAAATCTAGTTATTTAATTATGTGAATAAAGACCGAAAATATTTTATCTGTTTTTCGATTTCCGACCAGCGTGTTTCTATCTTGTATTCAACAGTGGAAATGATTGAATTATTTAGCTCCTTTTTTACGAATTCCTTTATCTAAAATGGATTATTTTAATAATTATCATCAAAAAATGATTTCGTATTTTTAATAATTGCACTGTCACACATGCGAAGTATTATTATGCGAACAGAACTATAGAAAAATATTATATAAAATATATAACACTTATAGTGAAAAGTAAATTTTAAAATTAACACTCAATAAATATAGAAATATAGAATTTAATTTATTTAAAATTTACCTCGCCCAACTGTCCCTTAGAATACGCATTGTTAATTATAACAGTTAATGTCACAATATCATTAATTAGCCTGTGAAGAATAAAAAAATACATTTATAATTCATTCAATAAATCTTCATGTCTATGTGTGGTATATCTTTATTAAATAATATCGTTACCTGTGCCTCATTATTTTGTAATTATTTAATAAACTTGTAAGCATGTACTTAGTATTCCTCTCAAGAATGGAAAGGAAAATATTAGCATTTAAGGCATAAGCTCGCTCTGTCGATTCAAGTTGAAGATGAGATTGATTATACAAAGGTTTTGAAATTTTTGGAAATATTACAGTATTTGCGATAACTTCTAAATAATTGATTATAATTTCAGAATTTTTACTGTAAGCCAAACATTCTAATATTTTATTATTTCCTTTCATGTAATCATTAAAAAGTTTATTCCATGTATCACGATGTGCCGTCTTCAAACCATTGCAATATGTCCATCTCTTCCATCCAGGCAAAATTCTGCAGTAGACAGTCCAGAAAAGAAATAAAAATCTTTTAACGAAATTGTGTTATTAATTATTGACATAAGTGATAACTAATTTCTCAAACATATGCAAAATATAAAAAATATTCCTATAAAAAGAATTAAATATTATGAAAAGAATTACTTGTTTTCTTTAGGATTTAATAGATGCCATTTCAAATAACGGGTAGACCTTTCTTCGCAAGAATTTTCATTTATAATACATTCCCACTTTGCGAGTTCTTGTTTTAAACATTTAGTATGGTCGTTGATGTTATTTTCATCATACAGATTCCAGTAACTAAATCTATAATATCGCATAAAATCAAACTTTAGCACGCCCTAAAATTTAATAAGTATCATTATATTTAGTTTATTCATTATTTACAAGAACAAATAAAATGTACGCGCAAATTTAACATTTTTACTAAATAATTTTCTTTATATTTCTTTAATATTTATGTGACTTCGTAACATCAACACCATAATAATCAAATTTACCAATTTCTTATTTGTGTGTGATAATTGTGTATATATTTTATCATCTAAATAGGTATGGATTTTATATGATCTAATGGATTCTTAACATAGATATATCGATATACAAAGTGTTTCATAAGATTGTGCTAACGCTCGTGAGTGGATAAAACGCAATAAACTCAACACAAAGGTCCTTTACCATTTTGCAATTTTCGCATTTAATTTATTGAAATATTAATTAAAAATGTGAATAAACGCGCGTTTCGCGAGGCTAGATCGTAAGATATGCGCGGTAGGTGTGTCAGCGGCGAGTATCGCATAGCCATGAAAAAGAGTCGAGGTACGCGCGATCATATTTTACGAGACACTCTGTATATATATTTTAGTCTGTACATATTGATGTATCGATTGATGTATCGATTTTGATATATAATGAGTTATTTTCTTAATTTAAATCTGTGCATATCAAATATAGGTTTTAAGTATTTTAAACTTTAAATATCAAATTCTTTTATAAAACAAGCATTTACAAGTGGATTATTATATATTAAATTATTATGTGTTGTATAATGTAAAAAAATTATCTTAAAATTATATAAGTCAATTTCTCTGCAAAATGTTTGTATATTTTTAACAGCGTAAATATTCGAATACTACGGAAGAAAATTAATATAAGAAAGATAATTGTGTTATATACTGTGTTCTATAATTTCCTAAAACTAATTAAATATTAATTACACAATTAATCGTCAATTATCATGTAAATACTAATGTATTATTATTGTAGAAAAATAACTTGATGAAATATTCAAAATTTATGTGATTGTATTAAATACAAAGAAAAATATATAACATAAATATGTAACATAAGCGCCTCTTGAATTTAAATTTCTGAATTTTGGTACAAAAAAATTGAATATTATTATATAATCAATTTTCTTGTTTAACTTACTACATATATGTATTTTTAGAAAATTCATTATTATGATACGAAATTGTTATATTATATATCAATAGATAATTGTCATAATGGATGATATTTTATAAGAACTGTTTATATATATATATATATATATATATATATATATATATATATATATATATATACCTTGAACTCAGGATAAAAATCCAAGAATGGGAAGATATTCGACAAAAATTCAAAGGCTTTGAACATAGGATACCATGCTATATAATCTCTTTCCTGTGCCAAATAAGAAGCGAGTTCCCAAAATACGGAGAATTCAAGTTTCTTCTCTATCGCAAAATGAAAGGCATCATTGATGATTTGCGCTCGATTGAGAACATGTATATTACTATATTTTTCAGAATTTAAGTATTGTGCAATTTTTCGCCAGTTCACAATATCATAATTGACGCGATAGTATCCTGTTATAAAGTAAATTACTTTTGTCGATTATTAAATACTTTGAAATGATATATATTAATTATAAGCATTTTTCGAGATGTTAAAGATATTTCCATATTAAATATATTATTATTATTAGAGAAGTTTGTATCTTCCGTTTTTATTATTTAACATGAAGGCTGTATCAGCAATTTTACATATTACAGCAAGAAGTGAAAATTTCAAATATATTGATAAAATTTCAATATTCTTGTAATCTCTTTTGTTATATCTTATATTATATATATGAGTTTTAATACATCTTATGATTATTTTTAATTAAAATTTATGTCATATATGATATATATGATATATATATATATATATATATATATATATATATATGTATATGTAAATATATGTATATGAATATCAGTTACAAACTTCTAGGGTATGTAGAGGGTTCAAAGTAGACTAACTTTTAATAAGGAATTCATGTCCGGAAACGCACCGTTTGCGAGCTATAGACTGGAACTGTTCAGTATTAAGAATAATTCTCATAATAACTTTATTTTTTTACATTACGCTACAAAAATGTTTAGCAATGTCAAAACAGATGGCTACAATAATTGCTCATAATGACAACGAGAAATCCAAATGACGACTAACATTTTGGAAAGAATGTATCACAACATGCTTCACAGGTGCAATGCTTGCATTGAAGTTGGTGCTCGTCATTATGAGCAATTACTGTAGTCATTTGTTTTGACATTGCTAAACATTTTTGTAGTGTAATGTAAGCAAATAAATTTATGAAAATTATTCTTAATACTGAACATACCAACAGTTCCAATCTGCAGCTCGCAAACGATGTGTTTTCGGATATGAGTTCCTTATTAAAAGTTGATATAAATCCTCTGCATTCCCTACAAGTTTGTAACAGATATTCATTAACACTCTGTATATATATATATATATATATACATATATATATATATATATATATATATATATATATATATATACAATATATATGTGTGTATTTATACAGAGTGTCCGATTCGTGAGGGACCAAACGAAAAGTGATGATAGATTGGGTCAAACTAAGAAGAAAAGTCCTTTACCATTTGCAAAATTCGCAATAATTATTAAGTAATAAGCAAAAATGTCCTGGCGCATGAGAAGCGGCAAACCGCTTGTAGTGTGTGATTATTAAGTGATCAAACGAAAAGTGGTGATAGATTGGGTCAAACTGAAAAGAAAAGTTCTCTACCATATTGCAAAATTCGCAATAATTATTAAGTTATTAAGTTATAGGCAAAAATGTCTCAGAGTATAAGAAGCGGTAGACAGATCGCTTCTCATGCGCTGAGACATTTTTGCTTATAACTTAATAATTATTGCGAATTTTGCAATATGGTAGAGGACTTTTCTTTTCAGTTTGACCCAATCTATCACCACTTTTCGTTTGATCACTTAATAATCACACACTACAAGTGGTTTACCGCTTCTCATGCGCCGGGACATTTTTGCTTATTACTTAATAATTATTGCGAATTTTGCAAAATGGTAAAGGACTTTTCTTCTTAGTTTGACCCATTCTATCATCACTTTTCGATAGGTCCCTCACGAATCGGACACCCTGTATATATATGTATATATGTATGTATGTATGTATAAGAATTGAACAATTCTGAAAATTTGGATATGCAATTTAGTGCAAACATAAAATGGCTTTGACTACTAACACAATATATATATATATATATATATATATATATATATATGTGTATATATTTAATAATTATACAAATATATGTATTTATATATAGAAAAATATATACTGGAAATTATATACAATATAATGGTAAATTTATTATTATATAATAGACAATATAGATGTAAATTTATTATTCAATATTTACCAGCTTGTTGTAAATTGAAAATAATCCATTGATTTTTCTCAAGAAGGATATGCACTGTTGAATGCAATGGTGTTAACCAAATATTCGGCCAAGTTATTGTAAAATTGGGATTCAACTCCGTAGTATAAGTAAAAGGTATATAATATATTTTCTCATCTAATTTGTTGTAAAATTCTACTGATACGGTTAAGAGATCACTACAATTAGATTTAGAATTTCGCGTCATTTTCAACACGAAAGAACACCTCTGCATAATCCACGAATCTATCATGTTTTTTATATTAAAATCATACTTGGGATTTAATTCAATCATGACAGATTTTATAGCGTTCCATAAATGAGTGGAAATTGTTGCTGTAGGTTCATTGTATCTATAAGATTTAATATTATGATAATTTTAGCACCACATATCAAACTTGATATGTGGTGCACCTTGATAAATAAATAATAATAAGAAAGAAAAGCATATAATTTACACATAATTTATTTTCATATATATATATATATATATATATATATATATATATATATATATATAACCATATATATATATATATATATATATATATATATATATATATATATATATAACTATATATGTATATATATATATATATATATATATATATATATATATATATATATATATATAACCATATATATATATATATATATATATATATATATATATATATATATATATATATAACTATATATATATATATATATATATACAGGGTGACCCATTTTAACTTAGGCAGCCAAATAACTCGAAAAATAAGCAAGATAGAGAAAAATGTTTTAGACAAAAGTTGTATGGTTTCGAGGGGGCCATAAGATGTTATCATTGGTTTGACCTTGAAGAGTCATTTGAAGGTCACGTGAAGGTCACTTCAATTTTTTTAAATGGAATACCCTATATATTTTTGTACATTCTTGTAGCTTATTTCGAGAGCTTTCCAAAACACTATAATTAAGTACCTTTCCGTTAAGTACTTTTTGAGTTATGATGCTTGAATTAATTTCTTAATTTTACATAAACCGTAAAATATCTTGTAAAATATTCATTTTTCGATTATCTTACCTTAACACTTTTATGTACAAAATAATGAGAGGAATCAATTGGTGTAAAGAAAACACATAGTTGTTTTTAAGAAAAAATATGGAATTGTTAATTGCAAATTACATATTTTTTCTTCGAAACAACTATGTGTTTTCTTTATACCAATTGATTCCTCTCATTATTTTGTACATAAAACTATTAAGGTAAGGTAATCGAAAAATGAATATTTTACAAGATATTTTACGGTTTATGTAAAATTAAGAAATTATTTCAAGCCTCATAACTCAAAAAGTACTTAACGAAAATGTACTTAATTATAGTGTTTTGGAAAGCTCTCGAGATGAGCTACAAGAATGTACAAAAATATATAGGATGTTCCATTTAAAAAAATTGAAGTGACCTTCACGTGACCTTCAAATGACTCTTCAAGGTCAAACCAATGATACCATCTTATGGCCCCCTCGAAACCATACAACTTTTGTCTAAAACATTTTTCTCTATCTTGCTTATTTTTCGAGTTATTTGGCTGCCTAAGTTAAAATGGGTCACCCTGTATATATATATATATATATATTTAAAAATGTATATTTTATACATTTTATACATGTTTATACATTTTTATATTAATATTTATATATATTTATTAATAATTGTATAATGCTAATAAGCATTTGTTTTAACTCAATAAATAATAATTTTAATTTCTATATTACTAAGATTTTAGAATGTTTATATTGTATGTTCATAAATCTAGATTCTCGAAATATTATTTAATTTGAATTGTTTATAATTTAAAAAATATGAATCTCTATCATATATTTATTTAAAAAAACTCAAGTTGAAATTCACAATCTCGACAAAAATTCATAAATATAAAATAACAGTATAAATTTGAGATTTCAAATATCTATGTCTTATCAACATTACAATGGGATAAATATCTTATTATATATTTCGATTTCCTTTTCCTCTACTCTCTAAAAGTGAATCAGTGAATATATCACTAATTTAAACAGTAAAATAAAATTTTACTCAGAATCAGTGAGTATTTTACTGATCTTCAGTGGGAACGCTTACTTTTTTGTTATTTTATCTTATATCTCACTGATTATGGTCAGTTAAAATAAAATTCACTGTAAAACCAATAAATTTTACTGTAAAACCAGTAATTGCTAGTTCGTTCGTTTACCGCTACGATCGCAATCTCTCTCGTATTTAATTTTAGTCATAAGAATTATATAAAGTTTGCAAAGAGCGACATTTAAAATTAGAAGTATTACTTCGATTTAATTTCTGATACAATCTCAATAGAGAGGCTTCAGATATTAAATCGATCTTTATAAGTCGGACAAATAAATGTCTGGCGACTTAATGAAAATTATTCATTCGTTATCCATTTAAAATAACAAGTTCAATATGCATGTAATATATATAAATAAAATAAAATTTTTAATATAATAAATATTTAGTAAATATAAATAAAATTTTTAAGTTTATATGAAACAGATAGAGAGATGAATTGTAGTTTAATATTACTGACAATAACGAAAGAAATATTACTAATATTGAGAAATATTACTGATTGAAACACAAAATTATTAACTGATTCTTTCAATAAAATATCACTGATTTACAGTGCTGTACTTATAACTGCTGTAATAAGTGACTATTTACTGTTTTTCAGTGATAATACACTGATTCATTTTTAGAGAGTATGATGTATATTATTACATTACAATACATTATACTTACTGATTATCCAAATATTTCTTAAATCCCTTTAAAAATATATCAGGTGGCAATGTTCGTTCTAACATGCGCCATGTAATGGATCCTATAATGTATAAAAAAAAAAATTTAGTATATTTAAAATCCCTTTACTGAAATGCGCAATAAAGGTTTGTGAATATATTTGTAAATAATAAAACTATATATATCACACACAAAATTTGTGTAATTAAATTAAAGTAAGCAGCTATAGAAAATTGTTAAATACATTTCAACGAAATAATTTATAATAATAGATAAATACTGAATGATGAAATATTTGTTAAAAATAAATTTTTTTTAAACAATTATAAGAAATCGTTTTATATTTTATTATGATTTTTCGAAGTCTTCGATAAACATGTATAGTTGTATAATTTACAAAATTATACATTATAAAATTATATAAAAGTTATATAAAAATTAAATTTTAGTTAGATATTTTTCTTATTATTGTTTCTGCTATTATTATAATAAAATCTATTAAAAATAATAATAATTAAATTAAATTTTACAAATGGAAGGCCTCATACGGTTCTTGTGGAAATTGAATTTCGATGAAATTTGCTGAAACTTTGGAAATAAATAGTTTATGTGAAAACGCAATAAAAGTTAAACAAATGTCAAAATATAAATGCGATATTGGTTGATGAAGTCGTTTCGTCGCTACAAGTCAATTTATTCAAATATCGAAATAAGGCAATATTAAGGAAAGTAAATAATATATTAGAATGACACAGTTCATTTTTATTAATACATTTTACTTATATATTTACATGGAAAAAATGTGTGTCGCTGCATCGTCGCTATTGTCGCCATGCTATTTGATATTTGATAAAATATAATTAGTTAAAAAAGATATAGTAATATGGATTTTTCCTAAGTCTCTCTCCCCTTCGGATGAAGGAAGGGTACAACTTCTCTAATTCCTTCAAAATACTAGCCTCTCAAAATAATTGAACACCTGTTTCATTATTTTTCGTAATTTTTGAACCGTTTATGACATATAGTGGATGTGAACTTTATGGACACTCTATATATACATGCATGTACATTTTTTCCACGTAAATATAATATTTATACAGGGTGTCCCATTTTAACTTAGACAGTGAAATATCTCAAAAACTAAGCCCAGCAAACAAAAATGTTTCAGACAAAAGTTATATGATTTCGAGGGGGCTATAAGATGGTACCATTGGTTTGACCTTGAAGAGTTATTTGAAGGTCACATGAAGGTCACCTTCAATTTCTTAAATGGAACCTACTATTTGTCATTGCATATTCTTGTAGCTTATCTCGAGAGCTTTCCAAAACACTATAATTAAGTACCTTTTCGTTAAGTACTTTTTGAGTTATGAGGCTTGAAATAATTTCTTAATTTTACATAAACCGTAAAATATCTTGTAAAATATTCATTTTTCGATTATCTTACCTTCATACTTTTATGTACAAAATAATGAAAGGAATCAATTGGTGTAAAGAAAACACATAGTTGTTTTGAAGAAAAAATATGTAATTTGCAATTAACAATTCCATATTTTTTCTTAAAAACAACTATGTGTTTTCTTTACACCAATTGATTCCTCTCATTATTTTGTACGTAAAAGTATTAAGGTAAGATAATCGAAAAATGAATATTTTACAAGATATTTTACGGTTTATGTAAAATTAAGAAATTATTTCAAGCCTCATAACTTAAAAAGTACTTAACGAAAAGGTACTTAATTATAGTGTTTTGGAAAGCTCTCGAGATAAGCTACAAGAATGTGCAAAAATATATAGGGCATTCCATTTAAAAAAATTGAAGTGACCTTCACGTGACCTTCAAATGACTCTTCAAGGTCAAATCAATGGTACCGTCTTATGGCCTCCTCGAAACCATACAACTTTTGTCTGAAACATTTTTGTTTGCTGGGCTTAGTTTTTGAGATATTTTACTGTCCAAGTTAAAATGGGACACCCTGTATATTAATAAAAGTGATAAACTGTGCGTGATTCTACTCAATAATACATTTATTTTCCCTCAGCAGTTCTGAAATAACGCTTTATTTCGACATTTGAACGCTTGTAGTGATGAAACGGCTCCATCAACCGATATCACGCTTATTGTGACTTTTGATTTGTCACATAAACTATTTATTTTCAGAGTTTCTGCAAATTTTATCAAAATTTATTTTCCATAAGAATCGTACGAGGTCTTTTGTTTATAAAATGCTTCTCATTTTTTATGAAATTAACATTGAGAAATTTATAATTATTTAATTGTTTAATTATGCAGTGTTATACCCATACCTTTGATATGAGAAAAAGAAGACTGTATATAATTTTCAGGATAGCTTATATTATATTCTTTAGTAGAATTTATAACAACATAGGTATTTAGATAGAGTAATTCATGTTGAACTTGAACTACAAACAAATCCATCATCCGGGAATTTCGCAGAGCCTAAAATCAATTCGATATAATCATAACTAATCATAAATAATCAAAAAGAAAAAGATTTTGGTACATATCAAAATTGGCTTTTTATATGCTATTGTTAAGAATAAAGTTTGTGTGTGTAAATTTTTCTGCGATAATTTTAATACAAAAACATATACATATTTAGTTCTTATTAAATTTCTTGCACCGGATTTCTAGAAATTTTAAAAACTTGGATTCTTATCATTTCTTATAATTAAAAAATAAAACAGAATATTTGAACAAATATTTAACAATTATCTACATTGCTAAACTGTTAATCATTTGACTGCGTATTCAAATAGCGTTAGTAATAAAATAACCTTGTCTATAATGTATGCTTGATAAAATACATTAAATCCTTCGTTTAACCATGTATGAGGCCATAAGTAAGTTGGTCTGAACAGATTTCTAACATATTTTTGTATCATCCCACGTGCAATTAAGCGCGCAATTATCGTTTTGTATGCGACAGGATCTAATTCTTCATTATAAGTGATATCTGCTTCTCTAAAAATAATTATACTAATATGTATGAAAAATTTTGGATATTAATATAATTTCTTATGTAAATAGATTACAATATGTAATTAAAATAGGGTAAATATGCATAAAAGGTCAAACATCATCGATTTTATTGCTACTTAAATATGTTGTAGAAGAGAGTTTTCTGAGTAATTCTATGCAAGAAATAAGTGGGGGACGATATTGGTTTAGAAGATGCAACAAATTCAAGTTTCAGAACTTTAATGCTTTTTATCTCCGAAAATATTGATTTAAGAAAAAAAAATTTTAAGCAAAAAATAAAGAAAAACTACAAAAAAGGTTATATGTATTTTTTTCATAAACCTACTATTTTAGCTGTTATATAAAAAAATATTAATTTTAAATACATTTAATACAATTTAAATTTATATAGAATTTAATACAATTTAATACAATTAAAAAATATCACTAATGTATGTGTACACACACACACACACACGCGCGGGGGGTGCAAGGGAGGGCCTTCGGCCACCCCCCTCCCGCAACCGTCCCGCCGGTAGGCAAGATAGACCTCGCTTTGCAACTTACAGCATATATCCATTGTGATTGAACTCTTCGCAATGCATCCCCTACCGGTGGTGTGGTTGCGGGAAGGGGGCCGAAGGCCCCCCTTGCACCTCCCGCGCGCGTGTGTGTGTGTGTGTGTGTGTGTGTGTGTGTACACATACATTTGTGATATTTTTTAATTGTATTAAATGTATTTAAATTAATTATTTTTTTATATAACAGCTAAAATAGTAGGTTTATGAAGAAAATGCATATAACCTTTTTTGTAGTTTTTCAGCGGCTTTATTTTTTGCTTAAAATTTTTTTTCTCAAATCAATATTTTCGGAGTTAAAAAGCATTAAAGTTGTGAAACTTCAATTTGTTGTATCTTCTAAACCAAAGTTGTCCCCCACTTATTTCTTGCGTAGAATTACCTAGAAAAAGTTCTTCTATAACATATTTCAGTGGCGATAAAATCGGCGAGGTTTGACCTTTTATGTACATTTACCTAAAATAGTTTTTAAAATATATCTATATTTTTCACTATATATATTACCGATAAAAAATGAAACCCAAAGTCTGTTTGATTTCATCTTGTAAATCCGGGATTGCGACATGATCCACTTTGCTCTCAAATGAAACAGAGGTTTGATTAAGGGCTCTCCACAAAATATTCCAATTACTCATGTATACATTGATGGAAGAAATAACAGTTTTCGCAAATTTTAGATGCGGTTCCGATTGTGGTCTGAACCATATGGTTGAGCGAATTGTTTCATTATCCGAGAGGATGATCTTATGAAAACCGGATACCAGAAATCCTACACTATCTATGGAGATCAGAGGAGTCTCGTGAAAATATGTCCACATCGTAAGTTTGGACCTAAATATAGTTTCTATCGGCATATTTGACAAAGCTTTGTATTGTCGATCATGCATTATGGAAATAACAAATGTAATTCCTAATTCTGGCTTGTCCCAATATGGAAATATTTGCTGTTTTTTCGTTTGGTACCTATTTTTTCGTTGGATACTTGTTGCGATTAACCACCTGCCGTATTTTAATGATAAACATTAGATAATGACTAATTTTAGATAATTGTAAGCGCAGAATGCACAAATGTACAATTTGTTTTTGATATTTTATATATTCTTCTACTTACTCTATTTCTTCATCTTCGTTTATGTACGGAGTTCCGAAAGATTCCCTTACGATATTAATTGAGATTTTATACTCTATATACAGATCGTACATTCCACGCAACAAGACATCACCGAAATCGAGCACGACAATATTATTTTTAATAAAAATTGGTGAATTTGTTTTATAAACCATACTTTTATTTTTCTTTAATGTCGATACAATTATATTCGCTGAATCCGGTGCATAAAAACTTATGTATTGTTTTGCATAAGAAATATATAAAGTGATTATGCATTCGCTATGGAGATAATTATTGTCTAACATTAACTCTATGTTATAATGTATCGGAAGTATATAATCTGATATATTGCTTGATTTGTTATTTAATACACTGCGCACGATTTTCGATTCTTCATCGATTCCTTTGATTTTTGATTCTTCATCATCCATAGAACTTGCTATTGCCATTATGGCAATAGCAAGGTATATTATACTATTACTTAATAATAGTTTTAAGAATGTCATGTTAAATTTCGTTCGGATATCTACAAAAAACGTTCCTGCGTTAAAGACAGGATGTTTACAAAGAGTATGCAATTCAATCGACTTTTGTGTGAAAAAAACGTTCAAAAGAATTTACTAACGTTTCATAAGAAAATACGATTAATTTAAAAAGAAATTAAAATAATACAGTTTAATAAATAAAGGAATGATTGGAAAAGATAAATACTTAGATAAAACTTAGTGAAACGACATATGAAACATTTTTCTCGGATTTAAATATTAGGAGACAAACGGACGTATTTTGATAATTTCAATAAGACAAGCACAATAAACATAACTCTTATTTATCTCAATTTAGCTATCTTTAAGATTTCTTCCAGCGCAATTACATATTTCAGTATATGTATATATATATATATATATATATATATATATATACATATATATATATATATATATATATATATATATAGATATATATAATATAAGCATTAAAATGTATGAGAAATGAAGGTATATTCTGAACAACGCGATTTTATACGTGATATGGACTGTATGTTTACTAACATGTTATTTCAAGATTGATCTGTTCCTTAAGTAAGAAACATATTAAAAACATATAAACACTGAACGGAAATCAAGTATCATCAAATATTTGAAATTTTGATAATATAGCGATTTGTATCAAACATTCGAACAAAATTCTAAAAGCAATTATGTTAATATTTTTATAACATCTTTTTGAATAAAATGTTACTTATTCATTATTTGTTATTCATTCGTTCATTACACATTTAAATTAACATATCCTACTGAGCCTAGATATTCATTATAAAAAATATTTTAAAAACAAAACACAGGTTATATTATACGTTTTTAAGATAGATAATTTTATAGCTTAGATAATGAGATAATACGTATTTTATAGCTTAGATAATTTTATAGCAATAATATAAAATTAATTACACAATAATTTTATAATGTCAAAAAGAAATTTAGCTTATAAATTTTACATTTTCTATATGTCGAAATGATCGAAACATGCTATTACAGTACAAACGTATACGTCTTCATTTCTATTAACTGTAATGTATGTAAAAGATAAAAATAATATTTACAATAAAATGGGTTAGTCGATTTGAAAATTAAAGAAAATGTCTTTTATAAAATAAAAGCGTTACCTGTTACTCCACACAATTTTGTATGCACATTTAAAGAAAGAAAGATAAATATTTTATTATATATTTAATGCCTTATCCTATTAGTTCAATCAGCCAGGTTTAGTACCAGATTTAACACCAAAAGCATTCAATCGCGAACTTATCGCTTCAAGAGACTATCATAAACTGATGGCTCTGTTCTCTGTTGGCAGTTGGCATACCTAACAGTATATAGAAGGTTATACGCAGGACCGTCTTAACTGCGTGTACGAAGTGTGCATTGCACACGGGCGGCAGAATATAAGGGGCGGCAAATTTTGATTAACAATGTAATTCATTATAAAAGGAAAACCTCTCTCCTTCTCTCCCTCTCCCCCCCTCTCTTTACACACACACACACATATATATATATATATATTTTTTTTTTCTACACTATTATAGACATTGCCTTTTCGAAGGTTGAAGAACGATTTGAACACTTAAAAAATTTTCATGACTGGTTTGGGTTTTTGAATAATATAAAAGAATTTAATAAGGAAAATAAAGATTTTAGACTGAAAACTTGCATGGACCTACAAATAAAATTGAGTGATCCTTCGATCCAGTCGAAGAGTGTGATATTGATGCGATAGAACTTAATACGGAAATCGAAAATGTTTCAGTTTTCTTTGAAGATGAACTTAATGCTTTCGATGTATTCTAATTTATGTTAAAAAATGAATTAATTACAATATTTCCAAATTTAACAGTATCTTTAAGAATTTTACTGACCCTACCTGTAACAGTAGCTGCAGGAGAAAGATCTTTTTCTAAGCTTAAACTAATAAAAAGTTATCTGAGGTCTTCAATGTGCCAACACTGTAAATCTTAATATGTTATATTTACACGTATAAATGTGCAAATTAGCTGAAGCTCTTTTTATACGTTTCCTGCTGCATAACTTATATGCACTTAATATATTTTAATTTAATACATTAAAACGTGTTAATTAATCATATTTAAATGCATTAATTTAATATATTTAAAATGCATAGGTTTCAAATTAATGGTACATTACAATAAAATGCTTGTTTGAAATTTATAAAAATATATTTATATTTTTTACAAAGAAATACACATTATATATTTTTCCTTATTCTAAATAATCTTATCAGTTTATATCTAACTTTGGAATTAAAATTAAATGATTATTATTAGAGAGAAATAGAAAAATTAAAGTTAGAAAAATAAAATAACAAAATATTAAAAAAAAATAAAATGTTCATAAGATAAATTTTTTTAATAAAGGACTATATAAAATTAAAAATTTTATTTATATTTATATGCATATTAGAACATTAATGTTAAATAGATGATGATATATTTTACATCTTTAATATATAAAGAACAGATCATTTTCGTTTATTCGCCGGACATGTCCGACTTATAAGTTTGATTTAATATCTGAAATTCCTCTATTGAGATTATATCAGAAATTAAATCGAAGTGATACTTTTAATTTTATCTGTCGTCTTTTGCAAACTTTATATAATTCTCATGACTAAAACTTAAGTACGAGAAAAATAGCGCACCGTAGCGGTAAACAAACGAACTAGCGACTGATTTTGCGGTGAAATTTTACTTCCACTGACTATAATTAATGAGATATAAGATAAAGTAACAAAAAATAAGCGTTTCTACTAGAGTTCAATGAAATACTAATTCTTAGTGATCTTATTCATATATTTGGAAATAGAAATTAATATAGTTTTCATAATTATATATATATATATATATATATATATATATATATATATATGTATGTATGTGTATATGTATGTATAGTTTAAAATTAATTTTAAATTAATAAAAATTAGTTTTTATTTTGTCTATAGAAACGTGAAAAATACATTTCCTTAACTATGGTTTTAAAAGCGTTTCTATAGGAACGTTTCTTATTAATGCTTTACGGTTAAAAAATATTGAACACGTTTAAGAAACGTATATAAAACGACCGTGTGCTACCTGGGTTTATTGTTATCATACATAACAAGAATAAAATATTTAATAAATTATTTGTAAATTTATTATAAGTAAACATTACTTTAAAAAATCAAAGCAAATAATTATAATATTAATATTATTAGAAATTTATATAATAATATTATATAATAATATTATTAGAAATATTAATATATACATTAAAAATTTTACATATATGTAATTTTAATTTGTATAATTTTGATATCTGTGTAAGTCATTAAATGTGTTAAGCTGCTGAGACGTGTGAATCAAGAACAAACGCCTCTTTATAACACGTCCTAAACGTTGAATCAAGAAGTGTGTTATTTTTTTATACGTTTCCATACATATTCTCATTATAACACGTAAGATTCGTATAAAATTAATACATTACACAATTATATGTATTTAAATAACATGGATAAACGTGTTTTCTGGAAATTACACAAATGAAATGAGTAACATTAACACATTGAGATTTGCAGTGAAGAAAGACTCAATTCTTAAGTTATTTTAAGTATAGAGAATGAAATATTTGAAAGCTTAAATATATATATAAAAGACATTATTAAAGAATTTGCTACTAAAAAAGACTACTCAGAAAGGTAAATATTTATTTCAATAATTAAATTGATAAGTTAAATTATGTTTGTTTTTCTCGCTTTTTTGAAGTAATAATCATATACCTACACACACACACACACACACACACACACACACACGCACGCACGCACGCACGCACGCACGCACGCACGCACGCACGCACGCACGCACGCACGCACGCACGCACGCACGCACGCACGCACGCACGCACACACACGCACACGCACACGCACACGCACACGCACGCACGCACGCGCGCACACACACACACACACACACATTAATATTTCTGAATAAAATGATAGAAAAAGAGACAGTAATCGAGAAAATAAAAAAAGAAGGCAACTACAGTGATTTGAATCTCTTAAACCTGAATGATTTGAATATTTATACGCGAGAATAAATGTCCATAGAAAGTATTCCACTGGACTCCATAGGAAGGAATAAGCAAATGATGGTAATCCTTATGATTTTAACACAAAGGAGTACAATAAACCATAATAATCCAAAAACTCGAAGAAGAGAATATTGGATAGTAATTGGAAATAATTAGAAACTAAAAGACAGTGCGCATATAATCTATTTATTAATAATAATACTATTTTGTAATTATATTAAATTTTATAATTTAGTACATTGTATTATATAAGGTATTGAGCATAAAAATATTATCCTGGTGTGAAAATTATAATAAAAATATATAAATAATGTTGACTATATTAGAATGGAACATATGAATTCTTTATATTTTATATAAAGGAAGAGACATTTAAAATATTTTGCAACATCTATATTTTTCGAATCTTAATTATGAAAACTTCAGAAGAATCAGTGATTAATTTAACAAATTCTATATACATGTATTAATAATTAAATTTTTAAATGATTAAAGAAATGATTAATAAATATCAAAGATCAGTTTACTGCTACTTAAGAAGATTTATAGAAATATGGTTAAAAAATGTTTTTATCCCACAGCAGGCATTTTGTGTTTTATAAATAAAAATATATAAATATGACAATGAATATATAGAAAAATATTTATTTCATCTTTACATTAACGTTACATTGGAAGATTACAGTATCTTTCGCGATTGAATAATTTATTTACTACTAATTTAAATATATACTTAAATATCTTGCTATATAGCACTATAGTGCTATCGGCATTTCGCACACATAGCACGGAACAAAACCAGAAATTGTGCACATTATATGTTACCCTCTGAGAACATGGACTTTGGCTTTGTAGTTCATGTCCACGTTTTTAATGTCCACAGAGGGAGTATCGCTTTCAGGGATCATCGAAAAGCGGGCCACGACACCTCTTAGTCTTCTCTCTGGTGCAAGGATCTTAACAATATTGCCTCGTGCCGTACAGTGGCGCTTCTACATCCGCTTAGAACTATAACTACATTTATTTTAATTATGGATCAGGAGAATACGGGGATTTATGCGATATTAGCTTCAAAATAAGCTAACATTGTCTATATATTATTCTTCAAATATCACTCTTTAATTACTTTCAAACCTTTTTGATAATCAAGGAAATTAATCCATAACTGATTATTTTTAATAATATGCAAATATTAAAAATATAATTTTATCTTTTCCTAAATATTTTCATTAATAACACATAATAATTTATTATAATGTATGTATATATTGTGTATATATTATAATTTATTACAACTTTTGATATAAAAATAAAAAGAGAGATATTATCATATAAATATTAAAATACAAAATTTTTATAAATATTAATATTATATTATATTAAATGAAAAACAAAATGTGTGTGTATGTGTGCATAGCAATATTGCATGTGTAAAATTATATACTGCATTCGAATACGATTAGATCAGAAATAGCCTTATAACACAATATTGTTATATTGTACTCCTAGAATATAAATATCCTAGAATATAAATATTATTGTATAAATATTACTAACTGTTAATAATATTTATACAATAATATTTATACAATATATTTATAATATTTATATATAATATTTATACAATAATATTTACAATATTTTATTTACAATATTTTCAATCTTTCTTACATGAATTTATCAGAATATATTTTTCGAAGTTTCGAAGGTTCGAAGTTAACTTCGAAATTCAAAACTTCGTAGCTTAAAAAACACTTCAAAACTTCGAAGCTTCGAAATACTTCTTGTCAAAAGTAACAACTCTATTTTGTAATCGTATGCATGAATAAGTGCAATGTTGGTGAATGTTTACTCTTTATTCTAATATATTTATAAATAAGTTTCGTAAAAATGTCTTCGTAACTTTATTTTCTAATTTTATTAAAGCGAATAAGCGATTTTCTAGACAATTTATCTTATCGTGATAAATGATTCACTGTTATTATTGATGGCCGCGATGAGATAAATCGCTCGAATATTTCTTATCAGTTTCTATCAGGATACGGATACGACAAGACGTACCGTAATATCTCATTTTCGCAAAAAATAACCTAAAAAACATCGCAAATAATATTTAAACTATCAAATTTCATGTAATTCAATGCGATTCTTCACTGTGAACAGTATATTATTAATGTGAAAAATACAAATTCGAAGTGAATATGCTTATATAGTGTGTGAAGTAATTATTTTTATAATTCAAAAAGAATTTTAATTTCTAAAATTATACTTTTTATTATTCAAAATTATGTAATATCTGTAAAAATTTATGCCATGAAATTTTGAAAGTGAAAAAGTATATAAAATTGTTGAATCATTATAATATATATTCGACTAGTCGATAAAATTAATTAATAATGAGTAATCTTTTGTGAGATTAAATCATATAAATGCATATATATATAAAAACTGAAAATTTTTTAATGAACAATCTGCTTAACTATTGGTCAAATTTTAAATCAAACTATTTGCATTAATCCTAAAATGAGAGTAACAAATAAAGGGAATTTTATATGTGTGTGTGTGTGTTTATATGATATTTCAGAAAAGTAATAACTTGTACACAATTGAAATATGGCCTGAAGATATATATCTTGAACATATAAATGAAAGAAAAAGTGTCAATGCTTATTATATATATAAGAATATAAGTTTTTCTTAATTATGACATAATTTTAAAGTATCATACAAGAAAATGGTTAACCGACAATTGCCACATCCGTTAAATTCGAGTCTAGAAAATGTTATTGCGTCGAATTCGAGAATGGAAATGCAACCGAGGTTCTCGCGATCCGCTTCTCTGGGCAGGAAACCAACAGGATCTAAGAATTTTTCATCGAAAAAACAAAATACTCGTCATCGCAGGTATGGTCGTCAAATATTTTATTTTATTAAGAAATGTGTGTATGTGTATGGGTTGTGTGTAATTGGTGATACGATCGGGAAGATTACATGAAAAAATAACAACATGAAATAAAATTTAAAATTTATTAAAATATATATTTTATTTAAAATATGAAAACGATTTAAAATAATTGAGATTATGCAACACATACATGCACATATATGTATATATAGAATTGATATTCTCAATAAACATATTAATAAATATATTAAAATTATATTTATTTCTCAATAAATATATTAATATATTAATAAGATTTTCACACATTATATTATACATATATTTAATTGGCCCTTGACAATACAAATATGCTATTCTAATTATTGCTCTTTTCTTGTGCGACAAGTGCACAGCCTTAGATTATAATTATTATTTATATTTTCTGCTGGGATAATTTTATTAATTTCACAATTATTAATTATATTAATTATATTCATTAATTTTTATTTCATAATAGGACGGCTTCGCTCGGAGCTATTGACGTATCGCAATGCGTTGTATGCAAGAACAAGGTACAATCACTCAAAACGATGAAATGTCGTCACACCTTTTGCATGCAATGTTTCAAAAATCGATTCATGATATCATATAAAAAAGGTAAATTGAAAATACCATTTTTACGTAAATAATGTCATGTTTTCTGTCACTTAGAGTCAAATCAATCGACAAAAAATTGTAAAAAGAACATTTAAACACTTAAATCTTTATCTTTTGTAATATTTAGTTTCTTAAAATAATGTATTTATAGAATTTGCAATACTTATAGTATTATACGCTTCCTCTATTGTAAATAGATATTTTACTTATTGTTAATTGAAGACTTGAATATTTATAATAATTTTCTTACCAAAAAATTAATTAAGGTGTATTGATAACGATCAAAAACAATTTATTAATTGCCATGGATTTAAAGATATAATTAAAGAATAAAAAATAATTTTATATTAATATAAAATAAATTATTAATATAAATTAAAAATAAAATAAATATAAAATAAATTATTAATGTAAATTAAAAATAAAATAAATATAAAATAAATTATTAATTTAAATTAAAATTATTTTATAATATTATAAAATCATTAACGTTAATTAATTATTAAATATTATTCATAAAATCGAACAACATTCCGATTACGCCCTTTAGATTTTTGAGCGAATGTTAATTAAAATCTTTGCCATATATCAATCGCGTGTTTATTTTAGATGGCGGAACAATTTGCCCAGTTTGCAATGTAGTAGTAATCAATGCAATAGATAAGAGAGAGTCAAAGAGTGCGGTAAGTTTTGCGCCCTTACCGCCAAAGATCCGAGACAAGAAATGTCGTACCTGCGGTGAATTTTGCGAGGATAAGTGTAAACACTGTAAACGCGTAAGTAATTCGTGGATATTTTAAAGTTAATCGATAATTTTACACTTTGCAATTTTCTCTCTATCAATCTCTTCACGAATCATCTTTTATATTGATCGCAATAAAATAACATTGCAATAATCTATTACTACTAAATTCTGATTGTAATTATTAGAACATTAATACTTGGAAGTAAAGGGAATAATGAAGAGCTAATAGATATTTGAAAAAAATATATCTATTAAATAAGTTTTTTCAATATTTTAATTTCAATATAATATTTTCACAGAGATTTTGCGATGTTTGCTTGATAAGTCATATCAATGATTTGAAAGAAGAATTAGGTAATATAAATGAAGATCTTAATACATCAGCCGTGAGATTTGAAGATAAAATCAGCAATTTCCAGGTAATTGTTGTTTATTAATCAGAATAAAAAAAGTATTTAAAAGACATCCACATATATGTTATTTAAAAGAACCGAACGTCTTTTAAATGTGATGACGCAGAAGACGTGTTTTGTTTAAAGCTTGAACAAATGATGTTCTGTTGTCAAATCACTCGGTGAAGATGATTAATTTTTTTGTCGTAGAGTAAAGCAAACGAGATACGAGAGTTTATCGATAGAGATATAGAAGGCAAAATAATAGAACTTCATAAGAAAAGAGAAAATCAGATTAAGAAGATCGATCACATAGTTGCTGCGGGTGAAACGTCGGTGGGGGATATTAGAGAAAAACTGTACAAGGCTCAGATGGAGATAAGAGAACAGAAGGAAGTTTCATATGATGCGTTGCCCGATAATGAGAACAAGGTAAGATAACATTTTAAATTTTTATTTTATCGACTCCCATCTAACATTTTGTATTTATTTAATTTATGCTCATTATTCACGTTTGTGAGGAAATTTGCTCTGAAGATGAACGAAAAAAATGATCAGAATTTTATTTCCTTTGAAATCCTTTAAATTAAGATAAAAATATTTATTTGTGCTCCATTTTTATTGCGCCAGCTAATATTTGTTCCTTAATTTAATTATTTAAAAATAATTATTTTATAAATTATATTTTATAAAATAATTTTATAAATTATTTATTTTATAAATTATATAAAATGCATAGTTTGAACACTGGTGGAAAAATATTTGATCTTTTTTATATTTTACATATTTATTTACTTACACGCGTCTACATACATGAAACAATTTCTTATCAAATAGAACGAAGAATAATATATTCGTATAATATAAATGCAACAACTATACGTTTAACAAAATTATATAAAAGATTTTAAATTGTGAAATTGAGAACATATTTTAACACAAATTTTTGAGTATTATATTATTAATATTTATAATTTTATTTTTAATAGAAATTTTAAAATATTTAACATTACACATTTAATTAATTTGCGACTTATATTGCATAATATTTTATTGGAAATAATAAAGAGCAGGATATAAAAAAAATTGATGAGATAGCGTTCTTTGGCTATATTTATTATCATACATTGTGTATTGATTTTACCTTGATATCAAATATTTTATTGAACTGTCAAATATATAATCCACATACACATATTCTAAAATAATTCTTTTTTGAGATAATATAAACTGAGGTTTCTTTGCCCTTCTGAGAGACCGAGAGAGAGAGAGAAAGACAGATACTATGTCCGGTCCCTCCTCTGGTTCTGAAATCTGGACCAACGCCGTACCTGTCTTGTGCAGGATGCCTCATAGTATTGATTACTTGAGAGAAGGAAGGTATGGAGGAGGAGGGGGAGAATGGTTGGCGAATATATGGGGCTAGCCGAGGCGAAAGAACGGGTGGTTTGGTCGGAATTTTCATCGTTTCCTGCAAAACCAATAAGATAGACGCGAAGCGAATTCGGGACGGAAAAATACTGATAATAACGAAAATAATGACCATAAAAAATATAAAATTTATTTCCGAAGAAATATGGTAAAGTACGACGTAAAAAGTATGATAATTAATATTACGTTAAAAGTGTAATAAAAATAAAATACGATAAGCAAGGGATTGAGATTGAGCTGATTGTCGACGGAATAACCAGTAAAACATGGTACATCTCATATGAAAAAGTTAAATCGCATGTATACATAATTATTATAATTATTTGCAAAGGATATCTACTGCACAGAGATTCAATAAAATATAATAAATAAAGAGAGTTCATATAATTTTCCATGTACACGTAAAGAAATATTTTTTTTATCATTTTTGTTGAATTTTATATCATGAAAAATGGCTTCCGTAACAATTTTAACAACATTAAATTGAATTTTAATTGTAATTTAATTTAATATCTATTTTCTTCTCATTTTAATTCTGAAAGAAAAAAAGAATTGGTAAAATTACGACAGTTAATATAAATTTTATAAATTTATATAAATTTTATGTTTCACACAATTAAGTAAAAAAAATCTTAGATATTTTATAGATTGTTAATCAAACTTTATACATTTCGGAATAACTAAATTTTATTTTCAACAAAATTTAATTAAAAGTTTAATTGTCAAAATGTACAATCAAACTTTGTGTCCACTTTGAAACATATTATTTTTTTCTTAAAGTTTTAGGAGAAATTTATTTTCAATTTGTCTTTTAATTAAAAAATCACATTAATATATAATATACAGGGTGTCCCAGACCATCCGTACACCCCTTTTAAAATGAAAATAAATGGCTTTTATCAAAAATCGTGAACAATTTTTAAGTAAATCGGGTACGCTCTATCAAATGGTGATATTTTCAACTTTTGATTCCGATCGGAAATACGCCATCCGGATCGGAAGTTGAATTTTTTTAGGGGAACATGATACTTTTTATTACACATTCGAATTGTACGTGAAAGAATAAGAAACTTTTGTATCAAACGTTTTTTCTTAAAGTGCCTCTGTCAATCTTAAAATTGAAGTTCATTATTTCATCACAGTTACTTTCAAGGTCAATTTTAAGATTGACAGAGGCACTTTCAGAAAAAACGTTTGATACAAAAGTTTCTTATTTTTTCACGTACAATTCGAATCTGTAATAAAAAGTACCATGTTGCCCTAAAAAAATTTAACTTCCGATCCGGATGACATATTTCCGGTCGGAATCAAAAGTTGAAAATATCACTATTTGATAGAGCATACCCGATTTACTTAAAAATTGTTCGCGATTTTTGATAAAAGCCAATTATTTTCATTTTAAAAGGGGTGTACGGGTGGTCTGGGACACCCTGTATAATTATTATCCTGTATGTTACATATGTGTATGTGTTGAGAAAGGGAAATACTTTATTATAAATAATCATGGGAAATAAATAACGCTGCGGTCCAAAACAGACTTGAACAAAAGGCTCGACAAAATGAAAGAATTAGATGAATATTATAGAGAGCTCTGGAGTGATTTAAAATGTTGAAAAGTCGCATTTGTATCCGAAGGAGCCGGCATTAAATCGAGAAAAAAAACCGACGAGAAACGTGCCGTGTAGCTGGGAAAGAGATAGAGGGATGAGATGAGAGCGGGTTCGCGAACCGATAGAACCTAACCCGGGATAGCTGGAGAATAATGGTGTTGGTGTATAAGGCACGAGCAACGAACGTCTGCTACTGACAGCCCATTACCACTGTACAAACGCAGACACGGCGGTCTGGTACGATGGCGAAGGCTTTTCCGAATCCTGTCTCTTTCTCCGCAACGTGGCTTTCCTCCACCTCCTTCTTTTCCACCTTCATCCGTCCCTCTCTCTCTCCCTCTCCCACATCGTTTCTCCTCTCCTCTCGCCTATCCCTCACTTCGCCGCCCCCCATCATCCCCGAGATATCAAAGATCTCCATCCTACCGAGAAGTAAACCAAATAATGAGATACACTTGCGACTTCGTCGCCATTGTATTTTATTACGGAAACATGGAATTCTAAAAATTTCCGCAAAATACTTTGCTAAAAATATTCTCATATATATTTTCTTTTATCATAAATCGATTCTTAAAAAAAAAACTTGTAAATGGTCCGAGTCGAAAGTTTCCTACTACTTTCGATCAAATTTTTCAATTCAAATTTTGTTTTCATCAAAATATCTTTAAATCACTCTTTTAAATCTATGTAATCTACAGTTTTGTTTAAATTTTTATTAAATCTCTAATAAGGAAACTGTTTGTTTATTATATTGAGATACAAAGTAGGAGCTCAATTTGTATGTAAAGTAAGCGAAAATCGAAATCTACGACTCCATAAATGTGAGAAAATTGAAAATAGAAGAAAAACTTCGACTCGAACGATTATTTGATTTTTGTTATTAATTTTTTCTATCTTAATAATTAAGTCAGATATTAAATTTTTTAAATTTTGAGTGAAAAGACAATTATCATCTGTTTATTTTCTAATTTCTCATCAAAATTTTTACATTACTGTCGTCAAATATTTCTAACGATTTTTAACGATAATCTAATTAAAAATATATAAAAAATATAATAAATATATAATAAAAATATATCTGAAATATATTAAAAATATATAAAAATATAATAAAAATATATCTGTTATCTTTTACAATACATTTAGATGATATCTTTTGAAATACATTTATTTATTCTACTATTTTTATTATACTTGTTCAAGCATATCTTCGCTACTTGTTGTTTGAGAAAAAAAACGAATGCGACTTTTTAACATTTTAAATCATTCTAAAGCTCTCTCTAATATTTAATTATCTAATTCTCTAATTTTATTGGTTTTTTTTGCTCAAGTCTATTTTGGGCCACAGTGTGTTTTATTTCTGATAATTATTTATAATGAAGTATTTTCCTTCCCCAACGCATACATATATGTAATAACACAATATAACAATCACATATTTTACATACAATATTAAGATGATTAAAAGATGATTTTTTAAATTAAAAGTTAGCCGACAAATTGAAAATAAGTTTTTTCTAAAACCTTGTAAGAAATCATATGTCGCAAAGTTGGCACAAAAAATTTGATTGTACATTTTGACAATTAAACTTTTAATTAAATTTTGTTGAAAATAAAATTTAGTTATTCCGAAATGTATAAAGTTTGATTAAAAATCTAGAGAATATATATAAGATACTATATAAGATTTTTTTTCTTTAATTGTCAAACATGAAATTTATATTAATTGTCACAATTTTATCAATTCCTTTTCTTTTCAGAATTAAAATGAGAAGAAAACAGATATATGAAATTAAATTATAATTAAAATTAATCAAATTAAAATTGTAATTGATATAGAAATCATTCTTTTCATTATATAAAGTTCAACAGAAATGATTAAAAAAATTTTTTTACGTGCATAGAAAATCATATAAACTCTTTATTTGCTAAATCTTATTATGAATCCCTGCATAATAGATTTTTCGCAGATAATCATACATACATAATTACAGACATGCAATTTAACTTCTTCATATACAATATATCTTATTCTATTGGTAATCACTTTAATCTACCGCTTATCATATTTTTATTATATTTAACGATATATTGATTGCAATATTTTTTTACGTCACACTTTGCATCGTATTTCTTTAGTAACAAGTTTCATGCGGTTTTTTGTGCGCATCGCAATATTTCCATTATCGTCAGCATTTTTTTGCCTCAACTTCGCCTTCTGTTTACCTTTTTTAGACGCCTCTAAAAATTTATATTTTAACATATCTAAATCTTGAAGAACCTCTACAGAAAGAAAATGTTGTTCAGTTGCTAGCAAGAAAAGGATTTTGCAAATTATACACTCACGTGGACAAAATGGGGGATCCATCCTGAATCAATTCAGTGTATATTCGCTCAGTCTTCTCTTTCTTTCTCTCTCCATCTATCTATCTTTCCTCCCTATCTCCTCTCTCTCTCTCTCTCTCTCTTTAGAATGGCTTTTTCGGGGTTGGTTCATAGCCACGCCCGACACCCTCGTCAGGCCACGCCCGTGCTCACATACACAGGGAGAAGTACAACACACATGCGCATACACGTGCATATACATAGCCCGAAGGCTCTGCAGGACCCAAGGGCTAATAATTCACGTCATAAGCACACCCTACCATAAAGAGTCAGCTACAGGCATCGGGCGTATATTCCATAGCGGCGGCATAAACGCTATCCAGTTGCAGTTACTGTTAATTACCGATCATCTTTTATAATTTATTGCCGCGCCCGTTAGCACGAAATTTGCCGTGCCTGGAAAATTCGCCCGATGACTGACTAGCCTGACAATTATGTAACGCGCCGCCGAATCATTCGCCGGAGTCATTCACTCGCCGGCGATGACGAGTCATCGTCCGATAACTCGACAAACAACAGCAACGACGCGGTAATTTTTGATTTACTCCATTTATTGAATATAATTACACGGAAAAAAAAACAAAATTTCGAAAATAAATCTTTCAATGTAGTTGTTTCAAAAGAACGTAAAAAATTAAATTTTTTTAATAGTGCTAAACTGAAGGTAATTGTTTACTGACGCATTTAACGATTAACTCCATTATGCGTATCAGAGACTATTTTTTTTATATCTATAGAATTAAGAAACTCAAAATTTGTTGGCAATTTTTATTTCGCATGATTTAACGTTTAACAAGAATTATTTTATTGTTTGCATAAAAGTATTAGTTTGCAAAAATTATTTTTAAACTGGGAATATATTATATTGTTTTGAAATATGAGATATATTGACATAAAAGTAGTATTTATTTTTTTAATCGACAAGGGATATTAGAACAATAATAATGACTTTACATAAAAAAATTTCGCGTAATCGATCTATTTCAAAATTGTATGTAACATTAAATTATTTAACATATTTATCTAATATTTTATTTCTTTGGATTCCGTATATTAATATAATGAGCCAAAAATATATGTTTTGTGATTAAGTAAATTAAAAACAATTGATAAATATTATAAAATAATTGAATTTATAATAACCAATAATTAATATTGTCAGTTTATTTCTATTCCTTAAAGTTTTTACAGACGTTATAAAGAATATGAGAGATTCTTACATTTATGAACATAAATATATTAAATTAAATTAAATATATAAATAATATATATTAAATAAATATATATTAAATTAAATTAATATACTAAATTAAATATATAAATTATGAACATAAAAATATAGATACAAATATTTATAACCGGATATGCATGATGAAGCCAATCATCATATATGTCAGAAAACAATTTTATTATATTTTTAACTTCAGACTTCTCACTCTAAAATATTATTCTTAGCATTTTTCCAATATGACATATTTGACAATTTAATTTAGAATTTCTCTTTTTATATAATATAAAAAAATCAACAATTTAAAAAATAATTTCTTTTTCTCTCTCTCTCTCTTTCTCTCTTTTTCATTCTTTCATGATACATTTTGATTATAACTGATAAAAGAAAATAGCATGACATCAATGTTTTCCATGCTGATAACGTTCCTAATGTAATGGAAAATCAGCGAGATCACTCGTAGTTCGTTACAGAGTTTGTTACGATTTGTCCCTTTCACTTTCGAGGATCAGAGCGCCCCGAATTGCTGGTGGCCGGTAGTTGGCCCCTAAAATTAGCCACAGTGACATATTGAAGAGCGCGTGTCGAACCCCCTAAGACACGGTCCTCTTCTCTACACTCTCCCCCCCCTTCCTCCTGCCTTTCCACCCTTAAAACGCACAAAGCCGGCGTCCTGGGAAAATCAACTGACGCGTAACTAAACGGTGTATCATTAATTCTAACGTGTATGTTTATATCGCGCTGGTTAAAGAGCGCGTGGGGCTCCTGTGACTGCAGAGTAGGGGGGGGCCCAGATTTCCAAATTGGCTCATTTTTATCCATCGGGAACCGCTAAAAAAGCAGTGTCGCTGCAAATTATCCGTCATACAAGTAGAAATCATCAGTATGATATCGAAAGCAAGTTCCACATGCACCTTTTTAATAATGACAAATATACAGGGTGTCCCAGACCACCCGTACACCCCTTTTAAAATGAAAATAAATGGCTTTTATCAAAAATCGCGAACAATTTTTAAGTAAATCGGGTACGCTCTATCAAATGGTGATATTTTCAATTTTTGATTCCGACCGGAAATACGCCATCCGGATCGGAAGTTGAATTTTTTTAGGGGAACATGGTACTTTTTATTACAGATTCGAATTGTACGTGAAAAAATAAGAAACTTTTGTATCAAACGTTTTTTCTGAAAGTGCCTCTGTCAAAGTACCTCTGTCTTAAAATTGACCTTGAAAGTAACTATGATGAAATAATGAAGTCAATTTTTGATAAAAACCATTTATTTTCATTTTAAAAGGGGTGTACGGATGGTCTGGGACACTCTGTATATGTGCAGTTTAATAATAACGTGCAAGTTTTTAACATATTTTCTCCTCTAAAAATCTTTGTTTATGTAATAATTAATTGAATTATTATTGATGTAAATGCAGGATGACAATTTATTTAATTATCAATATCTTTACGCGTGTTTAAACATAAGTATTATTAATTTCATCCTAATTTAATTACATTATTTACTTTTGTCAATTTAACAAATTCTAACAGAAGCCTTACCTTTTAAAAAATTATAAACTTGTGTGAATCATAAACAACTAAGATATCTTTAATATTATATATATGTGTGTGTGATAAAAAAGTATATGAATTTTATAAATTTTTTTTATTTTCTTGCTATTTTATTAGAGTAATAACCAAAGTAATATTACATCTAAAATAATACTGACAAGGAAACCTTGCGTATCCAGAAATTTTGATTTTGATGAAACTTTACACACATGTAGGGGAGAATAAATAGATGAATTTGGACATTTTTAGTTGCTGCTAATCAATTTTGGAAAAATAATTTTTTTCACGGATTTTTCAAAAATTATTATTTTTTTTAATTTTTTAATGTGTTTAAATAGAAGTGTTTTAACCATGAAATTTTTGTATAAAACGTTTTTCAATATCTCGAATAATTTTCAATATAGCGGGAAAAATAAAAAGTCGATCTATGAGGTATGATTTCACTCTTTAGAGTCGTTTTTAAATAACTGAAAATTTTTTAATTCATCTATTTACTTTTATATGCATACAAAGTTTCATCAAAATCAGAATTTCCACAGGTTCACGAGATTCCCTCGTGACAACATTTGGTAAACATTGTTAAAAGTTTCCTAATCATGCCGCAAAACTGTTTCATTAATAAATCTATCATGATCACAAATCTATATTTATATATTTGCATATCAATAAATAAATATATATATATATTTAAATAAATATATATATTAATATATATTATTAATATATATATTATATATTATATATATTATATATTAATATTATATATTATATATATTATATATTTATTAATATATTAATATATATTAATAAATATATATATTATATACATATATGTATATATAATTATATTTGTGTGTAATTATATACACATATTATAAAAAAGAATTATTAACGCGTTTTATATTGATTTCCTCAATTGCTAACATTTACATTAACAAAATCACTTTTTGCAAGAATGGTCCATACATCATCAATACGTGCCATTATTTTCAAACGTGACTCAAAGATCTCTTAATCGCATCGTTTTTCATCATTGTCTTTCTTATCTATCTTTCTTATCTCACTAGAGATGGTTCGTTCAGTTCAATTTCAATTCGATTTTGTTGCTTACTCCTGTTGAGGAGATACCGCATCGTCGGACAGAGATGTCGATTCTTGGGTAACCATTTTATCGGCATGCGTATCCCTGTCTACCTGATTGGCGTGAAATATATTGGCGCACCTGAGTGTCGCGAAAAAACGATGACAAAGGCGTTTTGCATTGCACTTTGAAGTTACCGTACAAGTACTTTAAACGATTTTCCTCGACAAGAATGCATGTAGCACAAAAATAAACGCTACCAATCCGTATTATTCTTAACAGAAGATTGAACAGACATTTTGTTTTAGCAAGTAAAATTCTTTTCTATAGATTTTTAAACATTTTCTATTATTAAAGATACATAAAATTATAATTACATCTGAGGCGACATTACTTTATGTGATATTCTAATCCCTCGATTTTTTATTTGATCAATATGCGTTCAATTATTTTTATCTTATATTTGTGTTCAGTTGTTTTATATTTATCAATTTTTTTAAATAACTGAAAACAATTTTAAATTTAAAAAATATAAATGAACAGGTCAAATGAAAAAAATTAAAGACATTTTTAAATTACAAAAGATACATATATATAAAAAAAATTCAAGTGATAGAAACACCACACGGATTTTAAGGTCACCGCGACTTTTTCTAGAAATATAATTATTAAAGTGTTTTTATATAAGATATTAAGAAAGAATAATAAATTGATTGTGAGTAGAAAATAAATTAATCGAAAAATTAACACTGTCAGAGTGTTAAAAGCAATTTTTGTTTATACAATTTTATTGTTTGTTTATTAATAATGCAACTGACTTGCTTGCATTTGTTTATAACATGTGCTTTAATATGGAAATAAATAATTATTTTACTTTAGTTTAATATTTCCATGCTGTTTCCATTTGTACACGCGTATTTGACATATTTTGTATCATATAATTGCAAATTCTTTCAAAAACTGTTAGTAAGCATCTTTTAAATTCATTGATGAAATTTATATTATTTTAATTTATTCCTCAATAAAAATATACCAAGTGTTTAAAACACTTTCATAAAAAAATCCAGCAAATTTAAATCAATCAGAGGATTATATAACTGGACCACTCCATCAGTTTTTTCATTGAGAAGAGGTTCTATATAAATATTCCCTAACAACAATTATAAAATGTATCGAAGCTCTCATGCATGAATCAATTGTAATCTTTCAACAACTTTTCGATGAGAAGTTAAAATAATGTTTATCAAAAAATTATGACAAGTAATGCTTGATAGAATAAAATAAGTTTGATAAAATGATAGATTATAAGGAAGAATTTTTGTTTATACAACATATGTTATAAACACAAGTAAATAATTACATTATTACTTAAATCATTAAAACCTAAAATTGCTTCTAATTTTGACACATATTTTTTAATTACTTATTAATGTGTGATAAGAGATGTATTTCCTAACACTAATTATTGCTACAATAATTACACTTTAAATAAAATATTTAAAATAAATAAGTAGTATTATTATATATTTTCATTTTTTTCTTTTTTTGTATTATGTACAATATATGTATACATATGTATATAGAGGGTGTCCCAGACCACCCGAACACCCCTTTTAAAATGAAAATAAATGGCTTTTATCAAAAATTGCGAACAATTTTTAAGTAAATCGGGTACGCTCTATCAAATGGTGATATTTTCAACTTTTGATTCCGACCGGAAATATGCCATCTGGATCGGAAGTTGAATTTTTTTAGGGCAACATGGTACTTTTTATTACAGATTCGAATTGTACGTGAAAAAATAAGAAACTTTTGTATCAAACGTTTTTTCTAAAAGTGCCTCTGTCAATCTTAAAATTGACCTTGAAAGTAACTGTGATGAAATAATCAAGGTCAATTTTAAGATTGACAGAAGCACTTTTAGAAAAAACGTTTGATACAAAAGTTTCTTATTTTCTCACGTAAAATTCGAATCTGTAATAAAAAGTACCATGTTCCTCTAAAAAAATTCAACTTCCGATCCGGATGGCGTATTTCCGGTCGGAATCAAAAGTTGAAAATATCACCATTTGATAGAGCGTACCCGACTTAAAAATTGTTCGCGATTTTTGATAAAAGCCATTTATTTTCATTTTAAAAGGGGTGTACGGGTGGTCTGAGACACCCTGTATATGAAATTTATAAAAAGCATAAGTAAAGAAAATATTATTTCTATCTCTCCGACAATTTAAGTAGAATTTTGAAGAAGGATTACACGTCTTAAAATTAAATATCAACCGAAAGGAAATCGTATCGAAATAAATTTCATTTGTTTGTGTATCTCCCAACTTTTATCAAGAGGGTAGTAAATCGGTTCGCAAAAATTCCTCGCATATTACGGCATTGGCGAATCATCGCAACGTCGGAGGTCCATCACCGACGCAAACAGGCTTTAGGCCACCAAGCCTATTTTGTACACGTGTCCTCGCACGTTGAATCGTGGCAATCCTCATGACGATCAAACGGCCTGGAGACGAGCGAGAGAGAGAAAGGGGGCCGGGATAAGTACAAAGGGCCCGCACGCTTCGCCACGTGACTGCCAGTGGTACGACTTTGGGGTACCGTAAGTGCCAGAAAGCACAAAGCTTCACCTTTCTCTCGCTCTCTATCTTTTCTCTCTGCATCTCTCTTCCCCCTCCCACCCACCCCCCCCTCTTCTCCTTTCGTCCCTCTTTATGCCGGCGATTGGCCGCAATTTAGCGACGCGTCGTTGCACACTGTGCGGGATTTGCGGCGGAGAACGTCAACTGCATTGCTCTGCATATTTCATTTGTTCGTTCGCCAATTTATCAGCAAGGAAGTGCTCCCATAAAAGAAATATTCAATTTTGTATATCCTTGAAATTTAACCCAAGTCATTTTGTATTCACAGACAGAGAAATAATTAGAGAACCATTGATAACTCAATTTTTTTATATCAGGTAACAGTATTTCTAGATTTACAACAAAAAGCCGCAGAAGTAATGGCAGCAATTGCCATTTGGGAAGCGGAATTAAATAAGATAGAAATGGGATTTAAGAAAGTTAAGGGAAAGGAAAAACTGCCTGCCAAGAAAAAAATAGGTCCTCCGAGCAAGTAAAGAAATTTTTTTATTTATCGTTATTAAAATTAAGAATAAAAGTTTTGAAATTTTTTTTATTACCTATATTCTTAATATTTAAATATTTGATTATTTTAAATATTTAATATTTAAAAGTTTTGAAATTTTTTTATTATCTGTATTTTTAATATTTAAATATATCTGTATTTTTAATTTTTAAATATTTATTATTTTTCAATCATAGACTTTTTATCATAATACAATCTTAACTGCATACTTACAATGTGTAAAAATGAAGAATTAATAGAAGGCCTGTAATTGAAATCTTTGTCAATTTTTAATATTACAAGAAAGCTTAATAAAAAAAGAATAAAAATTAATTCTATAGATCATACATTATATAATTAAAGTTAATCTATTAAAATATAAAAATATCGGAGGAAAAATGTCGAGGGATTCTCAATATATGTGCAATCGCTTTTGTAATCTTGTTTTTCAAAGTTTCTAATTTTTTGCAGTTTATTAAGCGAATATTACGCGTAATTTATTCTATTAAATCATAATGTATAAGATTAATAAATAAAAATTAAAATGACACAGGCGGAAAATTCGAAAAACGCACTCAACAAACAATTTCACATTCAAAATTATCGCGAATCGTGACATGGTGCAACGGCCGTCGGCGCTCGCCGTTGATTCCTGGAGGGATAACATTATCACGACCTGTCCGGGGTCAGGACAGGTTGTCATTTTGGACAGGAAGTCCCAAGTTGTGCGGAGGATTCGTCACCAAGAGATGATGGCACCTCAAGGACTCGCTTTCCTGCAGGAGAATGACGAGATATATGTGACAGGTTTTGATATTTAACTCTTAAAATATAAGAGACACTTTTTGCCAGATTTATTCTGATTTGATCGAATTTTTAGTTGCCTCATTTTATATTTTGTAAAATATTTTACGGGAATTATAATTAAATCATACTGAAATATTATTAAATCACGTACTGAAATATCTTGCAATCTCTTTTTATTGTAATTTTTTATTAAAGTTGTAATAAAAATTCAGGAAAGTTTATTAGAAACTATAATTTTTTATTCAGCAAATTTCAATAAAATTTTATTTATGTAACAAACTTCACGAAAAGTTTTATGAAAGATTATCTAACAGAATTCTCTCTCATCGTAGTTTATTATAATATTTACAAAGAAGTAGTAAAGTATTACTTTTGCAGTAAAAAAACATGAACGTTTATAAATAAATATTATACATTCAATGAGCTCACATTTTAAAGACAACGCAAAGGTGCTGGTATTTTGATGTTTAGTTTCAAGATACAACCCAGCAAACACCAAATAACAGTTATATAACTGTTAGTTATAATTTCCCACTTAGCAATATAACTGTTATGTAACAGTTACATAACATGTAACAGTTATATTGTTGAGTGGGAAATTATAACTAACAATTATACAGGGTGTCCCAGACCACCTGTACACCCCTTTTAAAATGAAAATAAATGGCTTTTATCAAAAATCGCGAACAATTTTTAAGTAAATCGGGCACGCTCTATCAAATAGTGATATTTTCAACTTTTTATTCCGACCGGAAATACGCCATCCGCATCGGAAGTTGAATTTTTTTAGGGGAACATAGTACTTTTTATTACAGATTCGAATTGTACGTGAAAAAATAAGAAACTTTTGTATCAAACGTTTTTTCTGAAAGTGCCTCTGTCAATCTTAAAATTGACCTTGAAAGTAACTGTGATGAAATAATGAACTTCAAATGTTAAGATTGACAGAGGCACTTTTAGAAAAAACGTTTAATACAAAAGTTTCTTATTTTTTCACGTACAATTCGAATCTGTAATAAAAAGTACCATGTTCCCCTAAAAAAATTCAACTTCCGATCCGGATGGCGTATTTCCGGTCGGAATCAAAAGTTGAAAATATCACCATTTGATAGAGTGTACCCGATTTACTTAAAAATTGTTCGCGATTTTTGATAAAAGCCATTTATTTTCATTTTAAAAGGGGTGTACGGGTGGTGTGGGACACCCTGTATAAGTGTTATTTGGTGTTTGCTGGGAATGAACTTTATAGATAATTAATTCTTCTGAATATCATTTATCAAAGCGTTGGTTTGCGCACGATTTAATATCTTTCGCAGATAAATGGAAGCATTGCATATTTGTGTTCGACCACAAGGGCGAGCTCGTTCGTCGCATGTGCAATAAGGGCCACGGAGAGTCGGAGCTGCGTTCGCCGGAGGGAATCGCGTTTCACCCGGAACGAAGCGTGCTCTACGTCGCCGATACCGGAAACAATCGTGTCCAGGTCCTTGAGAGGAACGGCGGGTATTTGGACAGTATCGGGCCCAAGAGTAAACAAGCGAAGGGCTCTGTCAGATTCCGCAGAACCGATCCGATCCCTAGCCAACTAAATCAACCGACAGACGTGGCTGTCACCACAACGCGCATCGTCGTCGCCGATTCCGGAAATCATAACGTGAAGGTAAAACGCGTTTGCGATTATAATACATATAATTCGAGTGCATTTTTTGCTTCTTGAATAAATTATGTTCTTCTCTAAATTTTATGGATTTTAAAATTTTACCAAATCCTTTATGTTGTGTCTGTATGTGATATAGGAAATATCAAATAAAAAATATTATAATATGTTAAAAGAATTTAATATCGAAATTAAAATATATAATTGCATAAATAAAAGAAATATTTGTATTATGTTCCCAGCAAACACCAAATATAACAGTTATATAACTGTTAGTTATAATTTCCCACTCTATAATATAACTGTTATGTAACTGTTACATAACATGTAACAGTTATATTGTTGAGTGAGAAATTACAACTAATAATTATATAAATATTTGCTGGGTTGTATCATGCTCTTTATAAACACAATCTTAGTAGAGACCGCATATAATGCATAGTCGCACAATTTAAAAATAATTAAATGTTTTTAAAAAATATGATAATTAATATTCTTGCAAAATATTATAAAATTATCGATTATTATAATCACTAATATATTGAAAAATTCTCAGCAAACACCAAAGTTATATAACTGTTAATTATATAATTTCCCACTTAACAATATAACTGTTATGTAACAGTTATATAACATGTAACAGTTATATTTTTGAGTGAGAAATTACAACTAACAATTATATAAATGTTACTTGGTGTTTGTTGGGTTGTATCATGCTTTTTATAAATACAATCTTTAATGGAGACCGCATAATGCATCGTCGCACAATTTAAAAACAATTAAATGTTTTTAAAAAATATGATAATTAATACTCTTGCAAAATATTATAAAATTATCGATTATTATAATCACTAATATATTGAAAAATACCCAGCAAACACCAAATAACAGTTATATACCTGTTAGTTATAATTTCCCACTGAATAATATAACTGTTATGTAACAGTTACATAACATGTAACAGTTATATTGTTGAGTGAGAAATTATAACTAACAATTATATAAATGTTACTTGGTGTTTGCGGGGTAAATATATATGTTTCACAGTAAATAAAGTATATTTTTTTGTGCATCATATAGATATTTAACCATGATGGACAAATTCTTCAAACAATCGGCGACGTTGGTACAGCAAAGGGTCTGTTTAGGTTAATATAAAATTGCTATTATTGCCAAGTTATTGTTACTAAGATCAAAAGTCTACTCAAAAAATAATAAATTATCCTTAATTCTCGATAGATCGCCCGAGGTACTGAGAATCGACAAAAAAGAAAATATCATCGTTGGTGATGCTGGAAATGGAAGAGTGCAGATTTTTTCTCCAAAAGGTGAATTTCTACGGATGTTAGGTGACAAAAAGACCCAAGGACATAAGTTTGGATGGGTGTCTGGTATATTCGTGACAAATAATTACGATATTTTAGTCTCTGATAGCAGAAATAACTTTATATATTTATTTTAATATGTATTGTAGTTTCTCTTTCTTACTCTAAACCCTTTTCCCTTGAAACTTCGGGTTATTTTGTACTTTATTTGATTTTAATCCGATTCCTTTTTTTAAATAAATATATCGAAATATTTCTTTAACTTTAGAGCCTTTTCGTTAAATTAATAGAAAGGCTGAAAAGACTGAAAAGCAAAAATTTCTTTAAGATTAAAAGAAATAAAAGATAATAAAATATATTCTTCAATTAAATTTCAAGTAGAATTTATTTCTATAATTTTTGTATGAGTCTTACAAAAATATATTAAGATATAAATATAGAAATGCCTATTAAACATCACAATTAATATATATATGAAGCTTAATTTTTATTAGTTTGATAACTTGAAAATATGGTAAAGAAAAATAACGTAACAATGACTTTTGTGATTTTGCTTAAATGCAATAACGCATCCAAAAAAGTGCAATTTTTTTAAATTAAAAATTCTACTATTTTCATATAAATTAATTCTTCAGAATGTTTTGTAAAAAGTTATAAAAGTTAAAAAGTTATAAGTAAGATGGCCGGGTAGAATGGCCAGAATTTGTGTGATTTATTTTGGCAAAATATTTATAGAAAACATTAAAAAGAACAGCTCGAAAGAATTCGAAGTAGGTTTGAGGTATTCTCGAAGTCTCGAAAAGCTTCGACTTTCGAAGTTAACTTCGAATTTCGAAGTTAACTTCGAATCTCCGAAAAATGCTTCGAAAAATATATTCGTGCAAATTCATGTAAAAAATATTGAAAATATTGTAAATAAAAGTGAATTAATTAATAATACATGTACATAAAAAATTACTAAAAAACAAAACTGTTAAAAAATTATCAAAAATCATTAAAAATCAAAATTTTTAGATAGATTTATATTTCTCGATTTGGCAACATAATTGCAACATTTTATTCAGATTTTGTCGTGAATATAATTTTATAAATGTGTATTTATCATGGTAATATAATCTTTGAAATTTCAAAATTTCGATTTTCTTTTTAATTTTGATCTTTGAAGATTTTAATATCGAAGTCCTCGAAGAAAATCATCAGCCCCACTTATGTACTTATGAACATGGCGGTTCGGCAAATAAATAGAATCGACGAACCGCAGATCGTAATGTTTATCTTTCCCAAACCGCGTTTCCAATCGCAGATCAAACAGATTCGCGGCGCGAGGCGCCGCTCTCTCGTTTGACCAATAAATAATTTCGCAAACAAATTGATCCCCAGAGACTATAAACAGATACTTAGAGGCACGCGCTCCCGCGACCCGGCGAATGAAATGTCTCGCGACGAGGGCGAATGTGGATCGAACTGTAGGACAACAGAAAGCCGTTCGACGCTCAGACCCCTACTGTGAGAACCGAAGTGGGCCCCGCGGCGTGAAATCTCTATTATTCCGGGGGGGTCGGGGAGAACCGTTGGACGGAGACGCGCGTGTGCGTGCCAAGGGGGATGCACTGGCGCTGACAAGGGGTAATCGGCCGGTCCTCGCCCCTCGAAAATAATGTAATCGCGAATTAAATGTTTGCTCGGATATCGACGATCTCCTCCGAGGGGACCTCTCGACCAAGGAAATCCAATCGGAAGTGGATTTGACTCCGACAATTATAATATGTACAATTATATTATATCTTTGGGGAGGTCTGTTCCTTGCGATATACATTTATTGTTAAATAATAGATGCATTAATCGAAATGTTTGACTGTTAACTGTAATTTATTTTTATGGTTAAAGAAGATATATTGCGTAATTGAAGAAAGGATGGATTTTATATACAGGGTGTATCATAATTCGCGTTGATATATGTGTGTAAAATAATAAAACTGATCTTTTAATATTGATTAATATTGATTGAATGTAGAAAATAAACTGTTAATTATGTTACTTGTGCATTAATTAAAAAAAATATAAATAAATATAATATAAAATTAATAATATTAAATTAAGATAATAATAATATTAAATTAAATTAATATTAAATTAATAATATTAAATTAAAATGATAATAATATTAAATTAAATTAATATAATATAAAATTAATAATATTAAAATAAAAGTGACAAAAAAATAAGTAATACTAAGGCTACACATTACTCCTTTTGTTGAAACTGTTTATCAGTTTAAGAATATAAAATCTGTTTTAAAATAATTCATTTCATACAAATAAAAATATAAAATCCATAATTTATTAATTTTTTTAAAATCCATAATTTACGAATATTTTATATGAAACACGCGCGCGCGTGAAATAAAGGATAGATATAAAGTAATATTATAAAATAGAAAATAATATTGTAATAAAAAAGTACGAAAACAATCAAATAAAGTAAAGTGAAGAAAGTTTAATACAGATATGGAAACACATATTTGTTCATATTTTATATAAGTTTGGTTTCCATATGACAAACATTTATACTGAGAAATATATATATTAGTATTTATATCAAATCGATATGCAAATATTGCAAATATTGCAAATGTTACAAAGGGAGAAAAATAGTATCCCAGCAAACACCAAATAACAGTTATATAACTGTTAGTTATAATTTCCTCACTCAACAATATAACTGTTATGTAACAGTTACATAACAATTATATTGTTGAGTGGGAAATTATAACCAACAGTTACATAAATGTTACTTGGTGTTTGCTGGGATAAAGAAAGAAAAAAAGGAGAAAGTGATGTGCGGTCCTATTCTGGAAGCCCCTTAAATAGACGCGACAAATTGAGATAAATAGTGGTTTGCGAGGACACAAAGCTCACACACTCGATATTTGTCATGGTGTATACTCGAAACGGCACGCTCCCAAGTAATTGCGGATCGATTGCGCGAATGAAACGATACGCACTTGAGTTAGCATCTGGTTTTGTTACATGATGCACATAATTTGGCGAAATGCAAGGAAAAAACATTTCATTAGGATACATTCAATGTTTATAGACCAAACTAAATTTTTCTAAAACTTAAAAATGACATAAAATATTTGAAAACAATATTTCTGATCAAAAATTAATAAAGACAAAATTAATTTCAATTTATTTATCTCTTTCATGATAAAAGGATAACCTCTTTTCCTTCTCTGTCTAAAATAATTTTAGTAATATCAATCATCTCGATTTCTCTTTCTCTCCTTCTTACATTAATTCCAAATTGATTTTTCACCACGAGATAGTATCGAAATATGCAGATCGAGCGTTGAGCTGTCAAAGGATAAATCTTTCATGGTGAAGGGTTGCGTAAGGAATAAGGATTCTGGTGTTCTCACAGGTTCGAAAGCCTAATTTATGCATATCGTCGCTCTGTGTGGGTCAGCCAATAATAAATCGGTGATGCCTTCGGCGAGGATCAACCGCGAATCCCTCCCTCTTTCCCTCGCTCCGAACGGGGACAAAACTTTGTCCAGTCTACGTGTAGTAGATAGGTACAACCCCGGCGTACAACCACCATTGTGATCGTATTAACACCTCGCATAATTGCACCGTCGCGTTTCTCTCGTCGCGCGTGCACTAAACACGGCTCATTTGAATATTGGCCCATTCATACCATTGGAAAGGCTAATAATCGCGCTCTTAAAAGAGAGGCACCGCCGTCGCCGAATCAATTTCGGTTGCCGCTATTCTACAGATGTCATCTTGGACGAGGCTTTCTCAGGCTGTCGTAACAATTTTGACAATTTTGCAAGTGCGAATGGCGAGATCACCGACATTTGCTCGTTTCTAGATATACTTTATTAATTTTTTTTACATTTAGAAACATTTGTACAAAGCTGATTCCTTGTGAGTACAAGTTATACGGGCTGTTCCAGACCACCCGTACGCCCCTTTTAAAAAGAAAATAAATGGCTTTTATCAAAAATCGCGAACAATTTTCAAGTAAATCGGGTACACTCTACCAAATGGTGATATTTTCAACTTTTGATTCCGACCGGAAATACGCCATCCGGATCGGAAGTTGAATTTTTTTAGGGGAACATGGTACTTTTTATTACAGATTCGAATTGTACGTGAAAAAATAAGAAACTTTTGTATCAAACGTTTTTTCTGAAAGTGCCTCTATCAATCTTAACATTTGAAGTTCATTATTTCATCACAGTTTCTTTCAAGGTCAATTTTAAGATTGACAGAGGCACTTTCAGAAAAAACGTTTGATACAAAAGTTTCTTATTTTTTCACGTACAATTCGAATCTGTAATAAAAAGTACCATGTCCCACTAAAAAAATTCAACTTTCGATCCGGATAGCGTATTTCCGGTCGGAATCAAAAGTTGAAAATATCCCCATTTGATAGAGCGTACCCGATTTACTTAAAAATTGTTTGCCATTTTTGATAAAAGCCATTTATTTTCATTTTAAAAGGGATGTACGAGTGGTCTGGGACACCCTGTATATAGTATAGGAACCGATTTAGATAAGAATAGTACTAAATTTTTCTAATATTTTTTATATCGATAGGTTAAACGCAGCTTTTCTAATTAAAGTTAATACAAATTGATTTGCGATTCTCAGTATCTCAATAAAAGAGTTGAATTATTTTTTCTTTTAATTAAAACAGATGTGACAAGTTTAACTGATAAGAATGATAAATTTTTCACTGAGAGAAAAATTAATTTTTATAGTAAGAATAATAACTTGAGATATTATAAAGAAGTACATTTTGAAGAAGTACACGATTAATTTTCCTCATTTTATAATATTATTTTTCTTATTTTCTTTTTATTCGTTTCTTTCTAGTTTTTATTTTGTTTCCTTTTTAATTTGTTCGTTCTTTTGCGTGTATCTTTTTCAATATAACTGTTGACTCTATCATATAAATAAATATTTTTCTCTTTAGTTTTATTGTATAATTTATACATAAGTGATGTATTTATAATAACTTAAATATTTTTAAAGAAAAACATTTCTTTCTGTTATGACTTGTCTTACAAATAAATTTAATGCATATTAAATTTAAATATATGTATTACTTGCGTATATATGTATTCCTTTTCTCTCTTTGCCTTTTTTCATTTTTATTTCTTCATAAAAAGAAGGTTTTCGAACAGTCCCGCAAAATTGCATGATTTTGCGGTATCATAAACTGGTACTTATATATTTAGGTCATAAAAATTAGAAAAAGAAAAAAAGAAATACACAAATCAATTGCAGTAAAATATAAGTTAAAAAAGAGGAGAAAATAAACACATTAATCGATTGCAGATGGAACAGATGCAGTGGAATGGATTTATACTGATCTATCTTGACACGTATATTTTTATAAAAGTATAAACCAAAGTAAAAGACTTATTGATAATATTTCTCGTAACGATTTTCCAACTACACAATGCAATAAAAATAATTTGAATACAAGAACAAGACAAAACATTTTCTATAATTTTTTTAGAATGAATACAATTCCAGTTTCCAAATTGTCCCATTACAATTGAATGAAGAAATTTGTAATTAAAATTGCAAAAAAGCCATTTGAACCTAATAATTTAGAAATCTATACAATTTATGAAACGTTGGAGAAGTTTCATTGCAGTCAAAATTAAGTTGTTATTCTAGTTAATTATATTGTTAGGGCTTTTTAGCCCTTCATATTTATTTAAACTAAGGGTTTCTAAATTATTAGGTTACAAATTTGATGTCAATATTAATAAATTTAAAAAATGTGTGACATTTAATTAATATAAATTTAAAAATTAAAAATAAATTTAAAAAAATTTAAGAATTATTTTAGAAATTTAAAATAAATTTGAAATTTTGTTTTATTTTATGTTAAAAATTTATTTATCTATATATGCAAAAATCTATGTATCACATTTTAATACATTTTAATTAAATATGTCAATTTTATTATTGGATTTATCACATTCATATTTAAAAAATTCTTAAGCTTATATAAATAATTGAAAACTATTAGGTAGACGGTAGACCATCAATGATTTAATTTACAACTTTTCTAGAATAATTCTACATTTAATCTCTGTATTGAATATTTTGTTAATTTTAGTTGATCGAAAAAATAAATAAAAATAAAAAAAAAACAAAAAGAATCGCTTTTAAATCAAAGGAACGTTCGCAATATTTTATCCGTGTTTGGCGAAATTGAAAAATTGCCCCGCCACCCCTCGTTATACCACCCGTGCTCTTCTTTCCCCTGTGAATAAATCCACCCCCGCATCTACCGTCGAGGTGACGACAAGCGACAGTGGGTGGGGACGAATAAAATCTCTACGGGGTTACGTTCCGGGGTTGCATCTCGGCCGATAAAACCCTCTCGCTAGAGTGTTCGTCCACCAATCCCGTGCGTGTTTGACAATCGCACCCCACATGCGTCTCGGCTCGCCATTGGCTGCAAACCCGCCCAGGGGTTGGTATCGATCATCCCTCGTGCTACCCCGCTGCTTTTCATATATAAAGCGGCCTCCCCAGGGACACCACCGATAGTCTAAATCCGTGTATTCTCCGTACTGATACCCTCGTTCGAACTATCGATCGGTCGATCAGTCGTGGCGAGATCGACAAAAGGATCCAAAAATTGGCGCGTGAAAAAACTGCAATTTTCCAAAGAAAAGAAAATTAATAAAAGCAAACGTTTGTAATATTCAGTGGGGTTGCTCGTTGACTCGTGGTGTATTCCCAATTTGCGGGAATACTGACGACGAATGAGATTGTGAAGACGTCTATATTATGGCGAATCATCATCCCGCGTACGATTTCGAGGATAAGAGCCAGAGAATCCGCCATCGGGTCGGCACCACGTCAAGAATCGCGGATTCCACTGTAGCATGCACCAGGTACTAACTTTACGCTTTCTTTTTTCACGTAATTAGACGTATTTCTAAAAAACGTAAATCTAAAAAAAAACTTGTCTTTATTTAATATAAAATTAAAAGAGAGCTGATTTTCATATAATTAATTTCAACAAAGTATATGCATGAATTAATGTATGTCTTTATGTCTCTATGTCTTTATGTCTGGGTCTGGATGTGGGTATAATCTTTATAATCTTTATAATCTAATATTTTTTATATTCTGTGATATTTATTTTATATCTCTGTGATATATATATTATAATTTATTCTGCTATTTATTAAGATTTATTCTGATACTTTTTCAATTTATATAATTTTCAATAATCAGATATTAATGATATATTGATTTTAAAAATAACGCACTCAGACGAACATAATAGATTATAAAGTGTTTTTTGAATATAATTTATAGCTAAAGAAAAATATTCATAATGATAAAATCATTTATTTTATATCATCATCATTTATTTTATATAAAAAGAAAAGGTTTTTATCGTATATTATTTGCCGCATAATGAACAAATGAGAATTATGTTACAATTTCTAAGTAAACAAATAGAGAAAATAAAAATAAAAAATTATTTAAATAAGTTGTTAAATTTATTAAAAAATATATATTAAATAATTAAACTATTAATTAAATTATTAAAAATAAACTTAAAAATGTTTCTTATTAGCAAAAATTAAATAGCATAATCTTATGATCCATTTATATTAACAATAATCAAAAATAAAAGTTATATAGCAAGAGATTTATTTTTTGGAAAAAAGTAAATCTAGCGAGATAAAACAAAGAAAGAAAGTAGAATTTGAAATATAATTTAAATGATTTAATATTAAGTGATTTAATGAATATAATATGAGTAAAATGTATTTTATGTATAACTTAGTTATATTATGTAATATTAATCTAAATAAAATATATTATATATATATAACTTATTCATTTGATGCATTTTCTAATAAATTATATTTCTATAAACATATTTTTTAATAAATTATATAATAATTATATAATAAATTCTAATTATAAAATAATATTTATTTCTAGCAAATTACTTAAATCAAGAAATACGTATAATATAACAATATATATATTATAAATATAATATAAATATGTCTGTACCATTTTTAAAAACTTTTTTTTAAATTTTATCAAATTTTTAGCAATTTTGCATAATTAAATATTTGGATATAAATAAAAATATATGATTTAAATATCTAATTAAGAAATAAAAATGTATGATACACATGTGTCTTTCATTCTAATAAAATTAATTGTATATTATCGTAATTTTACAGTACCCAATATTTCGTGGGACCCAGTAATGATATCACTGAAGAAGATTTGGCAGAATTACCTTCATGTGTTTATGCAGGAAGATCCACGCAGCACGTCACGCACACATCGCCACACACACATTCTCCCTTGCATTACCATATGCCAGTTTCAACGCCAGGTACTGAACGTTAAGTAATTTTAATAATTCAATATTTGATCGTTTAAATATTATTGTATGAATTTTTCTCAGATCATAATGACACAGAGATGAATGGTGTAGAAGAAGGTTATTATCCAAATGGTAGCCCTTACAGAATTCAACGACATGCCGCTAATATTCGTGAAAGAAAACGTATGCTCAGGTAAGAAATTTTCTAAAGTAACAATATTAATATAATATATATATATATTTTATAAATATGTGCATAATAAATTTATAATAATATATATGCAAACAATTGTCACTGAGGAAAACTACAAATTATAAAATATGATAATATATTGCAGACTTTATTTCAAACAAAGAAAGTCATTTTTTTTGTGGCATAATTAAAAAATATGAATACAATTCTAAAAATTTCTTGGAAATAAAAAAATAGTAATAAAAAAATTAAGACGATACAATTAAATAAAATTAAAATTCCAAGTTACTTTTGCAAATCATTATTATGAAAAAAAAAAGAATTATTTTTATTATGAGTTACAACATTAATATTTTAATATTTAATATTTTATTTTATTAATAATTTGATTATTATTATGATTTGTTTATTTGATATTAATTCACACAATATGATGTGTCATACATACATACACTCTAAGATATAAAATTAAATTTATTTTTTTTTTTTAACAAGATATCTAAGGGCGGATTGTCAGTGTGATTGCAATTTTTAGCAGCATCAACTCGGCTTTCGACGAGCTCCGGGTCCATGTGCCGACGTTTCCCTATGAAAAGAGATTATCAAAGATCGATACCTTGCGCTTGGCTATTGCGTACATTGCGCTGTTGCGCGAGGTCTTAGCGGCCAGGCTCGATCCTTTGACGTACGTCGAGAGGTGCCTTAGGGGTGAGATAAACGGCGAACGCGCCGAATGGAACACAAGCGGTATATATACAATTTTAATTGCAGTTTAAGTATTTGAAAAAGAATATTAAGGATTATACACTCACATATATCACATACATATTTATATAAAATTATACATAATATATAATATTATTATAATATTATATAAAATTATACGTAATGTTATAAAAGCATTTCTTTTAAGAAAACATCGAAATATTATCATGAGAATAATTGCACATGTAAATTATGCCAGAAAAAATATATATACTATGACCTTTCCAATTAAGAAAAATTCCACTACTGTTTTGTATTCACAAAGTTTAATGTTAAATTAACAATATTAATGCATCCCATTTTTTACACTAATTATTATATTTCTTACATTAAATAATTGTGTACAAAATTATTCTTGTAGCAAATTTATCATTGTTATGACAAATAAATATTTATGAAAGGTCCGTTTGATTTAATATTAAACGAGAGAATTAAATGTTCATTAAATTTTTATCTCTTAAATAGCTACACCATATATCAAGATTAAAATAATCCGTGCTATATAAATTTTTATCTACCTTATAACATGTTAAATTCATAAATCTCGTAATTAATTACAACTTCTCAAGATGCTAAATATTACGATAATTGTTGCAGATCTGACAGCACGCTTGTCTTGGATAAATTGGGAGAATCTGGGAGTAAATCCAAATCGACGATCTGTACTTACAACCCTTGCACTGACAACTGATAATATGAATTGAGCATCCAACAAAAACTTTTTCGTAAATCACACGGCAATTCTTCTTTTCTTTGTAAATACCTTCATATTAAGATAGAAAGAGAGAGAGAACAAGAGAAAGTGTTAACTTTTTCTCGTTTAATTTCACGTGCAATACAAACGATGAGTATTGTATTCAGTATCTACGTGTAAAAGAACTAGTTAGTACAATTTATAGTATTTGCTTTTGAATAAAATCGATGCTATTCGAAACTCTTGACTACTTTTATCTCTTACTATATTATTATTATCCGCATATTGTTATTATTTACATTAATATTGTGTTACATAAAATTATAGATTTTTTGTCTTACATCTGTGAATTATCTTTAAATTTAAAAATCATTCAAACTGAAATTTATACTATTTATATATTTTTCTTATTAAATTAAATACAAATTATTTTCATAAAGATGATTAAAAGTTAATTACAAATTAATTGATTCTCAATTTATTTTCATTATTATAAGAGACATTCTATACAAGAAAGTTAATCATACGGTCAATTATGTGCACATGATAAAGTCAGATTTACACATAAATTTTCTTCAAATGTAATCCATAAAGAAGTCAAATATTTCGCTCATTTTTAATTATTGTTTATTATTACACCGATTTAAAATAAGAGATAATTTCTAATATATCATTAAATAATATAATATTTAAAATAAATAATAATATTTAATAAAAATATTTAATAAATATTTAATAATTAATAATATTTAATAAAAATATTTAATAAATATTTAATAATGTTATGTTTAGATATGTTTATCTTAAATTTCAAGACCTTCCAATTAAATAAATAAATAAAACATCACACCCGATAAATCTGACCTCCGCTTTCTTTTCACAAGACCTTCAATTGTCGATTTCTCACCGAATCGATTTGTGCATGTGTGCAATCGACGAGCGAGACAAGACATGTGAAGGACGACACTACCGTGATAGCCGACCAAAGTGCTCCGTTTCCTCGCAAACATTTTTCATTCAGTATTCCTTTATTACATTCGATCGATATCGATCACTTTCCTCAGTCTGGATATATATAATTTTACTGAATCTCGAGTGAGAGATTTCGGAATATCTCAAGAATTAACCGATATCAATTGACCTTCAAAGTACAAACTTTATATTTTTAACGGAAGTAATATATTTGGTTAAAGAGAGATTTCAAGGTAGATAAGATTCCTCGAAACTTTAAAGAAGTCCTAAGGTATGTATTCTCCGAACTGCGTTGTAGCATCATTTTGCAAATTTATTTCTATTTTCTTGCATCGTTTACGAGAAATTTTTTCATTCTAAATGCAAAAGTATAATAAAATGCAATTAATAGCATAAATTAAATAAGTTTTACAATTTGTTGATTTAAATAAAAATTACCTAGACAGAAAACCAAAAGAAACTTATTCAATTAAAATCAGCTGTAAGCTACATCGATTGAATGATATGTCAGAGAAGCAAACTTTCTTTCTGTCATGAACGATTATCGCGAAATACAGTAAAATCTTACGAAAAATCTTACGATAATTTAGGTTAATGGAGGTGTCGAAGAATTCGCTTGAGCAGTGCTCCTCCCAAGGGAAAAGAGAAATCTCTGAGGGAGATGTCATCGAAAACGCGAGTTACATTCCCTTTCACGACTTGTTCTCGAGTTCGGTCAGTCATATTCCGGGGAAAATATTTGACGGAAAGACGGAGGTGATTTTATTGGAGCGAGAAGATGCGACGAGGGACGAAACAGCGAATCGTCAGGTGATCGAGCTGAGCGATAGCGACTCCAAGATGATCCTGCGACGACAGATCAGGGAGATGGCGAAACGTGAAAGTTCAAATGCGCAGAGCGACGCGACGTACTATGAAAATATGGAAATTCTGCGAAAACTACCGCCGGATACCGTCGTGATAAGACAAGAAGCGAGAGCAAGTAGAGAGGATAGCGATTATAGGGAGTTGATGGAAACGAATAGTAGTGGAAGCAGCTCGACTTCCGGTTGCACAGCTGCTAAAGCAAAACGATTTACCCGAGCCAGGAACAAAACGTGAGTAATTATTAAAAGATCTCTGGAATAAATCGATGTAGGATCTTTAACAAAGAAATTTGAAAAGAAAATCTTGTAATTTTAGAACTATTATTAATACTGTTATTATTGTAGTTAAAATAGTCCGAAGATTATTATATTTTTCATTCAAAAAATTTTTCAAAGTTCGCAAAGTTCTGGATTATTTTAGCTACTTTCTTTAAAAAAAAATTTTAATAACTTTCTTTAAAATAAAGAAATTGTTAGAACTATGCATTAATTTAAAAGATGCTGAAGTTAGATTAGGTTAAGTTGGAGCACACATTTATTTATACATATATATTATTTATGCAAACATACATTTATTTATGCGTACTATATAATTGTATACAAACTTCAACATATATTCTTTTTTTAAGTGTCATTTTTTAATACTAATATTTGTATTTTTATTACTAATATTTTTAGAAGGTTTTACATTATAAAGCAATTATAAAAAAAAGAAGTAATAAAGAAAAGTAGCTTCCCAGCAAACACCAAATAACATTTATATAACTGTTAGTTATAATTTCCTACTCAATAATATAATTGTTACATAACATGTTACATGTTATGTAACTGTTACATAACATGTAACAGTTATATTGTTGAGTGGGAAATTATAACTAACAGTTATATAAATGTTACTTGGTGTTTGCTGGGTTTATAGTTTATATAATACGGTTAGATTATTATAAAAAATTTCACGAGTGAAAAATTTAATATTAATCAGATTAGATTAGATTCTTTATATGATCCAAATTTTAATATATCTCTATGTATATGCTTTCCAAGTCGTGAAACGGTAGAGGTGAGACGAAATCCCATGCGGGTATCCAAGAAAAACATTGATAAGGATTTCACTCGATCTAAACGACTATTGGTCAATAATAAGAAAGAAATTTGCACGAATTACAAATCTAATAAATCAGTTACGATGCCTTACATGAAAACTAGATCGGTCACCCGGAAAATGTATAACGTGGGTGCAACTTATCAGGCACCTACCAAAAAAGATGAGACTGAATGGAAAGAATGGCCTGCGCATGGAATGCACGAAAGACCGGTTTACCATCCTCAAGTAAAAAAAGATTATCTTCTTTAATGATATAATATTATTATATTTCACACACATATTCTTTGTATCAAGTTATATTCTTAAAAGACATCAATTATATGAAATATGTTAATCTCTCACACATCAAAGTTATCATAAATTTTTAAAAAATTAATAATATTTTCTAAAATTTGAAAATATTAAAAATTTTTAAGTGAAAAAACTTCAATTTTTTTACTTTAAAATAATATTTATTATAAACCTTTTGAAGATCAAACAAATAATTCAATACAAAAATGAAGTGCGTCAATAATAATTAACGTAAAAAAAAACTACTTAATAAACTAAAATTTCAAAGAAACAAATAAAATTAATTGTAATTATTGTGATTTTAATAGTTAAAAATTTTTAAAATTTTTAGACAATATTATTTATATATCTTCTCTTTAATATAATTTAATTCTTGATAGATAAGATATAGATACAATTTATGAAAACTTAGGAAGCTACAATAAATAGCAATTTTGAACAATTTTTGCTAAGAAAAAGGAAAAAAGTTCAATGCTACAAATTCATTAAAAAAATTTGAACGATCCCATTATTTCAGACACCTTTTATATGACCTCTCGTGATGTTTATACAATTTCTTTTACATAATCTGTTCATTCTCTAGGCTGGTCTAGCAGTGGAATACCTAGGAAGATGTTTCACCAGCCTCGATGGGTTATCCTATTGCGAGATTATTGACAAGCCGGAAATCGAGGTGGTCGCCGTCGACCCATATCGCGATCGACGAGCTCCTTCTGTCGAGAAGAAGCCAAAAGCAAAGGCAAAAGGGAAAAGCAAATGTTCGTCGAACCCCAAAGATGCATGTAACACTTACTTCGTCGCAGAGGACAAGTCCTTCGAGACATGCATGCACGGAAGTCTTCACTGCGTGCTCGGTTATTGCTCGCAACTTATGACACCAGCGTATAAGCAAGCTATGGAAGAGAGGATGAAGTTGATAGGTTCTGCACCAAAGACGAGCTCTTCGGAAACGGCAAATGTCACGAATAACGCTACGAGTTCTTCGCAAAACGCCGAAAAAGCAAAGTTAATTGAAGCCATTGATGTAGCGCAAAACGTTCAGAAGAAAAGTGTCGCAAATAACACAAGCGGTCGAAGGATCGCTGCGACTTATCCATCAGCTTCAGCTGCGTATGTACCAGAGGCACAGAAGTCGATTGTGGAGAGCGATGGCTCAAAAGTTATTCCGCAGAGCGGAGAGGTGATTAAAATGAACTGCCTAAAACGGATTTTACGAGATGCTTCAAGCAACTCTTTGATCCTACTAAGGAATTCGGCCGCAAAGACGAGCAACGAAAACTGCACAGCAATCCCAAAAGATGCTTCCAATTCAGTCAACTTGAAAGACACGTCATCTACAGACGACAAACCACCAACAAACATGTCATCGATTTATAAAAACCTGGTTTTAGCGGACGAGTCAGGTTTGGGTCGCGAGAAATCACCAGTGAAAACTAATTTGTACACCGTGAAGAGATATCCCACAAGTGCACGAGAGAATACAGTAAAGAAGATTTATCTGGAGGACCAATTGGAGAGCGAGAAGACTGTCCATGCTAAAGAGAATTATAAAAATAGAAATACTGATAAAACAAAGATCAACAAAGAGTCAAATGATGAAATTCTGATGGTGAATTCCGGCAAGAACAGTGCGCAATGCACCAGCGAGACCTCGGAAATCGCCAGAATCCTGTCGGAATACAACAATAGCTCGTTGAGACAATCTGCGATGCATCATCGAAGTGTTTCGAAAAGTATGAAAGAATACGTGACTAATTCAAGCGGCAAGGCTTCGCCGAAGGACTTCTGGCAGAAGAATGTAACAGCAGAAGGAAGTCAAAACTTCAACAAACTAATTCCGAATGCATATGCGGATACTTTCTCTCTTTTACACGAGAACATATGTTCTATGAAGAGATATAATCTGGCGCTAAAAGAACAGCTCAAAGAGATTGCTAGCAATACTCAAAGTGCTCGGAGCACCTGTTCGATATCATTAGAGAATAGTCCTTTCATAGATCAATCGGTGAGCCTAAATACATTAAAACAGAGAGACGCGAGAGAAAAGTCTGCTAAATCTTATAAGGAGCGCGAAATTGTTATGACTGAAGCAAAACCGCAGAAAGGAAAATCGGAGCATTCAGAAGACGCGATTGAAATCTCGGCGGCAGAACCGTTGCAGGAATTGCTAGAGAACACTGCAATCTTATACTGTGCCGCCAGTGGAGTTCACCAAGACGACCTATCGAGCTATATTGACACTCTTGATAGCAAGCAGAGCATCCAATGGCTAGAGAGTTGGAATAACTCAACCATGTGAAGAAAGTTGAACATAAACCCAGCAAATACCAAGTAACATTTATATAATTGTTAGTTGTAATTTCCCACTCAACAATATAACTGTTACATGTTATGTAACAGTTACATGTTATGTAACAGTTACATAATAGTTATGTAACAGTTATGTAACAGTTACATGTTATGTAACAGTTACATAATAGTTATGTAACAGTTATATTGTTGAGTGGGAAATTATAATTAATAGTTATATAACTGTTATTTAGTGTTTGCTGGGAAATAATATTTTACTGTATACATGATACTATATCGTTGAATTTTAACTTTACAGAAATTTTTATCTACAAGATAATTTCGTAGAGAAGTTTAGCTATAATAAGTTTATATTCCCTTCCTATGCAGCACAGAATATTGCAGCAATATTATTAATATTGTTGTAATATTGCAGCAACATTGCAATATTGCCACAATATTACTGCAATATTACTGCAATGTCTGTGCTGTATGGGTTCTGTTTATGTTATTCCATCTATAAAGGCAACATACATAGAGATATTGATATGAATAATATATATGTATATTAAAAATTATAAATTTACTTATATTTTAAGTGCAACAAATATATTCTTATATATATATTCCTACAAATTCCAGCAAACACCAAGTAACATTTATATAATTGTTAATTGTAATTTCTCAACAATATAACTGTTACATAACTGTTATGTAACTGTTACATAACATGTAACCGTTATATTGTTGAATGGGAAATTATAACTAACAGTTATATAACTGTTATTTGGCGTTTGCTGGGTAAATATATATACATTTATGTTTTAAGAGACGAATGGGATATATTTGTTACAATTAAGTTCGTGAAATTTTTCCAATATTTTCGTCAATTGTTTGCTTTTATCTTTGATGTATGTACACTTATTATTATTAGGACTTCCTTAATACATAAAGTTATACATACTATGTCTGAGAACTCAATCGCATATAACTTTATGTATTAATTAAAGAAGTTTTAATAATAATTATGTATTTGACAGTTCAACATTTGTAAAATGTTTGATATGTATAAACACAATAAATAAACAAATTAAGAATAAAAAATAACAAATTATACAATATATATGGAAGTGAAAAATATAATAATAGTTACGAATATTTTCTTTTCTGTCAAGGCACATTCAGATAGTGTAAGCTTTTATGCAATCAGATAATTAAGAGAAAAATTTAAAAACCATCTATGTTTGTATTCAAAATATTAATCAATAAATATGTGTAAACATTCATAATATTCTACTATTTCGAAAATACTAAATATCTCTATAAATTTCTTTCTTTATAGATATTATTTATATAGTTTAATCTCTCAGGATAAAATTGCCTCGTTTTCTTAATTAATATTATGCCGTTATTAATTCCAGCATATATAAAGAGGATGCAATTGATAAAAATTGCAGAATAAATGAACAACAATGCTATAATACCCAAATTCCGCTGTCAATCTCTGTCCTGCCTCCGCTTGCGATGCGTGTATTTACGAGCGCTGAAAATTATTAAAAGGGTAATTAATAGATAAATATATGAAGATAATAAAAATAATACCTTGTAACAAAGTTAAATGTTAAATGTTATACCTTGTAGTAGAAAGAGAATATAAAATTCAAAATATTTTCAACATTTATTTATAATTTAGCAAATCGAATGCAAATAAAAGATTTAATATTAAAAAATTTTAGAAAATTAGTTAAACTCTATAATTAATATTCTATATATATGTGTATATAAATATAATATATATCACATATATGTGTATTAAAAAAAAATATGTTATCAAATATCTTAAAATTTTTGAAAATAATTTTTGAGAAACAAAAAAATATTCTTTATAAAGAAAATAGTTTTTAAAAAGAAAGTAGCTAATATTTTTTGTGTTTATAAATACATTAAAAATATATTAGCGTATAATAAAAATTGTTATAATAAAAATATATATTAAAAATTCATTAGAAGCTTTTTCTTTTTAATTACACTTACAATTATTGAAATCTTTTTTTTTTTATTCCTGACTCTTTGAGAATCGTCTTTTAATTTCATAAAATTTTATGACGTATAAAAATTAAGACATACATTTACGGCTATTCTATGTTAATGTTTTCACCTGTTTCTGTCAAATTCCGATTCGCTGTCTTTGCTGATAGTCTTACTTTCGGTTTGCTCTTCGCTGGATGATTCATTTTCACTGTCATACTTCCGATTAGAGGCTTTACCGGAACCTTCGTCATTCTTACTCTTTGTTGACTTCCTTTCACTTCTCTCGGAAGATTTTCTGTCTTCTCTTCTCTTACGTCTCTCCTCGTCAGATGTATCGTGTCTCATTTCCTCTTTACGCGACAATCTTCTCTTCCCCTCGCGTTTTTGCGATTTACTCTGTTTGCTAGAATTACGGGAACTTGACGTCGAATATCCGGTATCTTGACGACTTTTCCTACGATATAATTCATATAATAAATATAAAATATTTGTGTAATAATTTTGCAGGCAAAATATACAATTTTTTTGCTATTTTTTTAATACAAAATTTTTATATAATATTTTTCAAAAAAGAAAAAATATTTAAAATACATTGACTCTTATAAAATAAATTTCTATCATTTTTTAAAATTATTTTTCTATCATTTATTTCTTCTTCAATTCAATAATTTAATTAATTTTTTACATGTAAAAATAATTTAAGGATAATTTAAATATGCCAACCGTTTGGAACAGGCAACGTTCCTGGGGGATGAATCAAACTTATCGTTATCCTCCATCGAATCTTCGGTTTCACTATAATTTGCTTCTATGTCTCTATCACGTCGTCTTTTATGCCTATTATCATCTCGCGAATTTTTCATCCTTACGTCTTTGTACATGTCGCCTCGGGAAATAATGCTGATATTTGACATCTCCATTTTGTTATATTTCTTGCTCCGTTTGCTTTTATTTTCGCTTTGCACAACGTAAAGTCGGTACAACTGCAGCAATATTACAAGCGTATTTTTGCAAGTGAAAAATATGTTCATGTAACTGACTATCCGATAATGAATTATCAATATCAAGCGAAACGCCAGAAATGGTCCGTCCTATAAAATATAATAATAGAATAAATATTTATTAAATAAAATTAATCTCTTAAAACTCTTGAGAGAGATCTTTTTATCAGATATTTATCATCAAAAAATTTTATATTCATTTAAAAAGAAGATGGAGAATTTTAAAAGCAATAAAACATCATCTCCCTATTATCAATTAACATCAGCTACAAAACAGAAAAAATTGATTTACGATTATCGATTTAGATAGCTATTGTGTAGAGCAATATTTTTCGTATTTTGTTGCCTAATATTTTTCAGACACTTTTAAAAAATTTTTAAAAATATTATTTAATGACATGCCTGAAGAATCATATTCAGGGCGATTCCCCACACATCGATACTGCAGCAACTGGTTTTCGTCCGGATCTTCTTCTTGGGAACGCTACTAGAAAGTCGAGATTTTCTCGATTTAGTGGCGGTTAGCACGACCGTAAATTGCATCAGGGACCATGCCCAGATGCTTAGAGTTAGATAGACTAGCACAGGCTCCCGCGCTATTTTGTCCTCCTTGAAGGAGTCGAAGAACTCAATAATGTCAGCCGCGGTCCCGATGTAGACCAACAGAAGCTGGCTGAGTTGATCGCGAGTCAAGTCACCCTTCGGTAACATCCAGCGACCGATTATTAGAACCAACATTAAAAATTGTTCGATCAAAGTGACCCATGTTTCCGTAGAAATCTGAATATCCGGTAATTGAAAATCAACCTGAAAAATCAAAGAGAAATTTTATTTTAATAATTCTTAAGTTTTTTCTACTAATTATAATTTATAACTCATTTCTACTAATTATAATTTGTTATTATTATTATTATTATTATTAATATTATTAGGTATTATATTAATATATGATTAATATATTATAATATTAATATATATTTAATATATTATAATATTAATATATTATTAATATACATATTATATTAATATATATATATATATATATATATATATATATATATATATATATATATATTCAAGATGTTTCATTTAAATTTTATTGCTGGACAAAAATTGTTTGAGTGGAACATTTGCAGTTTTTTTTTTCATTAAGTTTTATGAAAAGAAAATCATACGTACGCCGAGAGCATTTTCTAGATGCTTCAAATCACCGGCTGCTAAATTGGATAAATAGAAATTCTCGGATATATTAATATTCGATTCGCGGGATTTTAGTCTCCTATCCACCTTGTCTAATTCCAATAGCCAAATTGCAGGCACCACACTACTGAGATATAAAAATACAGATGGGCAAAACCTGTGGAAATATAGTAAAAAATAAATAACAAATTATGCGCACGTATATATATCTATTTTAATTTATTAATCTGTTTTATTTATGCTTCATGTCTTTTTTAATCTTATTTTTTTAATTTTATGTTTTTATATTATTATTTATTTCATGAATATTCTCTAGAATTTCATTTTATATTTTTATTATTTAAAAATAATGTTAACATAATCATCTTATCATATTGTACTACTATTTTTATATCGGAATATTTAAGATGTCAGTAATATGCCGCGAATTGCAGAATTCTGTATCTAATGTTTAATTACAAATTTATCGATAAGTTAAAGATAAACACAATCGGGTTTGCTTTCGAAGATTTCGTCAATAATTCTTGATTCGGCTTGTATACAACATACAACAAGTGAAATGGATCCTAACGTCAGCGATTCTTCGTCAGCGCCTCGTGTTACTAACATAAATAGCTCCAATTTCCGTCTGTCAAACCGAGACGTTCTCACAATAAACACACCCTTTCCGAAAGCATCCTTTTACACTAATCTCACAATGACAATCCTAAAATCTAGTACAATTTTTTATCACTACTTATAATATTTCCTATATGCAATAATCAAGCTAATCGATGATTAGAAATATAAATTTAAAAAGAATATAAATATTATAAATTATAAAAATAAAAGTATTGTAAATTTAAAAAGAATATAATGATATTAGATAATTCTTTTATATATGTATATAAATATATAATATCCCAAATTCGGACGTCCCTCATATATATCTTTTATTTATATCTCTTCTTTTTACAGATTTCAAACTTTCAATATTCTAGAATTGTGTACATTAGGATTACTTTTGTCTATATAATATATATAATTCCATATAGTTGCATCTTTTTTATAATTTATATGTCAAGAAAACGTTATAAATGCCTATATAAGTAGATATTTATAATTGTTTTCTTGTCATATAAATTATAAAAAAGAGATGAAACTGTTATATTATATCTATATGAATAGATATTATTTTAAATTTTAAGTATTATATCAGTTATTTATTTCATTCTGTCAGTTTTGAGAGTTTATCACATATAAAATATTATTTATAACAATTATTACAATTTATGAAAGGAAAAAAGAATTGTGTGTGAATATGAAAATATAGAAAATATATATAAAAAATTACAGAGATTTTGTACGATTACTTAATATGAATAAAATACATAAAATAAATAATGAATATAATTTATATTATATAAATCAAGTCTCAACAACATTCTAAAGTTAAATAATTTAATAATTGAATATAAATTAAAATTAATGCAAAAAATTTATATATGAGTTTATTAAACAATATTATATTTTTTATTTTCGTTGTTTTTATATAAATAACTAAAAGTCAAGATATCTTTACTTTTTTCTTTGCTTTTGTTTTATAAAGTAAAAAACAAATTTCATTTTTTTCGTACAAATAATATTTCTGAAAAATAGCTCTGCATCAATAATTAACGTACCATTTCCATTCTTGACTTTCCTTTATAGTCAGCGTAAAAATGCCCTCGAAGAACAGCAACACGATGGGACCACTCAGGTACCAGAAAAATGGATTCTTCTTGAAAGTTGTCACTTGCCAAATAGCAATAAAGGCATGCGATGCGAACACCAGGCGCGTAAGTATCGCTTTAACTGTCGCCAAGAACTTTGTCATAATTGTTACCTGTAATTTTTCGTATACACGCGTGTATTTCGATGCAAATAAATAATAAAAAAAACTGATCTTACATACACAGTCACTCGTGTTTAAATTACATACATATTTGATACACACAATATTCGTTTAAATTTATTTTATATATTTTTAAATATCTAAAGAGGAATCGAAAAGATGAAAATATTATTATTAAATTAAAGTTAATCAAGTATAATAATCAGAAGAGATACGAAATATGGGAAAATAATCGGAGAAGGAACAAGATCGAGAGACAACTCGCTAAAGAATAGTACGAACTACTTGCTAAACGCGATGCGCACATGCGCTCTTTGGATAGGGGTGAGTCGTGATCTTCCATGAATCTTTTCTTTTTTCAGGATTCAGTTCTTCATTAAGAAAGAATTTTGTGAAAAATTTTCTAGATAATTCACTATAACTGATTGCATTAAACGATAATAGTTTAACCAAAGTTGAAGTTTAATTGTCTATAATTAACTGTACAAATATAATTATAATGCTGAAAAATAATTAAAATTATATATCAAACATATTTTTTTCTATATGCGTTACATTAACATAAAAATGATCGTAATGAAATTATTTTATAAGTTAATATTATGATAAAACATACATTTTATGCCTTACAATAAAGAATTACACATGTTTTTCCTCAGTATTTTTATGATTGCTTCACAATCAAAAATGCATCATTACTCACTAAATAATATCGACTTTGAGTATAATAGTAGGCTGGTTGTTATATCACATATTCTTCAAGAAAAAACATATTTGGATTTGCACTAGATAGGATTTGAATCTATGCTAAGTGAATGTAAATCTCTACTGGCAAAATTTAAATCTGCGCTAATTTTCTCCCAAATTTTCACTATTTGATTCCAAGGAATTTCCAGTCTTCGTAGAATTTTAATTTCTGCTAACGAGTCCGAATTCCTATTATATTATGTTTATTATACTTTTATCGACATTTTCGAGATATAGCATGGAATGGAACATATGTATATATACATACATACAGGAGAAAATAGAGAGTATCAGCAGTCTTTAGTACATTTTCAGTGATCCATTATCCATTCATAAAAATAACATTGTAAAAATCGTCGAATTGTCTTTTTCTTTTTAACTTATATATACATATACATATATATGGATATAATCCAATTGTTTAAAAAATGCATCACCAGTTTATACTTAATAAAAAGTATATTTAACAATAAAGGCGAAAGTGAATTCTCGTCGGCGAATAAGACTCAGAATAAATGGGATACGTGATTATATCGCATTACAATCTTCTTGTAGCATCATCTAGTGACGGAGAATTAAAAAAGAAAGAGTGAGAGGAAGTAAAAGCCTCTTCTTTGCTTTCCCAAGTATATGTAAAACCGATTGTGTGAGCCTAACGAAAATTACTTTGGCCTCAAACTATAGGTAGATGTGGACAATGTTGAAAGGGTTGTCGGTGTGCTCGTGGAAATGGAGGTGTCGCTCATGATAGAATTAGCGGAAACGTTCGTCTCGCTTTTGTAACGAATATTAGTATATTCTCTGCCTAATTGAAGTGATTTCTGTAAAGAAACAATCAATAAGGATAAGTCAATTATTTATAACATAATTATTTATAACGCACGATATTAAGTTCAGTTCACCTGTTCTGCTTGCATTCGTTGGGATACAGTATCAATATAATGCAGAACGGCGAGGTAAACAAATTTATATTGTGCTTCCGTCTGGACCATTCCTGATCTTTGCGAGCGTACTCGTTGTATTGTACGTTGAATATCAATTTCACAGTCGAGCCCTAAATAAAATATCAAGTGCGCGCGCGCAACATGCTATTAATATACATGATAGTAAATGAGGATAGTAGGTTGATGAAAATATTATCTTGTAATAAATCATAAAAGATGTTATTATCTTGTAATAAATTATAAAAGATGTTATATTATCTTGTAATAAATCATAAAAGATGTTCCATAAAACTCCAAATGTAATTATTTGAAATATATTTTACAATTTTAGTTATTTTTAAATAATGATGAATCGTTTATTAGTCATTATTTGACTTACCGTGACGTTTAATTTGGTCTAAAATCATATCGATAACAATGAATGTGCCAGTTCTGCCAATTCCGGCACTACAATGAACAAGAATGGGTCCTATGCATGGTACATTCTGATTGCTGGAAGCCAAAGATTCTTGTCTGGCATTTACATCGTGCAGAAAATTCAGCACACAGCCAGGATCTGATGGAACACCATGATCAGGCCATGCCTATTAATTAATTATGTGATATTTAATTCTAATATTATTTAATATGTACATGTACATACGCACACAAAATTCATGTACTTAATATATCTAATATCTATTGATAATTACAAATGAAATCATTCTGTATAATGAATAAAAAAAATACATATGATAATTTATTTATCATATATATTTTTTATATTCCCTATATTAACAGAATGATTTGATTTCATTCTTTTATATTTTATGTAATTATGCTCGAAATTAATGATTGTTAAGATAATTGTTAAAAAATATCTTAATTACTGTGCTTGAAAATAGATATTTTATGGAAAGATTAAAGTGAATCTTGTGTGTATATAATTATACAGGATATCCCAGATTTTCTATGATAATTTAGTTATCAATTAATGGCAAATTCCTAAAGTTATTTGCAAATAAGAAAATAATATAGAAATGTTGAGACTATAATAATTATTAAATAAGAAATATTTATAATTTATATTGTCCAAAATACATGCAAACTTTAGACAATTAATCAAATTTTTAATAATTTTTATTAAAAAATTATTAATCTCAATATTTTGGTGTTAAAATTTTTTTTCTTTTCTGTTCAAATAACTAGGGAAATCTGACAAATCACAGGAAGTAGATAATCTTAATCAGACACATTACTTGAAAATGGTAATGATAAATTCTCCTAGACTCAGAAAAGTTCGGTTTGGTTCCTTGTAGGAGAAATTCACGCAGAGTATAATCAGCAGTCGAGGTTCGCGATACAGCGCACACTTTCCATTCATTACCATATTCAGTAACTTCTCCTTCTTCCGGCCAGTAACGTGCGCATTTATTCTAGAAAAAAAAATAATAAGATATATCCAATTCCGTTTTTTGTTTGTGACAGCACTCAGAGTCTACATACCTTTGCTCTCTCCACTTCCTTTGTAGTCATAACAATCACGCGAGTATTTTCTTGGTAGACCATGTGCCAAAAGTCTTGTATGGTATTTGGAAGACAACCTTGTGTGGCTATGTAACATTTGCCAAATGTTGTTACATCGCTGCCACTGTTAATAGGGTCTTCCTCGTTCTACAAAATATAATTCTATCATGTAATTGATAAACTTATGAAAATATATATAATTCCAAAATTATTGAATGTATTTTTCCTTGTTCAATTTAAAATAAATTTTTTTCAATTAATATAACAAGAGATCTATAGTTCAGATGACTAAGAAAATAAAAAATTTATTATAAATTAATTATTATTAATTAAGTATTATATTATTAATGAATAATATTATTATAAATTAATTATTATAAATTAAAATTCAGAGAGAAAGATAACAGTCATATATGTTCGAGTACTTTCATAAAGTTCACTTTCTTAATTTAAACTTGAAGCTAAATTATGAAGAATAAATTCAATGTTAAAAATTGTGAAAGCACAATGAATGACTAATCCATTCAACATCTTTGCTAAGGAAAAAATCTTAAAAGATATCTTAAAAGATATATCAGAGATATCTTGCCAAAAGGGAATCTTACCTTTATATAGTTAGCATTAATATAATCAGCTCCAGGGATGTTTGGATCTACATCTTTTAATCGTACTCTAGTATCATCAAAGGGTAAGATGTTCTTGTAACGATTCTTTGCGCGATTCTCTGGGCGTAAACCTTCCTTCCTCGAAAATAAATGTCGACACTCCAATTGTTGTAACGATTCGAATTCTTCCCAAAATCCAGCTTTTCCTTTGCCACGACCGGCTCCGCCCTCATTATTTCCAGTCGTTCCATTCCACAGCCAACCATTAGAACAGCCATTTTCTTTGTGTAATTGCTTAACTCTACTCTCGATTCCACTAGCATTAATACGTGTTGCATTGAATGGTTGCCTGTAAACAATATTTGTTAGACGAATATTATACATCAATTTTGAAAAAAGATAAAGTGAAAAAGTATGGTAAGTTTGAAGAAAATGTTTTAATACATATTTTAATATAAAAGGTTTCAACTATACTACTTAATTATAAATGTTGTATACAAATATAATTTATTAGAAATGTTTCTTACCGAAGATGTACAACACTTCCGCTTGTTTCAACCATGGGATTTCGTTTATAGTGATCTATTAAATCACTGAGACTGTCAAACTTGTGACCACCACCTACATCATACTTGTTGTCCTGCAATATTAATTAATTTTATATATTAATTATTTATTATTAATTAATTTATATATATAATTATTATATATAATTAATAATATTAATAATATTAATAATATTAAATTAAATTAAATTAAAAAATTAAAATATATTTAATTAATAATATTAATTAATTTTATATTTTTACATTGATTTTTCAACATATGTATATACATATATATGTATAATTAAAAATTTAGTATTATAGAGTAATGAATATTTAAAATATTTTTTAAAAATGTATATACATGTACACAATCAAATGTTTGTTTTGTGAATTCCGACATTGTAAACTCAAGTAAATTTTTGTCCTGCACTGTTTTCTTATTATTTGCCATATAACCATCACATTATAATGAAAAAATGAGTGAAAAATCACATGAAAGAAAGAAAATAACTGGAGGGAGAAAGTATAAGATTCTTAATTGAACAAGAAAAGTGTAAATCAAAGTAATAAATTGGATTGAGGTATCATCATGTTTGCAATATTGTACTATTTTTTTAAGTAAAGCTCAATGAATATATTTCAGCCTCCAGAATTATATATATAAAAAATATATGTTTTTTGAAATATATATTTTATAAAATATGTGTCAATATATTATTCTGCTTTTAGATGTATACAAAATTGATGTCAGAAAAAATCACAGCAGAAAAAATTTCACTTCTTCGGTATACCTATGAATTATTTGCCTTTCAGTTATTTGTCTTTTTCTCTTTATATGAAAATCAAAATATACAACATTGTAATTTTATGTGTATGCCATTAAAATAAGAATGGAAACCAAGAGAAAAATTCATAGAGATATTGTTTAGTTCCGACGAATTCACAATGCATACATTTGATTGTAATCTTAAATATGTTGACGAGGATGTTACATATGAAATTATCAACCTGAGATCGTATCATAACATGAGTGACACGATCGTCGGTGCGTACGGACAGCACGAAATCGCCTGGTTTACTTTGAGACTCGCGCACCAAAAAAGATCCATTTTTCCCACGTTCCAGCATTAACCGTTCCGCCTCTCTCGCTGACAAATGACCGTGAAACCACCTTGAGCCACATTTTACTATTAGCATATGCTGTACTAAATTGGTATTCAAATATTGAAAAATATTCAAAATATTAACAAGGAATGGGTGAACCATGTATGTCGAAAGGATAGATATTAAGTAGAGAAACATGTGCACATATCTATGCGAAAATACCTTTCGGTTGTAGGATCAGCGCAATTGAGAGGATATTTGAGTTCGATAATTTCACCATTTTTCTCACGCAATTGCCCACCATTTTCCATATAAAACTGCACCAACTCGGAAAGCGTGGCAAACTTCTCACCACCGTAAAGGTCATAAAAGTCTCCTGTATTTTGTATCTTAATATGAGTCACCTCGCCATTTCGTCTGAAGAAAAGATAAGAGATATCTAATATGTTGCATTGATACATTTATACAATTTGTAAACTTTGCTAAGTAATTTGTATGTTTACGCAATATAAAAGTAAGATAATTTTGTCACACTTACCTCACAGATAATGTGAAATCACCAGGGTTTGAGGAACTCGGTCGTGCTAAAAATGAACTGTCAAATCCTCGTTCCATCAATAGACGTTCCGCTTCCAAACCTGTGATATTGGGGTGAAACCATCTGCAATTCAGATATCATTATTATCTCATTAGTCCTATCTTTTTGTGCTATACATGATAATTTGCGATTAATCGTTCAATTGCATTTATATAAATATATATATATATATATATTTTTTTTTTAAATTTTGAAAATATAATACACTTTTTAAATTTGAAATTATTACGTATAAAAAATAATCTACTTGCAAATGTACAAGAAAATCCAATGGACCTCGATTCCCAGCAACAGTGGGCGAGGAACAATCGCAAATGCCCGAGTAATTGAAGGCAGTGCATGAGTTGCAAACCAATTGGAGCAGGCAGAAACAGCATCATACCAAAAATGGTAACAAGACACAAATGTCGCTAACGATGACGAATTTGTTCGCGAGCGCACGTGAAACTCTATCATGGACGATGACAGGAAATGCACGCAGGCTCGTCAAAAATTACGAGACGTTTAGGATCTATCTAAGAATTTCGGATAAGTAAATAAGGGCGGCAAAAATTCGCGAACGACGCTTGAAAAAACGCGGGCCGTTTTTTCCGACCGTCTCGCTCGGACGGAGCGGGATGTCGAATGCCGGAAGAGGATCGTCCTCGAGGTCGACGAGGAAAACCGGGGGCACGAGGACGTGAATTATCGTAAAAAATTACGCTTGTCTCGCGTCGAAAGATGCCTCACCTGCGAGATGCCATGTCGCGATTGTCGGAGCAGCAGCCTTCGCAATCACAAGCCGACCGCTGTCAACGATTATTCATAACGATTTCCGAGTGAAATGCACGCGAGTTCAGTCGCACGACGCTCCCCGGGCGGGACTCGGTGTCAGGCCGAGAATAGCTTCGCCATCGCTGTCATCTTTGACATGTCTAGCGATATCCAGCTGTATTCGGTGCACGCGAAAACATAAAAAAAGGCGACCATCTCACTCGAGAAATGCGGGGCAGGTCGTGGACATGTGCGAGATACATAGACGGGACAGTGTTGGTTAGAGACCCTCTGATAAGAGACTGGCCATCAGGGGCCGCTTTTGATTGGTCCACCATTTTTAGGCATTTTTCCCGCTCATATTCAAATTTTAATTATCCTATTTTGAATATAAATGATAGTTATTAATAATAAATATTATAGATAAAATTGAAATTTTAATAATAATCTATATATATAATATTCATTGTTATAACAATGAAATTTTAATTATTATTATAATGAATATTATATACATATGTAGATAATATAAGAAATATTATACATATATATATATACAGGGTGTCCTAGACCACCCGTACACCCCTTTTCTTTCAAAAACTAAGCATTTTAGAGAAAAACGTTTTCGACAAAAATTGTATGGTTTTGAGGGGAACATAAGATGGTGTCATTGGTTTGACCTTGGATGGCATCGTTAAGGTGAGGTCAAGGACACCTTTAATTTCTTAAATGGAACCACCTATTTTTTATTGCATATTCTTATAGCTTATGTCAAGAACTTTCCAAAACACTATAATAAAGTATTTTTTCATCAAGTACTTTTCGAGTTATAAGGCTTGAAATAATTTCTTAATTTTACATAAACCATAAAATATCTAGTAAAATATTCATTTTTCGATTATCTTACCTTAATACTTTTATGTACAAAATAATGAGAGGAATCGATTGGTGTAAAGAAAACACAAAATTGTTTCGAAAAAAAAAATGTAATTTGCAATTAACAATTACATTTTTTTTTTCGAAACAATTATGTGTTTTCTTTACACCAATCGATTCCTCTCATTATTTTGTACATAAAAGTATTTAGGTAAGATAATCGAAAAATGAATATTTTACTAGATATTTTATGGTTTATGTAAAATTAAGAAATTATTTCAAGCCTTATAACTCGAAAAGTACTTGATGAAAAAATACTTTATTATAGTGTTTTGGAAAGCTCTCGACATAAGCTATAAGAATATGCAATAAAAAATAGGTGGTTCCATTTAAGAAATTAAAGGTGTCCTTGACCTCACCTTAACGATGCCATCCAAGGTCAAACCAATGACACCATCTTATGTTCCCCTCAAAACCATACAATTTTTGTCGAAAACGTTTTTCTCTAAAATGCTTAGTTTTTGAAAGAAAAGGGGTGTACGGGTGGTCTAGAACACCCTGTATATATATATATATATATATATATATATATATATATATATATATATATATATATATATATATATATATATAAATTATAATAATAAATTATATTTAAATTTAAATATTAATAATATAAATTAATGATATTAATATTATAATATTAATAATATTAATAATATTATAAAAAATAATAAATATAATGATAAATTTTATTTTATTTAAATATTAAATATGAAAAATTATTTTGACATATATTATTTAGCAAAATTTTAAAAATTAGTATTTTTTAGTATTTTTTAGTATTTCTATAGTAATATAAATACTAAAAAATACTAACTTTTAAAATTTTTCATATTTAATATTTAAATAAAATGAAATTTGTCATTATAATTTAATTATTATTATTTATAATATTAATATTATTAATATCTAAATTGAAATAAAATTTATTATTATAATTTATAGAAATACTAAAAACTAATTTTTAAAACTTTTTAAAATAATACATGTCAAAATAATTTTTCATATTTTTATTTTTCATATCATTGACGAATTATCGTAAAATTTTGCTGTACATTCACCCATTTTATTTTTATTTCTGAACTACGCAAGAATATTAATAGATCCTACATCTATCTCTCTCGCAGGATTTTGCATAAGCATTGACGAAACACTCTCTCAATATGCGCTCACTCTATCCGATGACCAGTCTCTCTAGGATTGGTCTCTTTCTCGCGCATGCGCGTTGAATTGACCAATCAGAGTAGCCGGGCGGCAACCGCTTCGCTCTGATTGGTCGTCTCAAGCGCAATGAATTTCCAAGAGCTACACGAGTTTCCGATCAACTCAACCCTCTCCAAAACACCTGATCGATGCTCGTACCATAATGACACTTTGTACACATATATGTTGCTGCGCGTGTGTCGCTGGTTACTGGTGCCACGTTGGCAATCGAGTCTCTAGCGCTCCGCGAATTTTTTCGAGGGGAACTCGTGCGTGAAACGCGTCGGTTTTCCTCGTTCAACGGCGCCCTTAGGACAATAGCTTCGGGCGATAACGAAAATGTGAAAACGTCAACGCGAAGGAGCGTCAAGTGTCAAGTGTCAAAGCGGTTCGCGCGCGAGGTCTCGAGGTGGGGCGAGGGCAGGTTCCGGCAGCGAGGCTCGTCGGCTCTTCCTCGAATCGCGATTCGCATCAGCCAGACACGATCGAGTGCTTCGGACTCGCGCTGACCGTCCCGTGGCTTCGGTCTTCTCGGTCCGCTTCGTTTAATGGCAGCGTGAGAGAAACTTGCACCGCGAGTATCTTGCACTTATGTCAGGTCAGACAGTGATGTCGTCAGACATGAGCCTGTACGATTTGTTCGAGGACACGTTTCTCAAGGAGGAAGTTAAGGACGAGCTGCTCGTCGATAATTATGGCGACGATGTCATCGCGGTGAGTCTCCCGGGCCTCCCTCGTCTCGTTTATTAAGTTTGTAGCGTGCACGTGGTTCGACTTTGATCACCGCCTCAAACTCAAATTGACACTTTTCCGTCACGCACAGAAAAAATGCCTGTTTAATATTTACCGAACGATATTCGATTCATTTAATTTCTAATATTTAATTTAATAATAATTATATTTAATGAAATAATATTTAATTAAAAACAGTGGAAAGTACTTTAAATTTAGTGTTTACTTTTTTGTAACATCTGTCATCTCTTCTTTTCAGAAAAGAGCGATTTGTTTAACCTTATGATTGTGTGTGTATTTATTAATTTATGCGAAATATACTTTGTGTTTAATAAAATGGAAGAATTAAATTTCTATAAATTTTAGAATTATAATTCTGGAAAATAAATTATTAATTTAAAATCTCGATTGAAATGCTGACAGTTATATATCTCTGGAGAAGAGTTTAATAGTTGGAAAGTTTTCGTAGAAAAATTGCAACGAGATATATTTTATATATTTTATTTATTTTTCAATTTTCTCGCAATAATTAACAAGTAAAAGCTTTGAGTGTGAAAAGCACTTATTTAAGTAAATAATTTGAAACTTAACTGGAATCAATTTTCGCCGATTAAATCGGTGAATAATTTTTCTTTTATTAATATTATTAATAATAAAAATAATAATAATAATAATATTATTATTTTTATTCTTAAGAAACAAATGACACAGAGTTGCACCGATTAGCATAAAACCGATACATTTCAGCATCAATATTTCATAATATGATCAACAATTGTCGAAACTGCGTCTAAAGTCGCAGCTTTATTAACTTTTCCAAGGATAATTTTGTTTATGATTAAAAACCACACGTACGTTTGTCAATAAATTCGATTACGTTGCAAAACCGCGTTCAATTTACGTTAACATATGGCAGATAGATGCGCGCACGTGTTCTTCAAGTATCAAGTGCCCGCCAACAAAGATGAATATGAATTCCATTTTTTTAATTTAATTTATTTATTTAATTTATTTAATTTATTTAATAATAATTTATTATTATTTGGAATTTCACATTTTCCTCGCCATAAACAATTTATATCGTAATTTAAATTTCTTATTTAAAATCGTGCAAAAATACAATAATTATATAATTATTAATATCATAATAAAGTAATGATGTATGAGATAAAAAATTATTTCGCAAAAAATTCGCGCCTCATAATTCGTTAGGGAATAATATCGCAGAAAGTACGAGTGTATCTTTCGGAAACGGTTTGATTGGAGCCGATTTTTTAATTAACATATGGCGCTAAAAGTCCACGTGCTCGCGTCGCGAATCTGCCGCTAAATCGAATACCAGATTAGTATTAGATCTGTTTCTTATTTATAGTATTTAGATTTGTTTTCCTGAATTTTTTGCGCTAATGTACAATAAATGTTAAAATTCTTTTTATTAATATTTTATATATTACATATTTTTTTTTTAATATTGTTTATTACAGATTTATATTTTATACATACATAATAATATTTTATATTAATATGTATTAAAATTAATATTTTATATATACAGGGTGTCCTAGACCATCCGTACACCCCTTTTCTTTCAAAAACTAAGCATTTTAGAGAAAAACGTTTTCGACAAAAATTGTATGGTTTTGAGGGGAACATAAGATGGTGTCATTGGTTTGACCTTGGATGGCATCGTTAAGGTGAGGTCAAGGACACCTTTAATTTCTTAAATGGAACCACCTATTTTTTATTGCATATTCTTATAGCTTATGTCGAGAGCTTTCCAAAACACTATAATAAAGTATTTTTTCATCAAGTACTTTTCGAGTTATAAGGCTTGAAATAATTTCTTAATTTTACATAAACCATAAAATATCTAGTAAAATATTCATTTTTCGATTATCTTACCTTAATACTTTTATGTACAAAATAATGAGAGGAATCGATTGGTGTAAAGAAAACACAAAATTGTTTCGAAAAAAAAAATGTAATTAATTGCAAATTACATTTTTTTTTTCGAAACAATTTTGTGTTTTCTTTACACCAATCGATTCCTCTCATTATTTCGTACATAAAAGTATTAAGGTAAGATAATCGAAAAATGAATATTTTACTAGATATTTTATGGTTTATGTAAAATTAAGAAATTATTTCAAGCCTTATAACTCGAAAAGTACTTGATGAAAAAATACTTTATTAGAGTGTTTTGGAAAGCTCTCGACATAAGCTATAAGAATATGCAATAAAAAATAGGTGGTTCCATTTAAGAAATTAAAGGTGTCCTTGACCTCACCTTAACGATGCCATCCAATGACACCATCTTATGTTCCCCTCAAAACCATACAATTTTTGTCGAAAACGTTTTTCTCTAAAATGCTTAGTTTTTGAAAGAAAAGGGGTGTACGGGTGGTCTAGGACACCCTGTATATATTATATTTATATTATATTTATATTATATTTTATATATATATGTTGTTTCTTTTGTCGATATATAATTAAATAAATTATTTATATTGTAAATTATTATTGAATAATATTTTTTTCACGAATATACATATATATATATATATATGTGTGTGTGTGTGTGTGTGTGTGTATGTGTTTTTAAGTTATTTTTCGTATTGCAATAGTACCTAATGTATTTAAAGAATTTCTTCTCCAACTTTTTTGAATCTTACAATCATGTACAATCTACACGGCGAATGACCCTCGAATGGATCCCGTTAGATTACGGAACTCTTCGTTGCCTGTTTTAGCCCTACATTGCATACCGATATATCATATTATCTCGAAATTTATATTATTTATTTTCACGTGATGCGGTGTATATGCAATATTAATATATATAATATTTAAATTAATAGTAAAATTATTTTTATAATTATTAAAATTAATAAAATTACGTTATAATTTGAGAAAAAGAAAAAAATTGTTTTCTTATTATTCTCCTGATAAGTCTAATATGTGTCATCATCTTATTTACAGTAGCATAATAATATATATATGATAATACAAATATTCGAGCGAAAAATGAAACCGTTGTTTTGATTACGAAAAACATTTGCCTATCAGTTTTCTCTATTTTTTAATTTATCTTAATTTTACATTCCTATTCCTTAATTGTTAAAATAAAACTTGTTCAATTCCTACACTTTTCAAACTTTTTATAATTAATGTTATAATTAAGTAATGTAATTTTATAAGTACCTATAATATTAATATAATATCATAAGTATAATATATACTAATATAATATTATAATGTAATATGAAGTATAATATAAGCCAAATATATTAAGTATAATATAATATAAACTTTTATATTAATATAAATAAAATTTTATTATTATATTATTTATCGATATAGAAATATTATAGAAGTATTATTATAGAAATATTATAAAAGAAAAAGAATGATAAACACATGATTATTACAGGAAGAATGTCCGACGAATCCCGATGACTTATTCGCCTCGATCTTGAAGATGGAGGAAGATTCGCAACTCGACTTCAACTTGATCGGCAGGGATCTGGAAACAGTTCCGTCCTCCTCGTCGGACAGTGGACTCTCCAGTATACTAAGTCTTTCCTATGAACAGCAATTAAGCCCGTTCTTGTCGAGGGTGGACAAGGAGGAGATCGAGATCAGCAGTTCCGACTTGAGCAGTCCACAAGACTTTGTAGACTTCGAGCCAGCAGCTAGTCCGTCTTTGGGCAGCGTGGACAGTCCCGTCAGATCTGTCATGAGCTCTAATGTTGGGTCACCAGCCACTGATGTGGTTGAAGAAATGGACTACGAGCAAACTCTAGTTGCCGTTGTTACACCAAACAATACTACGCCAAGCACGGGTACTATTGCCACAGAGCGAGCGACCTTTGATGTTGGTAAGATTCTATCACGTCGAGCAAAGTATTTTTTAACAATATTAATGTGTAATATTTCTTTCTTTAACCTGTTTATTCTTATAAGGAAAGTTCAACGCCAGGTGAAGAAAATAAGACACATGTTTGCATGTTACAGATTCAACACCTAAGCAAGAAATTCGTATTACGCCACAGGAAAATAGCATGAATGTTCGCAATTTGACGTGTAATGGAAAGCAGAATATTCGACAATTGATACGCGTCACTCCTGTGAGTAATGGGTCCGGTAATCCACGGTCTATTCTATTGCCGGTGAGTCTGAAAGACATGAAGGAAGTTCGGACTATTAAAATCATGACTGCCAGTCAAGCGAAAAATTTGAAAGGCTTTAAAATCAATCAGGCAAACATTATCAATAAACCTGTTCAGGTGAGTTATATACAACAAAGTGTAGTATTTAAAAAGATTTTTAATAATTTCTTAAACCTATATTTATCTATATACACACATATGAAAGTACAATCATTAATCACAATCATATTATATATCATGATGTTTGTTCTTTTTTATATATATTCATATAAAACATATAATTACATTGACGACATTCATTAAAACATATAATTATATTAAATGACGTGTATGTGTTTTGAAACTTTTTCATGTTGCAATTAAATTAGATGACTATTAAGCAAGAGGATTCCAGCAGCGATAAAAGTTGCAACTCGAGTGACGAGGTGCCATCGGAAACGGATTCACCTTATCCGCGACTTAAGTTGAACGCCGAAGAGAAACGATTATTACAAAAAGAGGGCATCACACTGCCGAGTCATTATCCGTTAACGAAACACGAAGAGCGTGAATTAAAGAGAATCAGACGTAAGATTCGCAACAAGATATCCGCGCAAGATTCTCGTAAGAGGAAAAAGGAATACGTGGACGGCTTGGAAGATCGCGTGAAGCAGTGCACGGAAGAGAATATAAGCTTATTGAAGCGGATTAAGGCCTTACAGTCGCAAAATCAAAGTCTGGCTGGTCAATTAAAGCGACTCCAAGCGCTTATACAAAAAGGCAACAAGAGCGCTCAACCAGCAACTTGTCTGATGGTCTTGTTGCTTTCGTTGGCTCTCGTCGCTTTGCCAAACTTGCGACCACATTCCAACAATACTAATAATGATCTAACTCAAAAGCAGGAGCAATCAGAGAAAGCATCATTGGCGGGTAAGTTTTATTATTTTTTTTTATTTATCATAAAAAGTGGATCGTTTATCTCTCTTAACTCTGCATTATGTTACTGATAATCCGAGTTCTGTAAATGGTTACATTGATAATGACATGCATCTTGTTAGTATCACGGATTATTTTGAAATGCTCAATTCTAAGAAATTAAAAATGAAGAAATTAATATCTTTTTTTAAATATTTCGCTTCTTTTATTTTATTTTTTGTAAACTTTTTATTTTTTGTAAACTTTTTATTTTTATATTGACAAGTCATGTATACCAGCTGTTAAAAATTTAAATAAAAATATGTAATTATGATTACATAAAATATAGTTGAAATATAATAACAGAATATGACACGATAATTAGATGCACGATTTTTAATATAAATTTAAAAATAATAACATATTTGTAAATATCTTTTTATGAATAACATTTAGAATTTTTGAGTATTTATCCTTGATATCATATCATTATTTGTATAATCATGAAACACACAGACTAAATGTCAATAACGATATCAGTAAGTTACAGACATTGATAAGAATATTTAGAAGACTTTATGTAATAACATACATTAATGTGTTTTTTCAATTCGGAATTTCTTAAAAAATTGCATTAAAAAAACTAATATTAAAATTTGTTTAAAGATAAAAAATCTGTAAAAAAATAAAAATTGTTATTAATTTATTTAATGATTTGCTTAAAGATATGCGTTTATTTATTTAAAAAAGATATAAATAAGAGATATAAATACGATAGTATAATAACATTGCTAATTATAATTTGGAAAAAAAAAATTCTTATGTATATACATGTGTAATTTGTGTATCGATTTCTTATCAAGTTTCTTCATTTCATAGTATTGAGCAGTATACATAACTTCATGAATTCTCACGAATCAATGTTCTCCAATTTCGTCGTAGTTGCACATTGCAAGAAATAATGGAATTTCATACGTTGTCCAAACTTATCAAGAAGGCAGTAAACATGTCTTTTGAAGATATCATTTCGTTATTTTTTATTTATAATTATTTTATTTTTTCCAATTTTTGAAAAAATCAAAATAATGTTTTCAAAAATTTCCAATTTTTTTCCAATTTTTGAAAACATTTTGATTTTTTCTAAGTTTAAACAAAAAAAAATATATATATTTTTTTTTTGTTTAAACTTAGAAAAAATCAAAATAATGTTTTCAAAAATTGGAAAAAAATAAAAAAATATATATATATATATATTGAGAAAAATGGAAAAACAAATATGAGAGAGAGAGAGAGAGAGTACTAATCAAAATAAAAAAGGAAGTAGATTTAATTTAAATTTAATCGCATGATTCAAATATTAGAAAACAGCTTTTTATTATGCATTGTCGTTTATGAATCAAATGGAAAGCGTGTAAAAGAGTTATATAAAATAGTCTTGATGTGACTTTTAGAGATTAACAATCATTCTTCTGACTTTTTTACTTTTTTCCCAATTTTGTAACTTTTCTCTGAAATATTTTCTTTTCCGAAAATGCAATGTTTTTGAAATATTTTATTATATTAATTTTAATGAGATATCCTATGTGCATATCATCCAAAAATCGGAACGTTCTGTAGAATCGTTAAAAAGTAGTCTCACTACTTTCTAAATAAAGGCAAGAGAGCACTGATCTCCTTTCGCTGGTCCATTTATTATTCAGACGCTTTTTCTTTCACGCAACGTTGATATTTCAATCAAAATATAACAGTAGTTTATTTTATACCGTTGGTAGATATTCCATTATTTACATGCTTGTTTCTTTGCATTTTCCTAACATTGAGTATAATTAATAATTATTAATAATTATTGTCACAATAATTAATAATTATTACTCTAAAAAATTCAGCCCGTCAAATATAATTCAATTTGAAAATAATAAAATAAATTTTCTTTTTTATTTTTTCTTTTTCTGAAAATATTTTTTGTATTCGACCAATTTTATTTCCCACGTCATTGAGTCAAGAGTTCGTCGAATTGTTACTTCTTATTTTTCTGATGCAATCCTTTGCCATATGTTCAATCGATTCCATTTCTCTTAAACACAATCTGCGCAGATTGTCTCTCTGCTTTTGCCAGAATCTATTTTTAAGTTCCTCACATCCACGCACCTAAATCCCGCTAATCTTTTTCTAGTGATTCTTCTGTTATTACAAAACAATAAAGATGACAGACTCGAGAAATTATAATTCAAATATATAAAATTAAATTAAATTGACAGGCAATATGAGTTCGACATTGTTCTTGGATACAAAAAATTTTTATTATATAAATGTCGAAATATAATCTTATAATGACATACGTTTCGACCCATTCTTTGGGTCATCTTCAGGGGAAAGATCAGTACATGATGTGACGATAATTCAGTGACCGAATAATTTTTTTTTCTTTTTAGACATCTAGATATATTCATTCTTTATATCTTTCATTGTATTACAGCTTCCTGCGTTTTATTGTACTGTCATTGTTCGTTTTGTGATTATCTAATCTGTTCATATTTAAATGTCTAATCTATGTTTTTATGATACTACTTCTTTCTCTTTGTCTTTTAACGTCCAAACTGTTCATTCTGTTTCTTCGAAAATATTTTTCTTTTTCGATCTTATGTAGGTCTTTTTTTTCTATATTTTTCTGTATTTTTAAGTATTTCATTAAAAAATTTTCCTAAACTAAATAGTAGATAGCAGTATCTTTTCTGAGGTAGTGGTATCTTTGCTTCAAAATTTAGTGCTCTTTAATCTATCTCTATTTCCTGCCTTTTTTTTTATCATATATCCAGCAGTGCAACAATCTAAGCCTAGTGTCTATTATATACTTATATACTTATCTTGATATCTTTCTATAACTATGTTCTTTTCTTCGTATCTCGGCTTTATACATTAGGATGCTTTTGCCTAAATAATCAAACATTTATATTCTTCTTCTGAAATTCCCAAACTTTCTTTGTATGTGTTTTTGTTCCCTATATTTCTTTATATATCATTCCATTTTATTATTTCTCTGTAAAGTGTAGTTTAAGTATTTTAATTGTTTTTTTATTTTCATTTCAGCCATTTCTGTCCATTGTTCTTTTTTCCTTTTTCCGCTTTCTTTTCTAAAAATTTATTTATAATTATCTTATTGAATTTATTTATAATTAATTTTTAATCAAAATGGATTTACTTTAAGTGCTTAGCTCACACAAGTTCTTTTATAAAATCGTGGCTTTCCCAAATCTGTTTTTTTTTTTGTAAAAAAATTGTATAAAAATATTATTGACGTTAAAAAATAATGCCAAAAAGAAAACCTGAATACAATACATAACAATGATTATTTTTCTATCTTATTTTTTCTTAAGTGCAATGAAAATACAATACAAAAATACAATGTACTGGAAAAGTACAAGTGCTTTGTTTTTTTAACGAAATCATTAAATTAAATTTATACAAGTAGATTCTTCTCTCTTAACAATCTGCATAAAATTATGAATAAAATATTCGAAAGTTTGCTTTCCAAGATATAATTTAAATTTTCATTTACTTTTACAATCCTTTATTTAAAGAGAGACTCGAGTATTCTATTCATGATATAATAAACACTTTTTATATTATTTTATTATGGTTTTTACTAATATGTTTTAATTTTAGGTCGCTCAAGGACTCTATTGTATACGAAGCAACTAATGGATGAAGAACTACAGCAATACGGCGAAGAGCTGTTGCAGGAAGTTGAAGGCCTTCTGGACCATGATTACAGTCCAGTAATGCAGATGCCTCTTTACAAACGTGCCCGCATTGACAATGAAGCCGCAAGTAGCCCTAAGTACATCTCTTCTATGAACCACGTGGGAGGAACGCTTGGTTTAAAACCATATCTTGCCATTTCAAAAACGAATAAACAGTATATCGAGCCACCATTGGACGATATATGGCCACCGCCAAATCCTGGCGGGCAAAACACGGCCAAGGTAATAAACAAGATTGAAACTCTTGCTAACGAGCTCAAAATTAATATCTCTGATACTGAAGGGACTAGAACGGTTCTCGTCCAGATGCCTCATGATAAATAAAATATATTTCTGGTGCAATGGTGCAACCTGTTAGCTTGATAATCCATGAAAAAATAATCATATGTCAGCTAACAGAACAACAACGACAAGTGGTATAAATTTATATTTCCCTTGTTTTAAGATATTATTAATAACCAATTAGTCTAATGTTAAAGCAAATCTTTTATATCCGAAGCAATAGCTGCATTCAGAAAATACAATGGTTAATTGAATAACAACCATTGAATAACAATTGTCTAACAATTGATTCTTATAGATGCATCTATCAGAATAATTTTTTGAGAGAATAATTTTTTAATTTTTTCTTAATTTATATATATATTTTCTAAATGCAGCTAATAAATATATTTTTTAAATATATCTGCTATCGACTTTATTATTTACTCTTTATGATATGATGATTTATTAAATATTAAACCGCAGGCGGCCATAGCCAAATATTTTTAAAGAATATTTTCTTTAAATATAATCTATATATACATATATAGTGTGGGAATTGTGTAGAAATTTGTCCACAAATTTTTAAGGATTAGACAATATTAAATATTTATTTATAAAAATGATATAATTACTTATTAAGAGAATTTTATGATTATTATATTAAGCATTATTTTGAAATTATATATAAAAGAATATTTGTAAATAGTTATAATGTTGTCATAAAATTTATTATATACTATTATAGCTTTAATATTAATGATGCAATATAGCTTCATAATTAATGAATCACACACATGTATGATTAGATATATATGTAAATATATTTACACACATTTATGCGAATGACACTTATCTTAAAAAAAAAGAAGGTATAAACATGTAATAATAGTATGGTGTATGCATGTGCTAATATGTTCATTGTATAGCCAATAGTTTCGATTTTTTTTTATTTCACTGAATTTTTGCACTCTCTCTCTCTCTCTCCTATGTTAGTTTCATTTAATATCTTTATAATTGAGGTATAATTTTAATATTGTCTAAAACATTTTGATATCCAAATCTTTTTTTTTATACAAGAATAGAGGTAATATAAAAGTGAAGAAAATTATAACTTGGCAATTAAATTATAATTTGTATTGGACATCAAAATGTTATATACACATACACATACACACACACATAGTAATTTTTCTCTCTCTCTCTTTTCTTAATTACACTTCTATGTGATATTTATTTTATCAAAAGATAATATTTAGAATAAATATGATGGGCACATAGGAGTCGTATATAATCGTCATACAAATCTGACGATGTAAATCATTTGTGTGTGTAAATTATCCATGCAAAATAAAAGTTACACAAAATAATGAGAAACGAGTTGACTCTATAATTTTGCATGATAATTAACAGATAATTAAGACAAATAGAAACACGGCATGGTTTTTGTCACGTTTAAAGACTGTATTATAAAGAAAATATATATTTTGATTTTATCTGGAAATATTACTTGCATAATATAAGAGTATTTTTTTTTTTATATTAGATTAAGTTAGGATACATCTTGAATTACTATTCACTTATATTAATATAAAATACACTTACATATATATATGCTACGTGCACGAAATTGTAAATAAAATATGTTGTTAAAATACAAGTTATTATTATTATTTATATATTATGATACAAAGAGATATCACTAAGGTATTGAGACAAGAAAATCATGGAGATGTAATATACAAGATTTAAATTAATTAAACAAAAATTTATTTTGCATATATACGTTCCAATGTACTTAATAATTAAACTTAATATTTCCAGTCACATTTATGAAAAAATTAAATGTGTTTGAAATTCTTTTCATTTAGAAGTTAATTTAGTATTAAAAAATAATATATATAATATTAAAATAATATAAACATTTTATTTTATATTTTGGCATATATATATTTTTTTTCAAACAGTATAAATTATAAAACTTTTAAATTTCGACACTTTTAAGTTTGATTTATATTTATGATTCAATGATAAATAAATAAATGATAATTCAATTATATAAAAAAATCAAAAAATTGGCAGAAACTAAAATAGTTGAATTATTATTATCCAAGTTAATTATAGAATTGAAATATAAAATTAAAATAGCAAAAATGCAACCTAATCTAACCTGACCCAACCTGAAACCTGACCTTATCTGACACGAGTCATATAAATTTCGCGCCAGTTTTCCATCAGTGTCTTGTTTAATCTGGATCTCTGTTGAATTTTGTCACTTGATGATACGCACAGTTTATTTTTTTTGACACACATTTACATTATATCATTTCAAATAATATCTTTAAATAAACAAGACACTTGTAACATTAATTGAAAAATATATATGTCTTAAGTTGTACGTGATAACCTTATATATAAACAGATTTATACTAACATTACAATGGGTGATGTGTCAGATTTACTGGATTTGCTGCCAGTTTATTACTCAAGATTATTCCCATTTGCTGATTTTCATAGATGGCTAAGTTATGGGAATGGTAAGAGATTAAAAGATTAATTTTTGTATTTATAATAATATATAATATTTTTATAATAATATATTTTTAATATAATATTTTTGTACTTATAATAACATATGATAGTGTTTCATGTTTTTAATTTCTTTTTTAGCGGCTACATTTAGCAAGAGAGAATTCTCCTTCACACTTTCGGATGATATTTATATACGTTACCAGTCTTTCAATGATCAGAAGGGACTGTCGGATGAAATTAAAAGATTACTGCCGCATAAAATTGATATTGGAGCAGTTTATAATATCCAGTGAAGTATCATTGTATACAAGATATTTCAGATTCGCCACATTTTTCATTTAACACATTCTTTAGCAGAATTTATTTACAGCTCAAAACAGTTAATGCATAATTAACTATTATTTATTATAATTTTTAAATTTTGCTATTGAAAATTTTATTAATTAAAGCCATTAGTTAAATTTCTAAAACAATGTACTTAATCTCATTACATTAATACTAATATATTAATACTAATTAAAAATAAAGATAATAAGAAAGAAGGTGCGAGTAAGAAAAAGAATATTAATTAATAAAAAAAAAAGTATGATAATTGATAGACTTATTTATATTTCATTAAAAATGTTTAATTGAATCATTAATTTTTATATATTATAAACACAATAATAAAAAAGTGTAAAAATAAATAACATTTTAGAGCTAATTTTTTAAATAACATTTTGTATCTAATTTTTAGACCAAAAGATCAGAGGAGAGGTCCTAATTTTCACCCAGTAGAAAGGGAATTAGTATTCGACATAGATATGACTGATTATGACGAAGTAAGAACATGCTGTAAAGGAGCGGATATTTGTAGCAAATGTTGGAAATTCATGTCGCTTGCTTGCAAGATATTGGATAGCGCATTGAGGTGTAAGATATCCGCAATATTATTATATCGTCTTTAGCATTAAAAACAATTTCGAAGTGATTCGATGCTTGATTTTTACAGTGGACTTTGGATATAAACATATTTTGTGGGTCTTCTCTGGCAGAAGAGGCATTCATTGTTGGGTATGTGACTCCACAGCTCGCACCTTGTCAGGACAAGTACGAGCAGCAGTTGCCGAATATTTGCAAGTTATAGGCGGAGGAGAATTTATGAAAAAGAAAGTACATCTTACGGGCGATAAAATTCACCATTCTATTAAGTAGGTCTTTATGAGAACGCTTATAATAGTATCCTAAATATAAATCGGAAATAAAAATGAGATTGCGTACATGTTGCAGGCGTGCTCTTGATATAATTGATCCCATCTTTGTCGAAATGTGCGTTAAAGAGCAGAATATGTTGGGTACGGAGGAAGGAATCGAGAAGTTTCTCCCAATATTGCCTAATGAGGAAGACAAACAAGAAATGAAAGCCTTGTTCAACAAAGAGAGTACCAGTGAAGCAAGATGGCACGCATTCGTACAATATATCGAATCTAAACGAACAGAGGTACGATCCTACAACTCTTTACAATTGTTTATCATTTATTTTAAATGGAAATTGAAATTATTTAATTTGTGCATTTTCAGGGAGACCGAAAGTGGTACTTATATCGTCACTTAATAGAGGAAGTAAAATTGCAGTACTCATATCCAAGATTAGACATAAATGTGAGCAAAGGCTTAAATCACTTGTTAAAGTCTCCTTTCTGCGTCCATCCGAAAACTGGCAAAATCTGCATACCGTTCAATGCGAACGTGGTGGACAAATTTGATCCTGACAAGGTTCCTACGATAATGACGTTAATAGAGGAGATCAACGCATACGACATACGGGATAAAGCCGAGGAAGAAACGTACGAGTTAAATAAAAAGCGAATAAAAGATTACAAGAAGACAAGTTTAAATAAATCGCTGCACGTTTTTCAAGAATTCTTGCGACATTTGGAAGCCGAGAGGCGGGAGCAGAGATTAAAAGGAAAACGTAAGCATTAGATAAATTATTAATTTTTATATAATTGCAACTGTGCAATTTCTAATGTGTTTATTCTTAGTTTCAGCCGACAGCATGGAATTTTAGGAGATTTCTCTCTCTTTTCCCTCCCTCTTCGCTCTTTCTTTCCGCCATAAATACATCCGATATAATAATATATTATTTATAAAAGATTAAAATGTACTTTTGTAAAAATGAAAAAAAAAAGAACATTTATTTTCTAGTTTTGCTTTCGCTTTTACATATATAGTCTCTCGTTAAGTTATTACTAACAAAAGTAGGGCTGATAGAGAAGCAAAGAGGGACACGTCACTTGGGATCTTGATAGCGATCAAACAAAAATCGTGACTTTCGAATTTTTCCGCGAAACCGAAACACACGCTCTTAAAAATCGCTTTGAGAGGCGCGTTAACGAGATCTCTCCAATTGTGAAGCGTCTCTACTCCACTTTTTGACTCGACGAGATGAGAGGTTCCGGACATGCGGACAAAAGTAACTCGCTCTTTCTTGTGAATTATCGTGAGATTCCTTTGCCGGCGATGTTACGTTCCCGTTAAATCGGATGTACGAGTTATATTAACCAGTAAATATAAGAGAGTAGAATTAATTGCTTTGATGTTTTTTCGATTCTCGCGAAGGCCGTGTCATTTTTTGATCGTGTCGAGATTGTGTGCCATTTGTTTCTGTCGTTTTAATACGAAAATCGTTAAGAAAGAACGGAATAGTAGCGAGATCTCCATTCATTCGTCACGAGAAGAAATAATTAAAAACGAAAAATAATATTTAACAATAATATATATATATTTAAATAAGGAAATATTATTTTTATTATTAACAAAATTTAATAATTTTTTTGTGATTTTCTTTTATTAATTATTTGTTAAAAATAATATTTAATAATGATTTATATTTCAATAATTACTTCAATTTATCATTATTTTTAATATTAGAAAATTCGATGCTTTTTACTATTTTTTGGGATTTATAATTATTTGTTAAAAATATTTAATGATAATTTATATATTTAAATTTTTAAATAATGGCTTCAATGTATTGTTATTTTTATTAGCAAATTTCGATGCTTTTTCTGTGTGATTTTATAATTATTTGTTAAAAAAAATATAATAATTTATTATTAAAACTTTTAAATAATTACTTCAATGTATCGTTATTTTTATTATTAACAAAATTCGATGCTTTTTACTCTATTTTCTGTGTAATTTTATAATTATTTGTTAAGAAAAATAATATATTTAATAATGATTTATATGATATATTTCACAATAATGACTTCAATTTATCATTATTTTTATTATCAGCAAAATTCGATGCATTTTTACTATTTTTTGGTGGCTTTACAATTGGCCTAATTTTTTCATCGTCCTAATTAGAGAAATCTGTGCAAAATCTTATAAGCACGCTGTTATAGCAGCGTTTTTTTCGATTAGGAGGCCTTGACCCGTTTCACGGTCGAAATACAGCCGAAAATAAGAAACGGACATATCGAGGATCGCGGGCTCTCGCTACTTTTGTTTCTCAGCGGAATGAAACGTATAATTAATTCGCATGATATTTGAGCACGATCAATATTTATAACGGCGATTTGCTCCCGCTTTTTCATCGTCGCGTGGAATCTACAACGCACTCACGTGCGTGCGTGCAAAGAGAAGAAAAAGATGCGCGCACAACCTCGTCGAATTTGAAATATCTCGTAACGCCGGACTGCGTTTCCGTAACGCGGAACCTCGGAACATCCAGGAAAGGGAAAAGTGTTGATTTGTATTTTTTAAGATTAATTTTTAATTTTTTTATTTTAATTTTTAACTTTTCAATCTTCTAACTTTTAATTCTCAACTTAATTTTGAGATTAATTTAAAACTGATGTCTCAATAATTTATTATTTCTACAGTTGCGAAAGAATCTAATTATTATTAAAAATTATGAATGGTATAATCGTGATGTGAATTATAGTATTGTCTGAATGAATGCGTTTTTAAGGGAAATATCCATGCATTATACGTACGTAAGATGCGTGCACATCTACTGTAGATTGACATTGCATACGCATGTTACCGTCTGCAAATAATAATTACATGCCCTCGTAATTCTTAGATCATGTAATTACAGGCATCACGCAGCGATAATAAGTGGGAGAGAACATGTGTTGTTGTGTGCTCATATGTTTTTATCATAATAAACACAACTATTTTCCCCCCGGAAGCACGTTGTCTGCTACTGCTGCCTTTCACCGATCATTGTCATTGATCTTGTTAATAGTATTTAATCGATTTTATCGATGCTTATTATAGATAATAGATAATATCGATAATTATTATAAATAAATTATAGATAAAGTTATATATAGATAAATTATTATTATTATTTTAGAATTATATAATATTTTATTATATAAAATATTTATATAATATTTATTAAAATATTATTATAAGATTTTTAAATCATACAAATATTGCAAAAATAGCATGCGATTTATACATCGAGACTTTTGTGTTAAAATTAATTGTATCCAAATCCTGTATCTTATTTTCGCTTGAAAATGGATACGGATCTTAATTTGGATAGTGATTATTCATTCGAAATGGAATAAAGTCCGACAAAAATAATCTCTTTTTTAGAAATGAAATATGTTTTCTCTTACGCGCTTTCTCCTTTACCAATAACTACCGGAACAATCGTACGAATGGCATCATACGAATTTATAACAGATTTTTGTGTATCATTTCTCTGGTGAAAATTATTTACAGAATTTCTCATAATTTTCAGATTTTTATAAAAATTATATTAATATTTTCTGTACGAATTGGCACATTTTTCAAAAATCTTTAGAAAAGGAATGAAGATGTTTCATATTTTTACCGTAGATGTATGTAAACTTTGTTAGAATTATATTAATGTTGTATATTAATTATATTAATATTATAAATGTTAAATATTCTGAGATATTTATTCTATATTTTTTTAAAAATAATATCACAAAATCTGAATAAATTTGTTATATTTTTTCTTCATAAATTTAAGTTACGAAAAATTATAGAATAAATATCTCAGAATATTTAACATTTATAATATTAATATAATTAATACAATATTAATATAATAATTAATAATTAAATAAATAATAATAATTAAATATATTAATAAATTTAAATTACGAGAATTCTTCATAAATTTAAATTACGAAAAATAAAATTTTCTAAGAAATTATGAGATTTTTTCACCAGGGTTCCACACGTAATGTCTGTTTGATAAATCTTGCTTTGAGTTACGTTTTTATAAAATTAATAAGCACAAAATGAAATTGATCAAGTTCCATTATTTTGCAGCAAAATTAATAATTTTTAATTAAAAAGTATACATTTTTAAAATACAGTTCTTTCGCACAGTAATTAAAATTTTTAATTGCCCGAGAAAATACGTTATATTTCATAATAAAGACACATCATATTCAATTTTCTCACCATGTTGAATGTTTTTTTGCATTCGGCGAAATGAGAAGAGCGGAAATCGTTATTAAAGGAACATATTTTAGACACAGAAAGCGATATCTAACTATCTCCGCGTCTCAACGTTTGAATCAATTGATTACTCGGTATTCGGGAAACGACGCTTCGATCGTTTCTTTTCTTGACGGAACATCGTCATTTCATGTCTCGTCGTCTCTCATGTTTGCCGTTAAATTATGCGGATCAACACAACGGTAACACGTCGAACAAAATAATAAGTAATGCCATGCCGTCAGAGTTTCACGCGAGAAACCGAGTCGCTAGCTTTTCCCGTAAACGCAGCGGACTAGATTTTTTTTCAGATCAAGGATATAGGTATTTTATCCATTTTTACCGGAGATTGCATCGTCGAAAGCTACCATTGCGTGTAATCTGAATAAACGATATTATTTTACGTATTTCATCTCAAAAAAATGATAAATAGCGAGTGATTGCAAATATACAGGGTGTCTGATAATTTTTTGCAATCCCGAAGGGTGAAGGTAGATTGGCTTAAATTAAGAAGGAAGGTCCTTTACTGTTTTGCGATATTCGCAATAATTAACGAAAAATTAATTAAAGAAGATCAGCCAATCCATTAACGTTATGTTTAGTAAGCTCCGCCCACCGCTTCGCCGCGCGCTTATACTCGCATGGATTGGCTGATCTTTTTTAATTAATTTTTCGTTAATTATTGCGAATATCGCAAAACAGTAAAGGACTTTTCTTCTTAATTTGAGCCAATCTACCTTCACACTTCGGGATTGCAAAAAGTTATCAGACACCCTGTATATGTATGTCTTATGAGTCGCGTTAATATGTTTTAAATCATCGATTTTTTCACCAGCATGTGCCGGTAGCATCGCTCCTCCATGAATTACAATAAAGAAGATTGAAAGACGTGGAGTGAAACGAGGTTACACATTGTTTAAATATTCCTGGAAGGAAATTGTCCTGTCTCCGCTGCCTTTGCAACGTGTCCGCTCTCGCGAGAAAATTAGAAATTTACCACGTAACCGAAGAATGCAAAACAATAGTGTGCCAAGGAGACGATGTATAATCGAGAGCGCGATAATTTCTGACTAGAAATATCTATTTATCACCTTAGAAAATTAGATTACGGGCATAAATCTCGGAATATAATTTCGGTCAGTCGGAAACGATTTGTTACCAATCATCGTTCATCATCATCTTTCTCTCGAATGATTCGCGCGGATTTATGCCTCCTGTCTCTTCCTGTTTCGCGCCGTCTTTATGAAAGTTTAACGAAGCGTCTTGATACGAGTCTCGTGTCCTCGATGGAAATCTCGTGCGAATATATTCGTTTATATTGCGAGAGTCGCTCTGTGGAGACTTATGTAATGACTTATGCATCTCCTTACGTACGATTATTTCAAACTTGACGTCGCGCGAAAATGACGGTCTCTGCGGAATTTATGAAATTTTTTATTTTTCTCTGAGGCATTGTTAACGCATCTAGAAGATGTAAACGCTAGAAATATTTTATAATGTAATTTATTCATTTATTATTTAAACTTATTTTTATCTACTTATTTATTTATTTATTTATTTATTTATTCATTTATTCATTCATTAATTCATTCATTCATTCATTCATTCATTCATTCATTCATTCATTCATTCATTCATTCATTCATTCATTCATTCATTCATTCATTCATTCATTCATTCATTCATTCATTCATTCATTCATTCATTCATTCATTCATTCATTCATTCATTCATTCATTCATTCATTCATTCATTCATTCATTCATTCATTCATTCATTCATTCATTCATTCATTCATTCATTCATTCATTCATTCATCTATTCATCTATTCATCTATTCATCTATTCATCTATTCATCTATTCATCTATTCATTTATTCATCTATTTATCTATTTATCTATTTATCTATTTATCTATTTATTTACTTATTCATTTATTCATTTATTTATCCAGTTATCTATTTATCTATTTATCTACCTATTTATTTATTTATTTATTCATTTATTTATCTATTTATCTATTTATCTATTTATCTATTTATTTATTATATTTATTATATTATTATATTATATTTATATTATATTTATTATAATTATTTATTGTATTTATTATATTAATCATATTTATTTTTATATTGTAATTTATTTATTTATTATATAAATTGGCCAACTTTATTATATATACAGCTTGTCAAATTACTTTATAATGTATTTACGATAAAATAGTTAGCTTTTCCTGCCATTATACTTGTTAAGTACATATATATGGCATTTATTGATATAGTGAGAGTGTAGAGAAAGTCAGTATTCTGGGCTCAATGAGTTAGTAAAGGCACTAATACTGGAAGATAAATAATCGATCACGAAAAAAGATTAGTTCGATGAAGCTAAGAAGCTGACAAGAGCGCAAGGATACGGTATTGAATATCCGTGACGGAGCAAGTGATCAAATGTAACAATTAAATAAATAAATATGACATATAATCGAACATAAAGTGTATCGAACGGAAAAAAATTTGCAAAAATAAAATTTAAATTATTATGTCACAAGAGATTGTTTCTTTATCGTTCTGGAAGCTTGAAAGTGTTGCAGAAGCTTTCGAGTCATTTTCTTTCGAGAATATATATTAATAGCGTTCAAAATAAACAATTAATGATTAAAAAATTGAAAACAAGAGCGCACGAAAACAATAACTTATAAAATAACTCTTACAAATTAATAAAAATAAATTTGATCGCTATCGGAAAATTTAAGAAAGAGCGAGCTGTCAGAAGATGACAGAAGAAGACTCAATAGAACGATCGATTCGTCATTAAAATGACTCAGACTCATGATAACCGAACTTGTACGGATCCAAAGGACTGTCCGTATCAAAAGCAAAAGTGTCATGAAGAGTGAAGATGCATCAAGCAAGAGTGAAATGTCGGGAAGAGGAGCAAACGAACGAACGAAAGTGTGCCGTCTCGTATCAACTTGTTCTAGAGGGGAGCATAGACTTCTTTAAACACCAAAGAGTCCGAAGTGTTCGTTCGCCACGCAAGTGGGGGCAGCTACATAAGTACAACACGGCCTTAAGAAAAGCTTTCATTCTGATAGCAGATCGCAAATCCAGAGAACCGGTGAATTTGTGCGATCGACGGCTTCCACGCGCTCAGCTGTTCGCGGACGGGGAAGTGTAGGAGGGAAGAAACGGAAGTTCCTCCCGGAGGACCGGATGCTCGAATGCATTTTGAGAAAACATACATATTCATTCGAAGAGAAGAGAAGAGACGTTCGAGGCTTGATCCTCCCACCCAGTTTCTACTTGCGAGATTAGGATAACTCGGTGAGTAAATTGCCCGTTTCTTTCACAACTTTTTGCGCGCGAATCGAACAATTGCTTTGAAACGCGCAATTATATAATTGCGAATAATTGCGCAGAAATTCCACGAAATTATGATTCCCATAAATCTCGATCGAGAAACGCAACGTGGATATGTACATGGCATGGAAAAGTGTGTGTAATATAAAAATATAAAAATAAAAAAATATAATATAAAATTAAAAAAAAATGTTATATGAAAAATTATTAAATTATTAAAATTATTAAAATACAAAGAAAATTTAAATTTAAAGGAGACTTGTGTGCTTAAAAAATTCTGGACTATTTCTTTTGGATAATTCTTTACTATTTCAATTATTTTTCGACGCTTACAATTTGTCAATTTTACAATTTATTGATTAAAATCTGACATTACCGTAAGATTATTATTCAATTTTTGATCGACATTCGATTGGCCACATCGCTCTTTTTCTATACCTTTTTTAATCATTATTCAATTTCTAGTATAATTCAAGATTTCGGTGATATTATTTATTAAAATATTATCTTTATATTTAAAATGTTTAAGTGGTTCTTATAAAAAAAAGAAAATAATCAAACAATAAATTAGTTTAAACATATAAATTGTCATGTATAAAATTTTGATTATGTATATGAATAAAAAAATCTCTTATCGATGGTACCACCCGTGCGTTGCGATTATTTTTATCCAGCAATACGGGATTTAGTGCAATCACGTGCGACCTTCTGCAGGTGATCGAAATGATAGCGACATGTCGATCACGATCTCTATCACCGTTCTATCGATTGAAATTCCGGTAATGTCCAACGAGATCCGAACGGCTAGCATGGGAGTCGAGCATGGGAAAATCGCGAAGAATTCTTCTTTTTTACCTACGTGATCGATATCTTCATGTCACGCGTCGCTTGTGAATGATAAAATGCGAAAATACACTTTTTCTTCTGCCCACTTAACTCACGATTGATTCACAAAGTGCGTTCTTGAATCGCCTTTTGTAAATTCAACTGACTCAATTACTGACTTTATTTAGAATGTGTCGTACATTTAATGTACTACGGTCGCAAAAACTCATTCGTATTTCAAGTTACAAATCAATCAGATCAATGATTCAGTCCAGTTTTTTCCTACAAATTTTTTCCCTCGATGCTTTATGCGGAGAGAATTCTCTCTTAAGATTTACTCTAGAAAACAATATAACATTTTAAGGTATTTTATATATTTTTTTTATTTTTATTTTTTATTTTTATTTTTATTAATATTATAATATTATATAAAATATATTAAAGACACAAATCTGGTTAAATTTTATTAAAGTATACCTTGTAAAATTTTAATAATTTATAAAGATGTTAAGAGTTCGTGAAATTTTATTTTTTCAAATAAAAAAAATACAGAGTAATAATAGAAATGTAAGATACTGTATTAATTTTATAAATACTTTTAACACTGCTCATTGATAATATATAAAATATTAATAAAAGTGCAATATAATATATATTAATAAAAATATAATAATATTAATAAAAAATAATATAATAATATTAATATTAATAAAAAAAGTACAATTTCTATTTATAAAAAATACGTGGAAATTTTACTGTCTAAAGCTATTTAAAAATTTACATAGATGTCAAAATTGTTCTAAGATTCCTACAAAACATGAAAATTTATAATAAAATTTGTGTTAAAATTTAACGAAAAATTTTCTTCGTGTACTTACTGCAATGATCGATTTATCGATTAATACAATTATGTTAAATCCCTTCTAGCCTGCACTGAGAAAAAAATCTGGTTGTATTAATTAGAATTCTGGTAGATTCAACCAGTATGTCTGTTGGAAAATGGACGAACCAGAATTCTTGTAGGAATTACCAGATGAATATGATTAATTTCTTCCTGTTAAATTTACCAAATCTTCTAGTTAATAATACTAAACTCACTAGCACCAAGTCGTCTAAAATTTTTTCCATCTAATCTCAAAAGTCTGTTTAATATTCTGAATTCCAACAAGATTATTGGATAAATTCAATCCAGATTATTGAATAAATTATTTTAAATTCAGTTTGTTAGAAATTAAACTGATAAACAGTGATGCAAGAAGAGGATGCAGCTCAAACACACACAATCAGAGAGCTAGCGTCCTCTTTCTGGCACTACTGCTCGTAAGAGAAAAAAAATATACTTTGGATTTAATGTTAATACTAGTTTTTTATATACATTTCATGACAAATATTGAATACGAGTTAAGTTAAGAGTGGCTCGCCGCCTAGTGGCAAGCAAAGAAATTAATGTAACAAAAAATTTTATAGATCCAACCAGAAAATACTAACCAAATCCTTATAATAAAATCTATTAAACGTTCTAGTTATAAAAAATCGAGTCTTATCATGATAACTAGAAATTCTTGTTTGATTTAATCAAAATGCCTTCAATCATATACGTCTTGTTGGTACAATCAAACGATTTTTCTCAGTGTGCTGTTTTCATTTTTCGTATATTATTCGAAATTATTGTTAAATTCTTTTTTTGTCGATGTTGCTGTTTCTTTTTATGCGAATCATTCTTTACCTTCGCCGTCATGAATACGATGTAAAAGCTCGTTTTCTATTTACGGACTCGATCGTTGGTTCGTGAGGTGGATCATAAGGACCGCTCGTATACCAGACAAATTTTTGTATTCGTTAGCAGTATAACCGGTTTGAGATTCGGACTTGAGAATTTCACTTCCTAATGATTCCAAATTTAATAGCGTCTGTAATAAATAAGCAATTTTTTTCTAGTAAGTTGTCACAATGTCCGACATATACTGGCTACGGAGCGATAAAATGAAAGTAAAACGTATCAAGTGGGAACTACCTTCGTATAAAATATTCGGAAAACGAGATACAGATTATTCGACTATTTTTGTCTCCTCGAAAGACGACATTTATATTTAATTGTTGCCGAAAATTGAGTGCACCCATATGTATTTGTTTTTTATTTATCGAATATAATTCATGTAAAAAAGAAGGGCACTATTTATTTATTGTAAATGGCATCAGTTTTACAATTTATTGCTGGTTAGTAATTTCCTACATCTGTCGAGAGAAATGAAATGAGATGAAAGTTTTTAGATAGCAGGGCATGAGAATAAACTGTATTGATTTTTAAATTGAGTGTTATTTCGCATGGCATTCGTGAAACAGGAATTTAGGATAGTAAGCAAGATGCGATCGTTGAACTTAATAAGATCGTTATGACCGCACTTTGTGTAAAGGAGCGGCGCATAGCATTGTACGACCAGGAAGTATCGATTATTCTCTATACACAGAATGTGGAATCGATTAAACAATTTATTTTATTATGTTAAAAAATATATTTTAAATATAAATTTAAAAGATATATTAAAATTAAAATATATTAAAATTTAACAAATATATTAGAATTAAAATATATTAAAATTAAAATATATTAATATTAAAAAAATATATTTTATCAGTTTAAACTCTTGTACCATCGAGACTGAAAAGTTTTCGCGGATTCAATATCCAACGCCTTTTTCTTCATCAAACGAGACAGTTACAATAAATTGCCAGCGATTTAGGAAACGAGAAAAAATGTATATTATAAATCGAAACGAATGTGAGTTTTGAGCAAGTTATAGCTATCGATATTAAAGTAACGAACGCTATTAATGTTAGGAGTGAAAAAATAATATAGAACATTTGATAGAATAAAACATGACGCGCTCTACTATGACTTTTGCGAAGAGTAACATAATTATTAATTACCGAAGAAAATATCGTTCTTGTAATTTAACTTATTATTATTATTATTATTATTAGATATTTCAATAAGAGGAGAGATTTTAAGATACGAAAATAATGTATGAAAATGTATGATAATTAAATCATGTATCGTAAATTTATTCGACTTCTCTGGTGCTAAACTTTTGATTTTATACTCATAATTATTTGATAATATCGTCGATTGAAATTTTCAATCAAATATATTTTATATTTTAAAAGAGACGACATATTTTTAAAAGAGACAACATTGTATATAAACATGTCGTCGCTCTAGGAAATCCAGATTTGTGTAAATAAATCGCACAATAAATCATGTATATCGTTGTTTTATGTCATTAATATTTTGCACATTCTTAAGTAACAAATAATTTTTAGGAAGATTAAGAGAAGTTGCGAATTTTTGTATTATTTTAAAATTCAAACATAGATCAATCTTTTAATTATTTTTAATTTAATTAAAAGAATCCATAAAATATTAGTTTGTCTTAAAGATCTTGCGAAAAATGCGGTTTCATTTAAAAATTATGAAAATTTAGTGCAAAGAATGAGTAAGAATATTTAACAAAGGCACGTAATTAGGTTAAACAGGTTCTTGCTAAAATTACAGTTTCGCATTAAATCGGACGAAAAAACTGGCAAATTATTACAAAAGAGGAAGCAAAAAACGTCATGACACGTTCTGTTTATTTTATATATATTTTATTTTAATAAATTAGACAGCTAAAAATTATTTCTTATGAAATTTTCATAAAAAAATTTTCATTTTTATAAAAGTAACATCGTATAAAAGAAAAAAAGACAGGTGACATGTGCGGTGTTTAATATTAGTTTTTTAAAATTTATAATTTTATAACAAAATTTATAATCTTACAAAATTTATAATTTTATAAGATACGCATTTTTTTTACGTATATACAGAATAATTCGGAAGTGAAATATAAATATTTTACCAGCAGATTCTCTCTCTAAAGGTAATTTTGTGAAAAATATTACAAGAATGTTGTGTGAATTCAAGAATGTGTGTGTGTGATTCTTAATGATTATTAAGACCTGAATATTATAACCAACATTGAACTATCACATTAAATCGCAATACCTTTGATTGTGCTATACATTCCAAAATTAATGTGGAATTAGTTCTCAATGTAATCAGTATATTTAATCGTAGAACGATTATAATAGTGTTAATAAACGCTAACGGTTTATTCCATCTGAGAGAATGTGTACCACATTTCACGGTTTTCAAAATATATAGAATGATTCACTAATTTTTCACCCGAGACATCTCTGCTCTTTTGAACAATAGGAAATAATTGAAGCTAGAGCGTCAGTTTTATTTTTGTCTTTGGATGGGATGGAAATTTTTTATGGGCATATTCTCAGAATTTTTTAGCGGCAAATTCTGAGAAAAAAAAATGTTACAGTGAATGGGTTTCAAAACCAATACCTGTCGAAAATGTAATAAAATATTCTCGAGATATAAAAAAATATTAGGTTCCAAAATTAATTTTAGTTTCTGAGAAATTCAACTTTTCTAAGCTAACATTAATTAAGACACTTGTCCCACAACGGATTCAATTAACAAAGTCAACATGTAACTTGCGTTGGTTAACGCGTGATGAACGTACTCGAGGAAATTTATTCCGATGAATGGATAGGATATGGAGGATTAATTTTATGGACACTTCGTTCTTCCAATTTAATGCTATTCGATTTTTTCTTCTAGGAAATGTTAAATAACATAGTACATCAACTGACGTGAACTTGACATTTCTATTCTGTTTCCTGTTTATGTATTGACTCTGTTAATTGAATCCAAGTAATTGTCGTACAAATTAAACGTTACGATTGCTTCAACTTGAAAATTGAATATCTCGAAAACTATTAATTTTCCTGTGAATGTATCCTAATATTTTTTATTTAGAATTTCCGTAGAATTCTATCATAAAAAATTGTTATTCTATGAAAAAAATTAAGCCATTAAAAAAATTAATTAATATTAAAAATTAATTAATATTAAAAATTAATTAATATTAAAAAAATTAAGTTATTCTTCAAATCTCCTTCGGTTTTTACTCGCAACAAAACTATTGTCATGTGTACCTCGAAATATAAGACTTTCTAAATCCTTTAGCAAATATTAAAATGCTTGAGTAATCATTTAAAATCAAACTTATGTCAATATGACATTTTTTATTTAAAATTAGCCGTAAAATTATTGACAAAATATATTATATTTTTTTCCGGAGTAATATATTCCCTATATTTTCAGCTTCAATGTTTCTATTTGGAGAAAAAAATCAGTCATATGGTGATTTCAGAATATGTTGATACAAAAAAGCATCTTGTTTGACGAGATGGGCGCTTTCAGTCGTATAATGGATCCCCCAGTTATAGCGAAATTTATGTTTTACAGGACACTCATCATCATGTTTCTTTTTTTTCATCGACAGACTCTTGTCGGCCATTCGTCACGGCTTTTCGCCATCGATATACCGTCACGGCTTTTCGCCATCGATATACCGGATTAATGTAAAAACCAGTGATATTAAAGAATTATTTTTGCAAAATCGTAGAAAAAAACCGCTTTACGATCGCTCGAATCCGGGAAGCTAGTCACACATCGAAAAATAAAGCTCACATAGATATTTCTATGAAGAATTTCTATGATATTTTCATTTGCTTTGCACATAGGTACTACAATTATAATTATAAGAATATAGAATTATAAGAATAATTAATAATAATTAATAATATATAATCAATAATATTATAATAATTAATAATATATATAATAATGTACAATAATTATTGAAATTGTCTGCAGGATCTCACTTTTATAGCGAGGAAAGAAAATACAATAGTAAAATGCAGGAAATAATTATCGTATTTATTCGAGATACAATATTTTTTATTTAAGATGGCACGTATGCTGAAAAAGAAATTAAGTATTCTTGATAGAATCACATAGAATCATAGGTCAGTATCTACAGTAACGGTCGACCGAGCACCTTCGCAGGCGATTTTGTATCTCTCGAAATAATTTGTATGCGAGATTACTGCAAGATTGGAAAGCTACCCAATACATTCGCATAGTCTTCAAATTAAAGCATAAAATTTAATTAAAAATTCTTGCAGATCAAACTGCTAAATTCCAACAATCAGCATTCTTTAAATCGAGCTTCCCGTGATTCGCGATAATGATAGGAATGACAAACGGCAAATAGATAGAACGCTCGCACGATCGTAATCTTCAGAGGAAGCACCTGCATTTCGAAGAGTCCTTCGTTGTCTGTTGCAATTATATACGAGAGAAAGAACCTTGTCGCTCATTAGGAAAGCCACGTGCTACTCCAACGGCAAGCCTAATTAGGTGATATCTAATTTCCGAGATATCCTTCACCGTTTTCTTTTGCATAAATTATCGTGTGCTGAATTGCTTTCGTTTAACGATGATTACGCGCACGAAATAATTATAGGAACACATTGTCCGATAAATACACAGTATCCTAAATAAAAAAGAAGATTTGTTCAAGTTGAATTCTTATAATTCTAATGACTAACATATGTTTTCATAAAATCGCATAAATATTGGAGATGATGTGTGAGATACTTGGATTAAAATATTAATATTTAAAATGTTTCTGAAATTATTTTATATCTCGATATCCATATCGTATGTTATTAAGGTGATCCATTAATTTTATTATCCTACTTTAAGCAATTTTAGAAAGCTTTACGTTTCGAAATAAATTGTCACATGACAATAGTTGTAAATGAAGACGTGAAAGAAACTTAAAGATTATTTAATTTAGTTTTTTTTTAATAGAATGATAATTTTTTATAATATTTTATAATAGAATTTTATAGAATGGCAAATTTTAAATAAAACATGTTAATATTGATAATATTGATTATCACATAAAAAGTTATTATCTATTAATCAATAACAAATTAGGCAAAATAATGATTTATGTAAATAATATAAATTATATTTAACATATTACTTTGTAAATCGATAAAAAATTTAATAATTCATCGAAAATCTTTTTCTTATTTTTTTGCTCATGTTACAATTTTACGAAAGGTCTATAAAGAATTTAATAAATTTGATTTCATACATAAAAATGAAAAATATATATAAATTTTCCGAGATATCCTTCCGTTCTTTTGCATAAATTATCGTGTGCTGAATTGCTTTCGTTTAACGATGATTACGCGCATGAAATAATTAAAGGAACACATCACGCGACAAATACACAGTATCCTAAATAAAAAAGAGGATTTGTTCAAATTTGAATTCTTATAATCCTGATGACTAACGTGTATGTTTTCATAAAATTGCATAAATATTGGAGATGATGTGTAAGATACTTGGATTAAAATATTAATATTTAAAATGTTTCTGAAATTATTTTATATCTCGATATCCATATCGTATGTTATTAAGATGATCCATTAATTTTATTATCCTATTTTAGGCAATTTTAGAAAGCTTTACGTTTCGAAATAAATTATTACATGACAATAGTTGTAAATGAAGACGTGAAAGAAACTTAAAGATTATTTAATTTAGTTTTTTTTTAATGGAATGATAATTTTTTATAGTAGAATTTTTATAGAGTGGCAAATTCTAAATAAAATATGTTAGAATGAATTTCAAAATTAATAGTTTCTGAGATATTTTGACTTTTGAAAGTTAAAGCAGTCACGACGCTCAACTTAAAAAATAAAAGATTCTTTCTTCAATGGACAATGAATCACGAACTTCTGCTCTACATCCTGCAAGATTCCAAGTATATCTTCGCTATATCTGACATCTATGCTGAAATCAGTGGCGTAAAATTGGATGATTAAGGAAACAGCAAATAAGAACGAGTATCTCGAAATGCGTTAGCAATCTTTGTTTCCGTATTTTGTGTCGAAGAACGACACGCGTCAATAATAATTTATCCAAATGTCAAATTGAATCGCCGCATTACTGCTTCATCATTTTCTTAATCATGTGTTTATTATGTTAGACGGAAGGTAAATTTTTTTAAATTTTAGGGGTGTAATAACTTTTATTTTTATTTGTCTGCCAATCAAGTCTTTAGCTGTCGCTATTCATAGATCGGTTTATGCCGAAATGTCATTGTTATTTCTCACGTTAACGACGTGAATGTCTTAAAGAGCGCCTCAGAAACACCTGGCAGCTATTTAGCCTCGACCTCTGACGCGATATTATTTTAAATGTTCTTCTGGCGAGCGATAAAAAAGATGAAAGAGTGGACTCGTGTGTGATTTTCACTAAACGTAGCAGTCTTTCTTTGCTCAGAGACGGTGAAAAAAATGGCCCCGTTTCCGCTTCACGGAGTTCAAGTGTGATTAACATGCAATTATTCGGGTCAACAATGGGATTCCGAGGCTGTGTGTTTATTACCCGATAGCCAACTCTCTCCCATCGGCTTCCGTTGAAATTGAAGGTTGATCGTACGCTCGCATACGCGAAAAGGGGAATCTATTCTGTCGAGAATCCAAGTACGACGAGATGTAATAATACAACTTCTCTATCTACGGTGACGTTTAGTGTCTATTGTCACTGATGCATTGGCAAACGGTAGTAATTTGGAACTAATTTCGCGTGCTTACGTTCCATTGGAATAGATATGGTACTCGTGGTACGCTTCGGTAACCATTGGACATGTCGAGAAGAAGAAGCAATTTTTTTTCTTATTTTTCAAACGAGACAAATATTGTTAACGAAAGATAAGATCGATAATCATGAGAATCAAACATACTGCCAATGATTTAAATAAATAAGTATCTTAATAAAATGTCTCGATAAAAGATTTACTTCTGTTATTATTGGATTTTTCGATGGAAACACAGATTAAATGTAAAACAGGTCAATGTGGAGAAAATGACTATAAAAAATTAATGAAATGCAATCTATGGCAGAAAATAATGTATGTTTTCCTGTTTTCTTCAACGCTTCTTAGTTAAATGTAAGTTAAATATATCTCTAGCTATTGGTGAGAAAATGATACGTTAGATTCCATTTATTGCGAGCATACACGACTTTCTAATCGATATCTTCCTTTCCATCGGAAATATTGCGTTTATTATTGCACTTAATTTTTACATGATTCTTATGTGATCTACATATATGAAGAAATATAGGGAAATTATATCTATATGTGTAGAAAAAATAGAGAAATTAAACAGTTAAAATGTTACCAATAAAAGAGTATAAGAGAATAAAAATAGATAATTTAAATAAATTCAGAAACTTCTCTTTTCTTTTTATTAAATTCTTGTGAAAGTGTCCTAAATATGCTCTTTTAGAGCAATATTGGAATGATTAATAATTTAATTAAAATAAATAAATTTAATTAAAATAAATAAATAAATATTAAAATAAATTTAACATAGATAATATTTTAGAAAATGTAATTTTCCCACATCTTTAATTTTAATCCCACATTTTTACATGCATTATTTAATTTTTTTTTTGCAAAATGTTTGGCATACATGTATATCTAGCGTTTAAATTTTTCATGTTTTTTAAATTGATAACTTTATTACATATATACTACAAATGTCTTTGTAAAAAATAGGAAAAATATAAGAGACTTGAATTTAAATAATTTGATAAATAAATACTTTTCTTATATTTATAATATATACCATAAAATATTTGTATCAAATGCAATTGAACTTTTTTATCATTGTATTTTTTATTTTATATCTGCTTATTCTTTACTGCTTCTCTCCTTGCATTGTTTTTTCATTACTTTACATTTTTCATGTGTAGAATAAAAAGATTGTGCGTGTCTAAAAAGTGATTATTCTAAAAAGCTTAATTATTCCATTTATTAATGTATATGATATATTTTTTGAAATAAATAAATAAAGGTGAAAAGAAGACTTATATATTATAATGTTTTATATTTCTTTCATTAATCTAAAACATCAGAATCTTTATTTCTTTTCAATTCTTTTCAAAATAGAATTTTCAGTAGCTCTACATGATTCAAATGTAAATACATTACATATACAAGATTGAAATTTTTATAATATATTCAGATAAGAAGATTACAATCACTCGTAGTGTGTATACGATTTTATATATAAAAAAATTATTTTTATATTATTATTACATATATATATTTCAACGTTATTTCGATTAAATATCTTTTATAATAAAAATCTTTTCATATGTATACTTATTTGGAATCATTATCTGAATCATTTGAATTTTTTATTTGAATTATTTGATTGCTTAAATTATTTTCGTTAAATTTTAAAGAATTTTTGTGGAGAAATTAAATTTGAAAATAAATAATATTTTTACGTTATTTCTCTCTCTCTCTTTCTTTCTCTTTCATGAAACTGAATATTTGTAATGTACGCCTCGCCTTGCGCGTTACGAAATACCACACATTATTATGTAATGCTCATAGTGACACATGTATGTATCTACATATGTACCGGTGCTTTGTTTCAGAGAAATAACGGTCCGTACGCGCAACGTACAATGCGTAATGCGACGCGACAGCTAAAGCGACGAAAAAATTAAAGCAAAGTATGTCATATATCGCATAGGATTTGGCTCTCGCAATTTCAACGTCTATGTGTTTACGTTGCATACATGTGTAATTTATTATTTTTTAAATATCAAAGCTACATATGTATAAATTACAGGAGAAATATCTATTATATTGAAATTAAAAGTTATTTATGTGAATAATTCAGTTTTACTTTTATAGAATCCAATAAAGAAAATACATTTTTAAAATTCAATTTTTTATTCAAGTCTTTAATTCTGAATATGTAATATTAATTATAAAATATTTCACGTTTAACAATTGCAAATTATTTATATTTAATTTTTGCAGAGATAAAAAATAAATTTATCAAAAAAATTTGTGCCTAAAATATATATTTTTAATATATATTAATGTTACTTTAAAAATGGCGTCAGTCAAATATCGACTGATGCTAAAACATTTGCAATATATACTTTTCATTGGTCGATAATATTGATAATCACATAAAAAGTTATTATCTATTAATCAATAACAAATTAAATGCAAAATAATGATTTATGTTTATACATGTAAATAATATAAATTATATTTAACTTATTACTTTGTATATTAATAAGAAATTTAATAATTCATCGAAAATCTTTTTCTTATTTTTTGCTCATGTTACAATTGTACGAAAAGTATATCTATAAAGAACTTAATAAACTTGGTTTATAAAAATGAAAAATAAATTTATATATATTACATACATATCCACAAACATATTATGCATATACATAATGATAAATAATTTATAAATCGCTTACCGCATATCTCTCTCATTACTTCGTACATGCCAGATGCTTTTTTAGATCTTCTTTTCCTCTCTTGTTCATCCTTTGTTGCTTCTTCGTGGCGTTCACATTCACTCGCGAAAATACGATTAATTATGATTAATCGTATGCGCAACGATCGCGAGATACTTTGCACGGTACTTTCGATCGCGAAACAAACGCACGAGATATGCACTTTATTATATTGTAAGAGAACCAACACACGCGAAAAGTATGATTTGTTCGATGTTTATACGAAAGTAAAATCATATGTTAATCGTCGATAATCTTTATTTAATATATATTAATATATATTAATATATTAATATATTAATATATATTAATATATATTAACGCATAATAACATGAATGTAAAGCTTACAGATTAAATAATGAAAAGTCCCGATATAGCAGTCGTTTAATTAAGAATTAATTTATAATTCTTTCTCGCGTTTTTTTTTTATAAATATTTAAAGCATTGAACGACTCATCTTTAATTATAAAAATCGTGAGTTATATTTCAATATTTATCCAGATCGCGTTTAAGACAAAAATTCAACAATATATGAAGCATTTTGCTCCATTATTTACTTTATTGATCGAATGTCGCAGCGCGAATGATAACAAGAATATTTTAATATTTTAAATGAATTTAAAATTTATAAAATTAAATATATAAAAAATAGAGATATTTATACATATAATAAATGTAAATTATTAAATTAAATATATTATTAAAAAATTTAAAAAACAAAGTTATTTTATAGGTTAAAATAAATTTTTGAATAAAAATGTAAATTTTAAATTTAAAAAAATAAAATATATAAACAGAAAAAAAATGGGGAAAAAATAAAAATTAATGAAATTTATCGATAAAGATTATTAATATATAATTATTTAATTATTAATAAATATTGTATAATAATATATATTGACAAACTCTTACTAAGTAATTCTAACTTATCCAGTTAGGCAGTCCTTCCTCTGTCCAAAATATTTTACGTACTATGACATGTATACATATTAGTTGAACCTCATTAGTTCGAAAAATTCTACAATTTTTATTTATTCTCTAGAGAAATAAGTCGAAGGAAACCTTCAGGTCAAAGAAAAATAGGAGATTAATTCGAAAAATTTTTCTAGCATACCAGTTACCTTAGTTCATCTCTATAACTGGAATTCTTTCGAGATATAAAAGTCAATATTATGAATTGACCTCTGTATCTCTATACCTTTACATTTAAAGTTTGATCAATAAAACCATTATAACTCGAAATAAAAAGATTCTGCATCAGTTTCTGTTTCTTTCTTTCTTCTTTTTCTGTCCGTTTATTAAAACAATTGAACAAACAGCAATAACGTTTCATTTTCAGTAACGCTGCTAGCAATGCTTTTTAAATCAGCATCTTATTGCATAAATAACATAGCATATAAATAATATTATATGTATATGTATCTTTATAAATAAATATAAATTCATTTCTTTAAAAGTTATTTAAAATTATTGAAATCTTTTTTTGTTACTCTGTTTTTTATCGTAATTGCGAATTATTTGTATATAATTTCAATGTACATTTTCATGTACTAGTGTCAAAATTAATTTCCGTCAAAACTTCTATAAGTCGAATTTTTTTACACTTCTATAACTCTAACTAAAATATTTTTGATTTTATAATTCAAAAAATACTTGAAAACTCGAATTATTTTCTGTTCTCTTAAAATTCAAGTTAGCGAGGTTCAATCATATATGCGTGTGTGCGAAATATTAAATTAATTATTAAATTAGATTAGTTATTTATTAAACGATTGACGAATCATGAAGTTATCCATCATGCTAATTATTTGAACCCATGATTTAATTAATTGTGTGTAATCCGAATTATATTTAGATCGTCGAAAAATGGAACGATAAAGCATCGTGCGGAAGAAATATACTGGACTCTAGTATCATTAAAGGAATAATTACTGACCATAAAAATAGCAATAAAAGGATAACTTATAATTTTGATTCCTGTCACGCTTCAATTATTGATTAAATGTATACATTATGCGAAATACGTATCACGAGGTCTATCATTGCGATCTATGATTACGTATATCTATAATTACATATTATTTAACGTATATAAAAGACAATTAATTATTAATTGTATTAATAATATCAAATTATCTTTCGATATTTATCGCGATCGCGTTTAAGAAAGAAATTCGACTTGCACTTTCCTTCTCGAATATCGTCTTATACGGATGATAATAGAGCCGAAGCACGTAATATTAGCGTGCTATGTGCCATAAAGACCGAACACTATGTTATTATTATGTTCGTTGCCGAAATATAAACGCAATCTTGTGAAATCTACAACCTTCGATCAATAATCTTGCATTATTTGTCTTTATTTTTATAATAAGCGTATCTTTTTTTGTAAATTTATAATAAATTTAAAAAAGATACATAAAATAATATCAAGTATATATAATAAAAGATAATTGTGTAAATAAAATTAGAATCTTAAACTTTATAAATATAGAAAATCTTATTTATACAGGGTGTCCCAGACTTAACGAATTAGCCGTTAATAGTAGATTCCTGAGATCATTTGGAAACGAAAATCTTAATACTAAAATGTTGAGGAAAATGTAGTTTTGGCGCTACAAAAGATTAAAGATTACCAATCGGCGCGTTTCGTTCTCCTGTGCTCAGGGACACAGCGCATCGAGGGACTCGCATACAGCGCGATAATATCGATATCGATAGAGGGATCAATATAAAATAAAAAATAGGATTCTGTAGTGAGCGCGATTGTGTCTTCGATGCGACAGTAGTCAGTAGTTTGAACATTTTTATGAAGTCTTCCTCAACATTTTGGTATTAGAATTTTCGTCTCCAAATAATCTCAGGAATCTGCTATTAACGGCTGATTCGTTACGTCTGGAACACCCTGTATATGTATAAAAATATAAAATTTACAAATATATAAATTTCCATTTTAAAAACTTCGTTTTAAAAACTTCGTTCTAAAAAGTTGGTCGAAAGAGTTATTGAACGATTGATGCGAGTGAAGTTCGACAGACTTGCTGGAGTAAATTGGATTAGTGAGTAACGAGCTGCTAATAGTTAATGTATATATAATGGTGGAGCTATTAATCTGCAATAAACGTCCGTCTATCGAGGGTATCATTGAGCGATTGCACCGATATAACCGATGAAGAAGCTGCCATCTTCCAGGTCGCAAAAAGTGATAAGTAGACAGGTCTAAGCATAGAGCGAAAATAAAATATCGAGTGTGTATGTATGTGTGTGTGTGTGTATGCTCGGCAAAAGGGCAAAAATAAATACTAAATGGGAAAAAGTAAGAAGAAGAACAGCTGAGATGATTATCTCTCTGAAAAATTATTAGTAGTACAAATAAATAAAATATGAATATATATTAATATTAATAATTATTGTTATGCATAATTATAATTTAAGTTTAATGATAATTATTAGATAATAATAAAAGATTAATATTTTTCCCTAAATTAATATTACGTATGAAAGCATTTTCAGTATAAATATAGACTAGATTTATTTTTGAAAAGACGGAAATCAAAATAATATTGTTTCATGATTAATCAAAAGTAATATCTATGAAAGGAGAGGGAGGGGGTAAATAATAGCCAAAAGGTCAATTCTTATGCGTTCTGTTACCCGACCTTCTACAAGGTCCTCCGGCGAGCACGGAAAGACTTCGCGACTGGAATGCGTGACTCGACGATTTTATAACCCGCTTTCAATTACTATTCTTGGTGCTCTTGTTTCATTCGTTTCGCGCCATCACTGCGGCAGAAGAAGAAGAAGAAGAGAAAGAAGAAAAGGAGGAGGAGGAGGAAGAAAACACCATAGCGCGCGAGCAGAAGGCATGGAACGTCCAAATGCCGCCTCATGGCGTCGCATCGCGTTTGTCTCCTTATCCCCTTTCTTGCCTGCCTTTTTCTCGCCCGTACTCTACATAGGGACGTGATTTATTCGACGTCAGATGTACAATCGCGAGCGCGAGCGACTGCGAAGAAGTGAGGAGGTATGCCCGATAATGGTGTGCGTGGCTAGACAGGAAACGCGCCTCTCGTAAAGAACATCCACCCCAACGAGCGAACAATTTGTTTTGGCTCGTTTGCTGGCTCCGCTGATCTACTGACGTTTGCGCGAGATTTCTTCATGGTACAAAAATTTCTGCTCCGCAATAAAATAACTTTCGAACCTACTTATAAAACATAATGTCTTATCCTGACGCTAATATTGGGCTATCGATGCGTTAGAAGGTACTCTACGTAAGGGATCATTCGCTTTAAAGCGAATAATAAAATGTATCTTTAATTGTTGATTATTTATATAATCCAGAAAATAATTTTTCGAGACGAAAGAAAGCAAGTATATGATTTTTAATCGTCTTTTATTCTGTGTTAGGTTGGATTAGGTTTTTATTTTAAGTTAGGTTTATATTTTGCAAATATACATGTCGCAACTGACGCTTGATGTTTTTTTACAAAAACAATTTATTCCTTTTCAGACACTACGACGATGGTACTGGTTTTGCTGATTCCTATAATCGGATTTGCGACGGCGAATCCTTTTCAAAGCCCATTGGACAACCGATTGATTCATCAAATCCAAAAAACGCTCTTGCATCCCGCGGAGAGCCGTTTGGATACAATAGACGAGAGTCCGAGTGAAGCGGATAAGATGTTGGAAAATATAAATAAAACGCTGTCGAACTTCAAGCGTACGGCCGATCGTCCTAAAGATTCGGAAGCACACGATAACGAAGCCGGTGAAAAATTAACCCAAGGACGAAAACACAAAGCCATACTATTGGACTATCCTCTGATACCCCATGTGTCTCATTATCCAAGGGTATCCACGTACGAAGTCGACTACAACGACGATTCCGAGGCTGCAGCAAAGGACAGATTGCCAGGGGAGTTTCAAAAAAGATACCAAGAAAGCAATATCTTCTACATTCGACTTCCACCCACCCCGTACACATTCGTACCCGGCCTCGGATACATCTCGCAGCCACCTACCTATTCGACCACCTCCTTAAAGCCTCAGATACCCCTTGTAACGGAGCTATTCCAGCTACCCTACGTAAGGCCAGTAGGACGACCTCAACCGGTCCCTCAGCAGACCATTAATCCCTTCATCAAAGTGCCCATAGACTTCGTGAGCAATGGCAAGCCTATCTCCGTCTATCAATGGCAAAAGAAACCTACCAACAAGAAACCGGCCGACAGTCCAATTACGAACCTGGACAATCTGTCGGCCGATTTTGTGAGCAACGGTAAGCCGACCTCTATTTATCAGTGGCAGGCGAATCACAAGCCAGCAAAGAGGCCGGATGATTCGCTTAATAATCTTGATATGGAACCTTACACCTTCAATGGCAAATTGACCAGCTTGTATTTGCTTGGTCCGGATGGGTCCACCTCGATGCACCAGTCTATCCGGTATCCCGATTATCAGAACGCGTATTACTGAGTTCATCTGGTCACGAAGTACATATTCTATTCAATTGGAGCCGATCGCGAAATTTGTCTCCAAGGTAGAGACGTGACAAGTAAATCGCCAAGCTGTGGATTTGAGTGAATGGTTACTCGCGAATCTCTCGACATGTGCAACCGAGTGAATCTGAAGAAACTAATCTCATATAAAAATAATGTTGAACGATGTTCCGAGTTGTAGCTTATAATTAACGCGCTACAATATTTGTAATTTATATACTTTATCATTGTTATATTTATATTATTATGAAATATTATATTATATTAAAATCGTAATTATTGAAATCTAATTGATTGTATATAGAACCAAGTTGCGAAAAAAGTATTGTGACGTTCCAATTAAAAGTTTGCTAAATTAAATTCATTCATTTCGTTTCGATAGCTCGTTAAAAATTATATTACATTTACAAACATCATTTTGCTCGACTCGCATTTTGTTTGAAATAACATTTTCCGAGAGAATTATATCATGTTACGTTACTTCATTATTATTGATGTGTGTTAGAATTATTTATAAATACGATGGTGTGTCACGTGTAATGCAATTTTGCATTTACTGCTCAATTATCAATTTTCAATAATTCAATAATGTTCAGTAACATTCTATAGCTTTTTATAGAACGTACAAAATAAATAATATATTTTAAATATAATATTCTAACAATAATATTTTAAATATAAAATAATATTTTAAATAATTGCACAATTTTTTAAAAATTACTTATTGTCAATATATCCTTGTAATATTTGTTTATTACATATTCATATAACGCGTGTCTATTCGTGTGTATACATGTATATGCGATGTATGTTATGTGAGTGTTATGTGTTCTGTGTTTTATATTCATGATATCCCAGCAAACACCAAGTAACATTTATATAATTGTTTGTTATAATTTCGCAATATAACTGTTACATAACATTTAACAGTTATTTTGTTGAGTAAAAAATTATAACTAACAGTTATATAACTGTTATTTGATGTTTGCTGAGCTGTATGTTTGATATGCGTGCGTTTATGTCACACATATATAAGCAAATTTCATAACTTTAGATAAAAAAATTATTGTCTTAATTTTATATCGAAGAATATTTATTGATACCATGTAATGAGAAACTTGTAAATATGTGAAATATACATAAAAAGTGATTTTAAGAGCCAGATTACATGAGCGCTCGCGTATTATTTTTAATTTTCCCCACGATATTGCGGCAAAGCGAAAAGCACATTTCGTCGTCCCTTGTGCGTAATATAAATATTGACTTGGGATATGAGTTTGGTCAGATTGTCTGGACTATATCCTGTCTGGTTACAAACATGCGCGGTTCAGATTAGACACGCAAGGGGATTCGATACCAAGATTATTTCGTTGCGACCTGACTTTTTATCTACGAACCCCTCCCACGCACGCGTATATTTAATTTAAATAATTGTATATAATGTGAGAAATGCGATTACGATGAATCTTGTTTGAGCGATAATCGATGATGATGATGATGATTCTCACTTTGCTCGTCGAGTTTTTGAAAAAAATTCGCATAATACGCATGTAACCCGCGTAATCGTCCAGCAATAAAATGCTTTTGCACGCGTTACACGCGAAACGGTACAAGAATGATGCAAGAGCAGTCGCCTGTGCTGGCGAAAAAAAGAGGTTCTCCTTAGTATTTCAAATTTATACGGTCAATTACCAAAAAATGTGGTTCGGAGGCGAGCTCGTCGTCGTCGACGTCGGCCGTTGCTTGCAGATATTAAAGTAAATGCGTTGTAACGGGTTGTAAGTGGTTCTCATTCAGGTACAAAGCGGCCGAACAGGACCATAAACAGAGATGAGCAGATTCATTAGTTTCTATTTCTTTTTTTTTCCTATGCCTTATATTGATCGGAAGCTTATTCACACTTTAATTGCTGTTTTGGAACATGAAGAGTGTCGCAATTTAATAAATTATAATAATAATATATACATAAGGGATTAACAAGCTATTTATTTATCTTTAAGTCGTTTATAATTTAATAAAAATGACTGTTCCTTAAGCGTAAACTTTTTTATTAATTAAATTTTGTGAGAAAAAAATAGGGAAATTTTCTGCGAAAATATTGAGGATCCCATAAAATAGAAAAATTTTTAAATGTTAATTAATTAATTAATTTTTAAATATTGATTATTAATTTTAAATGCGTTATACATTGTATATATCTGATTATATATTGGCGGAAAACTCCGATCTTTGCTATATTAATAGATTAAGTAAAGAGAAAAGATTAATAGTTCTCATTAATGATTGCAATGCAATTCGATCGGTAACTTCATTATCCCACACCATGATTAATAAAAGAAACAGTACGTTAAATTACCGCAATCGTAATTAATACACTTTAATGCGCGTATCGTAGATTTAGAATGGAAGGAACCATAATCCAAATAAGAACAGGAAAGAATCTTAATAGATCTTAATTAATTAATAAAATTGTATCATCACAAATAATAATTCAATTAATACTAAGGAGTTTAAAAATCTCGATAGAGTTTTTATCGAAAAAAAATTACATAAATTTGTGATCTGTTAAAAAATTCCGAGCCAAAATTCAAGAAAAGAATTAAATATATAATTACTAGAATACATCGAAGATTAGAGATATTATCATTTTTAAGTATCAAATGTAAATCTGACTTTATAAAAAATAAAAATAATAACTTATCATTTTACGCACAACATAAGAATAATAATAATAATAGTGAATATTATTCGCAATTAAAAAATCACTAATAATATATTGATTATATATATATAAAAAATACAAAAAAAATACAAAATAAAATAAAGATTTAAGAAAATACAAAATGTACACATGGGTATTTCAAAAATATTGACTGGAGCAAATTGTATATACAAAGGATTATAAATACTTTTATTCGTTATATTGAATACCTTATTACAATCGAGCATTCTTACCTACGATTTATATAATAATATACGTATACGAAGATAGAAAAAAGTATTTAATAAAAAAGATTTTCGCGTCGATGCACATATTACGTAAAAATATGTATTGTCCAGTCTTCATAAAGGGTCCGCCTATAATCATGTTGCATTGATCGAGGATTCGACCAATCAATCAATCAATGATTACGCATGAAACAGCGGACGCAGAAATAGTATATCCGCGTGTTATACTTATAAAAATATACTATACAGCGTTAATTAGCGATTAACAATATTAATTAACTTAACTTAGCGATACAGAATTTGATTATAGGATCATAGGCGATCTTTCAGCGGGAAGTAACATTTGAAATGCGATCGCTGATTTCTCTCTCTCTCTCTAGCATTTAAAAAAAATCCGATCAATTGCAAAACTTTGCGTTCAATCAGAGACTTGCTCAAAAATAAAATCTAACCTACTCGAGGCTCAAGCCTAATCTATATAAGTAGAAATATATAACATTTCTTAGTATTTTGTTATGAGTCTTATATAAATAAAAAAAGGGGCAGATGGATAAAAAAGCTAAGGTACATATGATTTAAACGTTATAGTGTAATCAATATGCATATCAAATGTAAATAGTGTCGTTTAATGGAATGGATGGGATGAGAGAATTAATCTCAGTGTAATACTATCGCGCTTTTTAAGTCAGCGGTGCAACGCTCTTTAGTTATAAGATCGTTGCTTGGAACCGATTGCGATCTTATATAATCAAAGAGCTAATTTATTTACTTTTCAAGAATTGTTCCGGCAACAAAATAAAATCAAGGGACATATAAGGTTGAATATTTTCGCTTTTGACATCAGATAAGGCTTAAAACTTGCGCGTTTAGAAAAAAATTTAAAAAGAATATAACTCGCGATTATCCTATAATTGAAATAAAAAAGGATTTTATAATTGAAAAATATCGTATATAGGATACAGTAAAAAATAATTATATATTGAATCATTTAGAAAGTTCGTAGTGACTTTTATAAAAAAATAAAAAATAATATACCTCTTATATATTTCTTTTTATATATTCGATAATCTTTATGCTTTATTGTTTTTGTTGACGATCTTTTGTCATTTTTCAAATAAACCTTAAAAATCTTTCTAAAGCTACTTTTTAGAGCGAAAGATACCAATGTTAGATTTCGTAAGTTTTTACTGTTAAAAAAATGTCTCAAAAATTAATAAATAATAATCAAATATTAATCTTAATTAATAAATAATAATCAATATTAAATCTTGTAAACATCTAGCATGATTTAGCGTAGATTATTTCAGTTTAGTTGCATGAATTTTTTTGATGCATTCTGCAAAGAAACATGAGATTGAACATTCTTTTAAGAGAAGACGCTTTTTTTATCATTCAATTCTGGATGCTTCTCGTCACAATTATTATATTATTTTCAGTCGGTTAAATTTCGGGATATAAATTGTTCGAAATAATCAGTTTTAAATAAAGCTTCAACGAACAGTTGATTAAAAATAAACATAATTATAAATAGCATCTTTTTTTCTTAATTATATGACGTTTTTGCTTTTTCAATAGTAGAAAAGTATCATTTGACAAAAATGTATGTTACTTTTTTTATTTTTAAAATTGCAGATAATCATTAAAACTTACTCGGGATTATTTTTTGTTTCATTTATATTTTTATTATATCAGATATTTTCAGAATATGTACGTATGTTGTATGACTTAAATAGCTTTTTCTCTCTCTATGACATATTACGATATGTTCAATCATCTATTAAAAATCACTACGAACTTTTATGCGAACAATTCAATATATATGTATAATTATTTATATACGTATATGTGTGTATGTATGAGTATGTGTCGATAGATATATAATACAACTTTTGAAAAAACATGATATGCTTCACTTACTGCTTCATGAATATAAATTTAATTATATAGCAATAAAAATGTCAATGTTATCAATCTCAGTATTTTTCGCGATCTGTGGAATGTATTAAATTATCAATATAACATCGTATATAAAATTAAATATACAGGGTGTCCCAGATCACCCGTACACCCCTTTTAAAATGAAAATAAGTGGCTTTTATTAAAAATCGCGAACAATTTTTAAGTAAATCGGGTACGCTCTATCAAATGGTGATATTTTCAACTTTTGATTCCGACCGGAAATACGCCATCCGGATCGGAAGTTGAATTTTTTTAAGGGAACATGGTACTTTTTATTACAGATTCGAATTGTACGTGAAAAAATAAGAAACTTTTGTATCAAACGTTTTTTCTGAAAGTGTCTCTGTCAATCTTAAAATTGACCTTGAAAGTAACTGTGATGAAATAATGAACTTTCAATTTTATGATTGACAGAGGCACTTTCAGAAAAAACGTTTGATACAAAAGTTTCTTATTTTTTCACGTACAATTCGAATCTGTAATAAAAAGTACCATGTTCCCTTAAAAAAATTCAACTTCCGATCCGGATGGCGTATTTTCGGTCGGAATCAAAAATTGAAAATATCACCATTTGATAGAGCGTACCCGATTTACTTAAAAATTGTTCGCGATTTTTGATAAAATCCATTCATTTTCATTTTAAAAGGGGTGTACGGGTGGTCTGGGACACCCTGTATATAAAAAAATGAATTATCGACAAGCTACGATAATGAGATTCATTGCATTTGTGTAACATTTACTTATCGATAGATTTTTTAAGTAAAAAAAAAATGATAACGATATACATCTATAACAGAAGTGGAACAGCAAAATGCACGTGGCCTTAAATAAGAACTATCATATGCGGTATAAGTATGAAAGTCTCTGTTTCTCTCTCTCTCTCTTGTCTTCTCTTCATCGTTGTCTCTATTCGAACGGCGACCCCTGATCCTATACAAACAGAGTATTATACGCGTCTACTTAGGCTAACAGAGGCTCACGGGCCACTTAACACGTTACATGATTGTGCACAATTACACGAACAGTCAAGGATTAAGGTAGGAGAGGATGATAGTACACTGGTTTGCGACTTTTCTCCATAATGTAAAAAGCCTTAGGTTTGCCATTTCCGGGGAAATTTTTGTGGATGCTGGTAGAACCTGTCTTGGAGGAAATTGGCGCGTAATACGACATGGCGGCTTTCTTTCGATGCTTCTTCATCTTCGACATGGCGTTTTTCGACCCGTGGAAATCGTTAGCCAGATGGATCCTGTGCACCTTTAAATCGTCCAGTCTGTATACCTTGTCATCGCTTTTCTTTGTCAATTCAAACTTGAAATTGTTATTGTCCGGGTAGGTAAGCCTCTTGTCGTTATTCCTTACGTGTTTGGCCATTAGTGGTTTTTGGTAAGAATGAAGCTTATCGTTGCCGGCGTGATATTCGTTATTCTTGCTGGTCGCATCGAAGGGATAAAGTTTGTTCATTATAGTTTTCGTGGAGGACGTTTTCTGGCGTTTCTTCGTATCGTCCAATCCCTTTCTCGCCTGATCCATTATCAATTGATTCAGCTGGAGACGCTTCTTCTCCGTCATTTTCTTGACGACCGGTAAATTCCAGTGATAAATCTTGGCGGGCTTGCCATTCCCTTGAAATCCCACCGGAAAGCTCGGCCCGGTCTTGGTCACTTTATCATCGTTGACGGATTTGTGAGGCTTCGTAATGGTATAGTACGGAGGACTGGCCGGAAGCTTCACGATGTAAATGTGACTGTCGCGGTGACCGTGACGACGACTGTAAGGCTGATGTATACGCGTTTGCGAGCTGAGTCCCGGTGGTTCAGGCCCGGCTAACCGCTTCTTGTGATGCCCGTCGGGTATTTGAAGAGGCGCAAGCCCAAGTCGATTGAGGATAGCCGCGTTGCTCGTATGAACCGTCTCGAAATCGGATGTATTTTCCGCGGAAATGGTCGCCACAGCGAGATGGCTGGAGAACATCAGCAGAAAGCCACTCAAAAGTAATAATCTAAAACAAAAATTACATTTCAATATAATTATTATATAAATCATTCATATAATTATATAGTTATATATATACAGGGTGTCCCAGACCACCCGTACACCCCTTTTAAAATGAAAATAAATGGATTTTATCAAAAATCGCGAACAATTTTTAAGTAAATCGGATACGCTCTATCAAATGGTGATATTTTCAACTTTTGATTCCGACCGGAAATACGCCATCCGGATCGGAAGTTGAATTTTTTTAAGGGAACATGGTACTTTTTATTACAGATTCAAATTGTACGTGAAAAAATAAGAAACTTTTGTATCAGACGTTTTTTCTGAAAGTGCCTCTGTCAATCTTAAAATTGAAAGTTCATTATTTATCACAGTTACTTTCAAGGTCAATTTTAAGATTGACAGAGGCACTTTTAGAAAAAAAGTTTGATACAAAAGTTTCTTATTTTTTCACGTACAATTCGAATCTGTAATAAAAGGTACCATGTTCCTCTAAAAAAATTCAACTTCCGATCCGGATGGCGTATTTCCAGTCGGAATCAAAAGTTGAAAATATCACCATTTGATAGAGCGTACCCGATTTACTTAAAAATTGTTCGCGATTTTTGATAAAAGCCATTTATTTTCATTTTAAAAAGGATGTACGGGTGATCTGGGACACCCTGTATATAATAATAATAATAATAATAATAATAATAATAATAATAATAATTCATTATTATAATAATTATAATAATGATTGTAATCTCATTATATAATAGTTATATGATAGTTATATAATAATTATATATAATTATATATAAAAATTATATATAATAATTATATATAATAATTATATAACTATTACATAATTATTATTGTAATTTAGATATATATACAATTTACATATAAATTATAAATAATTTCGTATACGTAGATAGATAATAATAGATCAAAATAGTAATAGATCTAAGTTCGTAATAAACAGTAATTATGGGGCAGATCAAAGATCGTTGTCACGTGTTGCGAACGTAAGGATTTGAAAATTGTGACAATTGTCGCCTTATTCGAAAGGATCGCGTGAACAAGATTCCAGCGTTTGCACTCGAAAGTCTCGAGATCTAGATGAAGAAAAGGCAGAATTACGTCGAGGGACGATTCATCATGAGTCACGATGGCTACATCGCACGGAACCGACGGCAGAAGTCGCCTAACCATGACCCTGAGCACTAGTGGTATGTACAAGAAATTCAAGGAAAGGAAGTCTAATCCTTCGGCTGGTTGTTCTTAAACCTGGCTAGGTATCGTCGGAAAAAAATAAATAAGTTACTAAAACGGATTTTCAGGACGAGTATATGATATATATAAACGATAATTGTCTGTCAAGAAGCAATTTAGAAATTTTATATATAAGATGAGGAATCTGAAATATCGCGAGAATAAATACGTGTCAATTCGTCATCCCGCTTTTACGAACAGCGTATTGTGTTTGCTGGTAAACTGCGCGATAAATAATCCTTTCTTCTTGCTTAATTGCTTACTGCACCCAGGCTAAAGCACGTTGGTTATTTTGCATTTCTCTTATATCTTTACGATAGAATGCGTCTTTAACAAAATGAACAATTTTCAACAGCTCGTCGTTGGCAAACTTGATAACTGAACAAATGAAAAAAAAGAATTCTCTATGATTTTATAACAAAATGTATGCAAGTTATAATAATATCGAGATTATTTTTTAAATATTCGAGAAATCGAAGAAAAAAAATTTGTACGATAAAGATGCAAGAAACACGACTGCGGAATGTTTATGTATAATTACAAAAAACGCATTTGCGTTAACCAGTCAGGAATAATAAAATATTCGCTCGTTCGGTGATTGTATTTAGTAAGTCACAATGTTCATCGGACCTGAAAGTTGGAACGTCCATCATGCAATAGCCGTAAATTAATATGCCAGCCAAGCATCTCCCTCGTGAAATTATTCCTCCATCCAGCAAGATACTTGACGTGGTTATTCACGACGACGCGACGCTCATACGTCCGGCAAAGAAGCTGGAAGAATGAATATGAGAATGGAAGAGAAAGAAAGTTACGTCGCGCCTCCAGGTAAATCAAACGGTTCTTTTTTTTAATTTAATAATTATAGTTAATTATAAAATATTAATGAGATAAGAAAGAAAGAGGGAGACAGAGAGAAAGAGAGGGAGGAAGATTCTCATATACACAGAAAAAAATAAGTGTCAAATCAAAACTTATATACTTAAACTAACGCGTTTAATGTTTCGTATATACGCAACAATTTATAATCTTCTTAGAAGAATTTAATAATTTTAAATTTCAACAATATTATAGTCTTATTTTAATATTGTAATTGTCACCTCAAGAATATATAATTATTTAATTCTACTTTAATAAAATTATAATCTTTGATTTAAAAATGTTATTTTCTATCTAACATTGTTTCTTTTCCGTTCAAGAAAATTAAATCTTAAATCATAAGAATATATTTTTCTTGATTGAACTATATAAAATGGCTTTATTCAAGTAAAGAATTATTCAAGCAATTATATTTTTCTTTAATTAACGCAATATAGTCTCATTCCAAAATTTCCATGTTAAAACTAAATATATCTTCAAAACAAGAATGTCCTTTTTTCCTGTGTATATATCTCATTTTACTTGTAATTAACGAATAATCGAAAAATACAATAATACAAAAATATAAAAATACAAAAATACAATAAATGAATTCCTGAAAATGGTAAATAAATAGCTTAAAGAAATATATAAAATGCGGATTATATATGTGTTTATTGTTATATATACACAGAAAAAAATAAGTGTCAAATAAAAACTTATATACTTAAACTAACGCGTTCAATGTTTCGTATATACGCAACAATTAATCTTCTTAGAAGAATTTAATAATTTTAAATTTCAACAATATTATAGTCTTATTTTAATATTGTAATTGTCACCTCAAGAATATATAATTATTTAATTCTACTTTAAGAAAATTATAATCTTTGATTAAAAAATGTTATTTTCTATCTAACATTGTTTCTTTTTCGTTCAAGAAAATTAAATCTTAAATCATAAGAATATATTTTTCTTGATTGAACTATATAAAATGGCTTCATTCAAGTAAAGAATTATTCAAGCAATTATATTTTTCTTTAATTAACGCAATATAATCTCACTTCAAGATTTCCATGTTAAAACTAAATATATTTTCAAAACAAGAATGTCCTTTTTTTCTGTATATGCCTGAATATAAGAAGCAAGCTGCCATTGTAGAATAGACAAAGTACTGTTGCATTTACCGAATAATCGTGTTTTATAAAATATACAGTGTTAATAGGTATTTACCACATTTTTGTTTCGACCTAAAAATGTACTGACCGAGATGTAGTGGCGTAAATGAATGCTTCAAGACAACGCCTTTTTGCTCATTAAGATTCTAATCGACTCACAGTTGTACGTCGTATTTAAGATCATTATGCGTGCGACTATTTTTGGAATTGTGTTGCCATTAGCAAGTTTTTAGCGAAAAAATTAACAATTTTTTATTAGTTTTTTATAACAAAAATTATAAAAATATATATTTAATTTTATTGTAGGTTTTTTATATTTAAGTTATAATTATTTTTAATAAATTAAAGAGTTATAAAATATTTGTATAATATATAATATGTATAATAAAATAAAATAATTAAAAATAAAAATAAAATAATTAAAAATAATTAAAGATAATTAAAAATAAAGATTAAAGATTAAAAATAAAGATAATTAAAAATAATTAAAGATAATTAAAGATAATCACAATACAGATGAACGAGGCATGAACGAAAGAAGGAGACGAATAAAAATTTTTATCAATAATTTCATTTATTATCCCGCGTTCAAATGTACACAAAACATGTATATTTGCGAGAAATAACAGCCGGCAGGGAAGTACACGCAGCAGTTCGAAAGAACGCGGAAGAGGATTCGAAGAGGAGAGTTCGAATTAGCTTGACGAGGGAAGAGCTCGAGAAGTGTGAAGAGGAGGAATAAAAGAGGAGCGGAAAGTAGCCGCGGAGTGCGAGCACGTGCATTCGCGCCCAGGTACAGGTAGGTATGCGTGAGAAAAGCTCACAGTTGGAAACCCAACAACGTGTATATCTGTGGAGAGAGGACGGAAAGGTCTGGCCGGAATGAAGGATGGCAGGGAACATCGACGTTGGCGCGATCGCGATGACTGGAGATCAATCTTTACGATCGTCCGATCGGAGGTGTGCGGTCGCCTCTCATCTCTAACTCGATTTAACGACGAATATCGAGGCGTTTAACTCTCGAGAATCCTCTCGTTATCCCCCTCTAACTACGTTAAACCTCTCAGCTTTCGCATTTCGTCAACGTACGTGTGTAAAGTACGTTGACCCACGATTTGTTTGTTCGACTGCACACACGGTAAGGTGGTTCCACGTTTATCGAGAGCCTTCCGAGTTTATCTGTGACCCGTGGACGAGCATTTGAAACGCGCCTCGAAGGTGTGAAAAGCACTTTTCGAAACAGGTTGATGGAACATTCATGAAATTCACTATGTTTCGTGTATATCTTTACCGCGTAATGCCTATAAACGTCTGGATTGCCTGCATATCCCGGCTGTCGAGGTCGTGTGAATATGATCAGGTGCATCGCGAAAGTGCTTGTGTACACGTGAACGATTTACGACACTTTATGCGGGAAATGTAAAAGATGGAGAAAAGTTTCTAGCATCTCGATAGCGAAAATATTCTCTCATTGATACAAAATATATCAAAATTCTTTACAATACAGGCAACGATTGCTGGATTTCTCGATTTTTATAGTAGATTATAAGATGATATTTATACGTTATTTATTATAATTTTTTGTAGTTTAATTCACGAAGTAAATGCATCAGATAAATTGTCAGAATTAAATAAAGCTGTAACAAAAAAATTAAATAATTAAAAAATAATTAAAAAAATTAAATAAGCAAGGTTAAATTAATTCTCATGACAAAGATTACGATATATAATATTTTTTTATAATATATGTAAAATATAAAATATAATATATAAAAAATTAATATAAAATTAATATAAAATTATATAAAAATTATATAAAATTATATAAAATTATATAAAATTATATAAAATTATATAATTATAATAAAAATTTAATATAAAATTAAATAGAAAAATAGAAAAATAAATATAAAAATTAAATATAAAATATAATATATAAAAAATTATATAAATTATAAGAAGGAAATTTTCTCTTCCGATACCTTTTCTTTTTATCTTTATTTCTACAAAACTTTATTTGTGCTACATCAATCGAAAATAATTTAATAATGTTTCTTTACGTTATATGTAATAATAATAATAATAAGAATTGCACTGTTTTGTGTTCAAAAATAATTTCTTATGCAAGTTCGATAGATACGAATGGAAAAAAAAACAAGTCAAATAAAAGCAATTATAAAATTAATATAAATCCTTATCTCCAGGATTTATCCGCGCGATAAAAGTCCTATTCGCGAGGACTTACGTGTAAGAAAAAAGAAAGAATACGTCCGTAAGTATAACAATAATAAATAGCTACGCGTATCGAAAAATCCAGTTCATCGACATGAACGGAAGCATCTATTGATTTACTCCCATAACGCGACTATATACATAAAACCGCGAACATGCTGCATTTGCATGCTGCATTTGTTCTGATTCACACTGGACCTGAAGAGAAGCAAACGGATGTGCTGTCCATAAATCTCAGCGTAACTATAATTAAGTTGCATCTTTCTGTCCATGGTAGAATCCACTAGTCTATTCTGCATGAAAGCGAAATATGTGTCTTTCGTTAAGGAAACAAATTAATGGAATTTAAAGTTTAATTTCACTAGCTTTTCAGATTGTAATATGTACATACGTACTTTGCATTGTTTTATGTTTACAAATTATTATGGTGTTTCTAGAAAGAATTTGATAAATTCAGCGTCCAATTATCATTCTAGAAATTGAAAGAAATATAAGATACAAGTCAAAAATGTTAATTAATTTTTTTTATTTTAATCCTTATATTGCATTGTTATTTTTGGCACCTTTAAAGTGTACAAGGGGTGTCATTTTTCAAAGCAAAAATGTTCAAGAACTTGGAAAAAATTTATACGCCTTCCTTGATTCTTCTAAAAAAAAGGCTAGATTAATAAATTTCCAAAATGATTTGTGTCAATATATTTTTATTGCAAATAATGAAGCGAAATGTATCGTTTTGAAAACATTGGTGGGATCAAAAATCCTTGTATATTGAATAAAAATCAATATTATCTTCAACGATTATTGTATCATTATTGAATCTTTCATTCTATTCAAATTTTGATTGATTTGCAAGGTTGATTTGATTTCATTTATTAATAATCTTTCAATAAACTACAGATACAACCTTTCGATGATCACTTAGAGTCAATATATTAATGTTTCCTCTCCTAACAATCTTGACAGTGACAATATTAATATGTCACGTTCAAAGTTGTATCTGGAGAGAAAACATTAAAATGTAAAGAGATTTACTCAATTTAATCTAATATTGATTCCACTCTTGAAATTGTATACTCTTGCTCTTTTAATGTTTAAACATTCTTGGGATGGAATGTAAATGGGCAAAAATTACAACGACCTCGGGATGAAAAAAAAAACAAGAAAAGTTACTGAGAATGAAGGAAATAAATATTACAAGGTTTCAAAACTTTATTTGATACATCCTACAATTAAATTAATTAATTGAATAAAGTGAATGCAAACAAAAATCAGCGAAAGGCAACGAATCCGCGGCGACAGTGATCGTCCAAACGACATCATCGATTCCGCACTGCACCAACCAGCTTACATATACAGGGTGTTCCAAAAAGGTACCTCGAAATATCTCAAAAAACACAAGTTTCAAAAAAATGTTTAATACAAAAATTACTGGATTAAAGAGAGCCATCTGATGGGTAGGTCAGACTTTAGATCATTTTAAGTTTTCAATTGAAAACTTAACCTCTTTGAGATATTTTGGAATCTTGACCTTTGCCGGTACCTTACCATAAAAAGCTCGATAACTTCGAAACGACTGATTTAAGGCAAATAAAATTATAGTGTTTTGAAAAGATCTCGAGAAGGGCTATAAGAATGTGCAATAAAAATGAGGGAGTTCAATTAAGAAAATTCACGATGAGCTTGTTTTTACTTTGACAACGAAACCCAAAATCAAATTGATAAAGCCAGTAAATAGACCTTCTTAAACCTTACAACTTTTGTATCGGACATTTTTTTTATAAAACTTACATTTTTCGAGATATTCCGACCATTTTGGAACACCCCGTATATACAGGATGTTCCAGACCACCCGTACACCCCTTTTAAAATGAAAATAAATGGCTTTTATCAAAAATCGCGAACAATTTTTAAGTAAATCGGGTACGCTCTATCAAATGATGATATTTTCAATTTTTGATTCCGACCGGAAATACACCATCCGGATCGGAAGTTGAATTTTTTTAGGGGAACATGGTACTTTTTATTATAGATTCGAATTGTACGTGAAAAAATAAGAAACTTTTGTATCAAACGTTTTTTCTGAAAATGCCTCTGTCAATCTTAAAATTGAAAGTTCATTATTTCATCACAGTTACTTTCAAGGTCAATTTTAAGATTGACAGAGGCACTTTCAGAAAAAACGTTTTATACAAAAGTTTCTTATTTTTTCACGTACAATTCGAATCTGTAATAAAAGGTACCATGTTCCCCTAAAAAAATTCAACTTCCGATCCGGATGGCGTATTTCCGGTCGGAATCAAAAGTTGAAAATATCATTTGATAGAGCGTACCAGATTTACTTAAAAATTGTTCGCAATTTTTGATAAAAGCCATTTATTTTCATTTTAAAAGGAGTGTACGGGTGGTCTGGGACACCCTGTATAATACTTTCTTACGGCTCATTAAATCCACGAGCCATTGCCGAGGAAACGACATTGGTGGGCAGACGTACATGAAAGAGAGAAAGAGGCTGGAACCGCGAAAAAACTTGAACGGCTTGCATGCTCGCGCAGGCATGTTCTCAAGTTCTAAGCGGATCTTGAATGGAAAGGAAGGAGCGCGGAAGTAATGAACGACGTGCTTTTTGCCATGGTCACACCGAGAGCAAGAGGTGGACGTTCAGTGGACGTATTAGCATTGAACGGCTCTCGTTAGAAAGCGTCGTAATAACTCTGCCTCGCGTAATCAAAGACGTATCCTTAATCATCGCCATCAACACGCGCTACGCTTTATTATCGCGGAGTTCAACGCGACTATTAACGTTCGTATGCGTTACTAATTAATCTGTAGGTCCGATTTCCTCCGCTCTATTCCGCTCGGCAATTTGCGGCCCGCGTCTTGAGATACGATTACGCGCATAAGTTTGTGTAAAAGAATCACAGGTAAATTATCGCGCAAACGAGCGTCCAAGTTATTCTCGTTTCAAGCGAAGCAATTAAGGAGGAGGCTGCGAAACTTTTGCGCAAATAAATAATATGATTCGAGAAAAGCCAATTTTTGTTTCAACAAACAAAATTTCAATTTTCGCTTTCATCCGATGTTGATAAGAAAATTCTCCAAAATTATTGTATTAAATAATTATTAATAAATTTTATAATTATAATAACTTTAATAAAAACTTTTATAATTATAATAAATAATAAATAAATAAATAAATAAATAAATAAATAAATAATAAATAATAAATAAATAAATGAATAGTAAATAAATAAATAAATAAATGAATAAATAATAAATAAATAAATTTTAATAATTATAATAGCAGGGAAAACTGCATAAGAATTAGCATAAGAAACGTTTGTCTCTCGAGTGTGGGTAAAACGAAGGAAGAAACATGAGAAGATGGAAAAAGTCACATCCTTTGCGACGTCATTTTCGTATTTACATCGTTCATAAATTTACCAACGTGTCGTACACTCCTGCAAGATATTGCGCATATATTGCAATAGATAATCTCACGTGAAATGCATCGGCATCAATTATCGGATTGATACTTCTTGAAAACTTAATAAATAATTTAATTAAAATAATTATTTATTTAATTTCATTTTATTTAATTAATTAAATTAAATAATTTATATAACTCAATTTTTTAGTAATAAGAAAGTTCTTCTCTTGAGGAAGTTGACAGTCTTTATTTATTTTTCATTAACAGTACTCGAACTTAAGAGTCCGAAATATAAGTTAAATAAATAATAAAAATAATTTATTTATAAAATAAAATATTTTACAGCGAAATAAATTGTCCTAATAGAATTGGAAAAAATTTCAAAGAATTCAGGCATTAAGGTTAAAAAGATGCCAATAATAAAAATTTCAAAATCGTAAGCTTGCTTAAGATAATCATAAATTATAAACACTAAAATATAAAGAGAATCTCATATTTCTTAACGTCAACAATCAAGTTATTGGAATTGCTCAAGCTTCATATGAATATACGTTATGCCTCGCGTCCTTTTGTACGCAGAAACCTCTGAAAGCCTCTAAGGATATTGGAGTCTCGTAATTCGCAGGTTGCAAGGGTTTAAAATATCGCGTCGAAAATGTTGGAGTATAGATTTATGGCTTCAAAGAGTTAATTACCAGAGGCGAAGGCAGACTATAAAGGGGTCAGGGTCTTAAATTACTCCAGGAAGTTAATTAAACTCCTGTTACGTTATTGCCATTGTTCGATTACTCGATTCAATCTAAGGCTGATTTTTTTCGCTATTGAACAGATGGCAAAGAGGCATGCGAGGGACAAAAATAGATAAATAGATAGACGAAGGATAGAGGAAGGAGAGGAAAAAAGGTTTAGCAAACACGCGAGTAACGCGACTCACACATCAGGCTCGCAGGCTTGGCCTCCCTTAGGTATTGTTTCGGTCACGTAGTCCCTCAGCCCGTGCTGCGAGAGACTCGGATACGTAATCCCGCGCATTGATCCTCCTCTAATGGTCGACGAAACCTGTTACTTTCCCTGGGACTCGGGGACTAAGTAAGGCTAAGGATTTCGCTGGCAATCTCCGACGACGACCGTTTTCTGCGCCGATAGGCGCGCTAATTGGCGCAGTTACGTGCTCGCGGAGATTCCACGTTAATTAACTAATTGGATTATTACGGGCCGTAGACGTTGATCTGTCGCTTTACTAGTTAAGAAGATAAGTTTTGCTGCGATATCTCGTTGCGCGCGACAATTCGTTATCACCGGTCTAACGATAATCCGAGAGGATAGAAAAGAAATCATTTTCATCGGTGGACGAAGCCGGGTCAGGGCAAAACTCGTCCCGCTGAACGAACGGCTCATGGCGAGTCCGAGACTAGAATCTTGTATAATCTATGTAATTGGCTTCGATGCAGACCCGAACACGACCAGATCCAGCTTCTTCTAGCCTAAGTAAAGCAACATTGCCAACTCGAGAATTTTACCCAGTCAAATTTACAAGGAACTTCAGCAAGCGTTCATTCGACATTGAGAAAATAAAATGGCTGCTGAAGAATTTCACGAGGATAAATATTGCATATATTTTTTCAAATAAATTATCTAATTGATTAATGCTTAATATTTAATTTAATGAATGTTTAGCTATATCTGGTTTTATTTATTTATAATTTTTATTTTATTTATTTATTTTATTTATTTATTTTATTTTATTTATTTATTTTATTTATTTATAATTATGACATTGATTAATTTATAATTATTTGTTATAACATTAAAGATAATAACAAAAGTCCTTTAAATTATAATATTTTAATTCATATTAATAAATATATTATTTATTAATATTATAATTAATATTATATAATATTTTAATCAAATATTTAAATTAATATCTTAATTTCATTCAGATTGAATAATATTAATTTTTTTTCATCTCGAGTTTTCTTTTTTAAATAATTTTTATAAGCGGTTTTAAAAAGATAGAAATTATTCTAATTATTCCGAAATATATGATTAACTATATGCTACGATTTTAAACTAAAATCTTGAGTTTTTAATTCCTCTGTTTAATTCTCTGATTTTATCGAAGAAAATAAATAACAGTTGTAGAGTTTTTTCAGAAAATTGCGAGTCTTGTAATATTAAATAATAGAATTATTAAAATATTAATTATTGATATAGAAATTATATTAATATACAAAAAAATACATACACACAGTGAGTATAAAATGCACTTTGTACAAATGCGAAAATAAACAATTTCGCATTTATATCGATCGAGAGAGATACTATAACTACAACTATAGCAGTTATCTTTATAAAACGTCTGCGACACATACGATGCGACGTGCATGCAAGCAAGGTGTGTATCGGAAACGAGATGAACACAGAGAACTGTTTTAACGGAGCTTCTTATACTATGTCGACGCTGATCATACGAGGAGGAAGTGCGAACGAGCTCGAGAATCTCGTTCTCACGAGCGCCATTTTCCATTCTGCTCAAGCTTCCGCCTCTTCGTACACAGATGCGATCACATTCTTTTGATCACGTCGCGCGAGAGAAACTTTGTAACAAAAAATGCTGAACCTAAAGATTGAATATTTGCTAATCTATCGAGAAAGGAGGATCGATTTCAGGCTCAATTTTTTTTTAATCAAAGTTTTTGATTGATCAAAATTGTTCAAAGTCGTTTTTTCGGAGCACATGTCCAATAATAAGCTGTTCTAAAGCGAGGCATGTGTATAAATAATGTATTCTTTCGATTATTATTTTTAATGGGATTTTAATGGAAAGGGGGGAAATTTTTTACAGAGCTATTTTTGAGGTTAAAAGAATTTACAGGATTTATTATTATTCCGTCTATTCTGTTCCATTTTTTTCTAATAAAAGTCGACGAAAACGATATAAGAATTAATAACTTTCCAATCTTTTTTACTTTCGAATTTAATCACGTCGCTCAAAAAATTAAAACACGATCGATTTCCTTTTTTTTAACATCCTTTTATTTTTATCACATTCAATATCTGTACATTAAACATTTACATCGCACTATTTGCTCGCCTACACATGCGTAAAAAGTATAATAAATAGAAATATATAATAAATAATAAATAGAAATAAATAGAAGAAATTGTAAAAGGCTTCTTCAATTTTGATGTACTAAGAGAACAGGGAGGTTTAATTATATTTTATATTCTCTAGATAATAATCAACAACTCTCAGACACTATAATTAATCACTGCTGTCAGTGTAAGAATAGTTTGGGAACGGCAACACAAGCAGCAAGTGTTGCACTTATGTGATAATAGTTTTGTAGTCTTGAACAGAGTAAACATTTTTAAATATTTTACTCTTAGTTTTCTGAATAACTATGAAAAACAACAATAATAATGAGTCCGATGAAAATGAATTCTATTCATTACATAAAATATTTTTCAACTTTTAATACTTATGTTGAATATTTTTCACAAATCTGCAATTTTACATATTTAATACATTTATCATAAATTTAAAATTAAATCTTATTTTATTAATGTAAAATTGAGTAAATTTTAACCCTTCTCTTATGGTTTTAAACAAGAAAAATACAATAAATATATCTATCCTGAATAATAAATAAACTTAATAATAAATAAACTTTATTTTAATATGTTGATAGTTCAACGATTAAAAGTGGAAAATATTTCCTTTTGTTCTCAAATTCAAAATGTTCTGTCACCTGATCTATTACGAATCAGTTGACCGGTTTCCTAGTATCTGATAAAAAATATTTTATAAAAGGAAAAACAGGAAGCAGAAAGGAACACTTGCACATGTACCTGGATTTCCACTTAAACTACGTATCTTAAGGCAGTTGTTTTACTTTTTAAGGCAATCGTATCCTGTTCAATATCATTTAAAAGTTAAGTCGTGTGACATAAGAAAAATCCAAGTAACTTAAGAAAATGTCTGATGATATACTTGAATGTCAATCGCAAAATAAGAACGATCTGGATAAGAAATATGTCTAATTGTGAAATTAAAATATGCTAGAAATATTAAATTAAATTAAATCAGTGAAAATATCATTTATTAAAACAAAATTTCAAATACACTAAATAATTTCTTTTAAAAGAGTATTGTATCTCACATTATTTACGATTTATATAGAAAGATATGAATATGTGTTTAAAATCTGCAAATAATATTTTTTTAAGGATATAGTTATATAACAGATGTTTTAAATATAAATAAATACTTTAAATAAATAAAATCAATAGATTAATATTAATATACATTAATTATACGTCACTTTGTAGATGAGAATTAAAAGAATATAAATAATGTGCGAGCAATTACTTACACAAATGACGTTGATTGTTTTAATTGCAATGTATTAATAATATATGTTTCAAGTATGTCTTCAGTAAATTAACTTGAGAGAAAACGAACTCAAACGAACTCGTGAAATCAATTTATGTGAATAAATAATCTCAACAAGTTGAGACATAAATTATTTGTACGTGATAGAAGATAGTCGGTGACAGGTAGACGCGTGAATAAATACGTCATTTTACATTCTTGACATGATGTGCGACACTTTAACAACTAAAAGTTGTGGAAGGAAAGTATCGATTTCTGTTTTTACCTGTATATCGAGTTGGGAAAGTCGAACGGTGTTCGCTCGAGCGTGCTTTTTAAGGAATTAGAGGTAAGATACGTGAGAAGGATGCGAGAAGGATGAGAGAAGAAAGTCCGGAATGCAAATAATATACATATGTATATACGTATAATCTAGTTCTCTTCGCATAATCTATAATCTATAATTATATATAAAAAATTTATGTTATGTATACATATTTTTTCTATTACAGTTTCGCGAATTATATAATTACTACACATTAATATGTGCATCAAGGGGATTTTTATCTACTTGTATATCAAAGATTTGTATTAACAAAATAATTTATACAATATAAAAAAAAGTGTCTTATAAATTATTGATTTCTTGATAATCTTACTTATTTTTTCCTTCTCGAAATCATAAACTGTTATATAAATAATTTATGATAATATTATATAATAATTTATAATAATAATAAATTATTGTTAGTTATTATTATTAGAAAGTAAATAAATTATTTAAAATTCTAATAAATTATTATTATTATTATTATTTATAATAATTTATATTATTATTATTATTATTATTAATATTATTATTATTATTTATATTAATATTATTATTATTATTATTATTATTTATAATAATTTATAATTTATAATAATTAATTATTATAAAAAATTGTCGAATTTAACATTTTTTAAATATTTGACTTTATTGATTACAATATTGGGCATTTTTTTCTGTATCTACATTCTCGGAATATCAAGTCTTGGAAAAAACATGGTATTGAAAAGAGTAACTTCCTAGAGGATTGAGGCTAGAAGGAAGAAGAGTTTGCTCATGAGACTGTAGTGCACTCGAAACGAGAGAGATAAGAATATTTGCCTAGAACAGCGCAAGAGCCATCGGTTGCTCAGTCATGCACGTGTCCATTGATAGATTGGAAGAAGAAACACAAAGGAATCCTATTGTTAACCAGAAGAATAGAGGTTCCTGTTCGCATTCTTAGTATAAGAAACAGTCATCGAACGGATAACCTTGGAATACTCGCATGGCTAATTTGTAAAAAAGTAATGCGAAAATAAATTTATCATTATAACGTTGATTGACTTTTATTTTTCCACCGTTCAAATTAATTTGAATTTAAAAAATTTGTTTCAAATAAATATTCAAGAAATATTTATATCATACACTTAAAAATACACATGAAATAAGATTTTAAAATTTAAAAAGTATTATAAATAACTTTCTTTTAGAAAAATATTTATTTTATTTTAATAAATATTTTTAGAAATAAATATTTTTAGAAAAATATTAATTTTATTTTAATAAATATTTATTTTAAATATTTATTTAAGATATTTATTGACGATGTATATCAATGTGTTTAAATAGTAGAAAGATTGCATGAAAAATGTCCACATTTTACAGTCGTTAATACCAAGAAGTGGAAACGGTGGAAGAGAAGAAAGCAACGATAAAACGATACTATGTAGTCTCGAACTGAGAAGAAGCTAAGCCATAAAGAGACGAGAATATATAAGGATGGAGTCTGAACTCTCTCGAAGCAGCCAGCCACGTCTGAAACATCCGCTCGCAATATTTTTTCTCTCTTCCTTTCTCTGAGTCTTTTCTTTTACCATCTCCTCCATTTGTCCTAAAAATCTTTTTTGCCCTCTTTCCTCTTTCTTTTCTGTAGACTTCCTACCGAGGGATTTAACTTGCGCTCGAATCGAACCGCAATCGGCACGAAAAAAAGAGAGAAGAAGAACTCGAGTGGTGAATCTGGTCTGTGCGATTCTGACCGATTCTCGTTAGCCGAATTATCATCGTTTAAATTGCCAAACGAATTTGACTGAAAATATTTCAATCAAACATTCAATGACGTCAATCGATCAATCAATCAATGTGTTATTTTATATGTTATTGAATTTATATATGAATTTTGTTTAAAAAATTTGCAATAATAATTTAAGCAGCGATGAATAAACGAAAATTTACATTGTTGTTTTTGCAATATTATTTTTAATCCTTACTTCATTTTCTCACCCATCAATATTTCATAGCGGTGCACTTTGAGCATTTCGTTTTATATATTTATAATAAAAATATATTAAATATATTAAATATATTTAATATATTAAAAATATATTAAAAAATATATTAAATAATATATTAAAGCAAGTTATTTTGCAAATTTATTCTAGCTTTTTAGAAGAATCAAAGAAAATATATAAACTTTTTTAGACTTTTTTGAACATTTTTACCCCTTGAAGAACGCGTCGAACAAAATTAATCCTTCCTACTTTGAAGGTGTCAAAAATAATAATACGGTATAAGGTTAATAATTAAATCGGATACGGAGAAAACAGCGTAAAATTTCGTAAAGAACTATCGAATATTTAGGTTTTATAGACGTGTAATTGCGCGATCGAAAGTCCGTACTATGCCTGAAGGTTTCGGAGATTCAGACTGTTAATTCCGCTAGACCTGACCCTGTCATTACGCATCTTCGGCAGTAAACTTTGATTATACGTTTCGAACGTTGAGGAAGAAATTCGAAAAAGTGCAAAAGGAAGAAAAACGCGAGATCACGCCGAGAGACGCCGTTATCACCGATAATTGAAGATGTAAAAGTTCTAAGAAAAGCGAGATCGTCTTTTCAGCGCCGAATTTTTCAAATGTCGGCGCAAGTTTGAGCTGCAGAAAATTTATGGAAATAACATTTTCCTCTCTTTTCAATTTTTTTCGCTGATAAATCACCAGTTTCATTAAATATTTATGCTTTACTTTTTTTCTCGTAAATTTAAAGAGAGTTTAATTTAGTATTCGTATAAATTAGTTGCATGCATGTAAACAGGAGTCAATATAAAGTGCATAATTAAAAGAACATTGTGGCTTTGAAATTACTCGGCGGAAATAATTTCAGTTCCATGATTACATTAGTGAAAGATGCAAGCGTATCAAAGAAAAAAATTCATGAGTGAATTAAAATTTACGCGAGTTAATATGAAACGAGCGCGCATACTTTCGAGTAATTACATTAATGTTGCATCATTTAATTACTCCAAGCTACTATCAAACATCGGAGATTGTTTGGAAAATTATAAATATGTATACATCTTTAGTGTTTCATCTACATATATTTAATTCATATTATTTATAGATTGAAATTACAGGTAATCAAGAGATTTTTGTATTTAATATTTAAGTGGAATTTTATAAAAGAATATAATTTAAAAATTCAAATACAAATTATGAATACTTTTAAGATTTTTGTTTTGTTTTATTTCTTTAAATTTAAATTTTTATTTGTCCAATAAATTATTCCAATATATTATTCATATAAAAGTCGATATATAATATAATAATCACACAAATGTAAATATACATATATAATTATATCTAAAATAATCCACGTATGTGTTTTTTTTCCTTTGTACAATAATAAGAAGAATAATTGAAAGATAATTATAAAAATAATTTTTGTATTGTTTTTTTTTAATGAAAGAAGTGAGAAAAAATTGCCCATACATATAATTATACATAAATTTATATATGATACTCAAGAGAAAAACACGTGGATATTTCTTATAATTATATATATTTACATTTGATTATATATTTGGACTTTCTTCCCCGCGAGTATAAATTAACCGCTATAAACTGCCGATGTGTCGGGATAAAATACCAAGCTAGGTAGATAATTTTGAGATAGAAAAAAATATCGGAGCGAATTAATTGATAGTATTACATTATGTGTTATTTCTTCCATCATTTTGCAGTCAATTAAGTTCCATTACCTGTAATTCAGGAACACAAGTTAACAGTATTTTCACGGCGGTGATTCGTCAATCACGGTTCAACAATCTCGTGAGAGGTGTACCGGAGTATCTATCAAATGGCTTTAATGGCTATAGTGCCATGCAAACGAGCGCGTGCGAGTCGAGAGTCGTGCATACGCATAATACTTGAGTGCGCGCACACGCTTGTATCGAGAATGGTCGTCCGGGAACGATCAACGTTTATTAAATCAGTGTCAACAACCAAGATTTAAATAATTTCAAATTACATTCAACGACAATGTATCCTTTTATAGCATCTTTTTATAGCGTCACCTTTTCGATAAAATTATTCGTCACAATTAAATATTATATATTATATATATTTCATTATACATTTTATTTGATTATATATTGTATATATTTTATTTTATTATATATTGTATATATTTCAATGAAAAGTATGATATAAATATATTATAACTATATTTTTTTTATAAATTATACAAAAATTTTTTCAAAGATATCAGATCTTGCATCAATTCGAGTATAATTTCGATATTTAATATTTTTTTACAATGAATTTTATTTTTGGAAACAAGGGATTATTATAGAAATAATTAAAAAACAAAATACAATTTTGAAATTACATTATTTATTTTGTGTACATATTAATTTTTAATTGTTTTTTAGAAACTTTAAACACTTTAGTAGGAAAAATAAAAATATACAATATACAAGAGATTCAGAATCTTCTTGCAATCGAATAAACGAAACGTGCAACAAAATTGTATGAACCTAAACAATATAATTCCAGTTCGACCGGCCACGTTCATCGTCGAATAAAAATTTACTCGGTCATTTACCACATTTTCGCTTCGCTTTGTGGACTGTTGAAATATTCATGAGTAGTGAATCAGCCGAACGAGCATATCCGATGCATACTCCGAACGAATCCCAGACTCCGCCGCTTCTTCCCTCCCATTTATATCGGCTCTTTGACCTCAGCACCATTCTGCATAACGGTGCATCGGCCTGGACGTTTGCCTATTATGTCACTATATTCATATAAGGATAAGTTGCCGGTATACCGTAAGTTCTCGATATGGACCAAAGTTTCTTGAATCTCTTAGAAACGACGTACGATCGATCTTTGCGAATCAGAAAAAAATACGTCGATCGTCCCTGGCCTGCGATGAGAGCTCAACCGTCTCATGAAGAACACAGCCAACGAATAAGAGACATTGAATTACACAAATTTCGCTCTTTCTTCGAAATAAAGATGTTAAGGATCAGATACAGTAAATTAAAATAATAAAATAAAATAAAATAAAATGAAATAAAATAAAATAAAATGAAATGAAATAAAATAAAATAAAATAGAATAGAATAAAATAAAATAAAATAATAAAATAATAAAATAAAATAAAATAAAATAAAATTGTAATAACAATCTAAGCGAGGGAGTTAGAATGTTTCTCGCTACAAGGTACATTTATGCACCATCACAATCTCGCAGACACCGAGCATTGTCATTTCAAGATTTCAATACGTGTATCGGCAAAATGCCTACATATCAATGTATGTTCACGGGCATTCGCAGGCACAAACCTGCAATTATTTCTAAATACGTAGGAGTGTCATTTTTTCCCAAGTCCCACAGAATGTACGGTAATCCTATGCCAGGCTGTTATTTGCGATTCGTTCTGTACGAGGAGAATTTCTGTATTTGAATCACCATGACCTTGCTGCCTTGCTGCGAAAAGCTCGAAGACAGTAACAAGCCTTGCGAAACACGACACAATTCTCCAATTTTAATTCTAACACGATGACAGGAATTTTAAGATGCATTAACTAACAAGGAAAACACCTCAATTCGGAAATTCAAAAATTTATGCGAATATATATTTAATAATTCGTTATTTTTGTTTACTATCTGTATCCGTTTAAAAAAAATAAATTTTAAGCAATTGATAATTTTTAAAAACACTATTAATCTTAATAAAAGGATAATTTTCCTCTATAAAAATTTTCTTGTATCTCTTCCCTTCATCGCGAATAATAAAACGGAAGCAAAAAATTTTTTGGAAATTTATATCTTATTTTTATCGCATCTTCAAATGAATTCAAGTAAGAGACAAAAATAGAAACTGTAATCTTTTCGAATTGACAATCTGCAGATTATCGATCGAATATATTGATATTATATAATCTTTATACATCGAAAAATATATAAAAAAGGATATAATAAAGAAGAGGGAAATGACATCGACATTGATGACAATTATGATGAAGAAGCGGTGGAAGAATAAGAAACACAGGAAATCCTTAAAATGTGCATGTTCGCATTGCTCACGTGCCGATCGGTGCTCTCATGCTGTTAGACATGCATTTACGATCCTATTTATGTGCCTACTTGTGTACATCGCAGCCAGCACGTATATACGTACGTACGTGCCGAGCACGTAATATATCGCGTGTCCTAATCGAAGTGCTACCCCACGTTCCGTTCACTCCTCTTTTACTCGAGGGTCTCCTAACCCAACAAATAGACCTGCCGTCTGGAAATGGTCTCAGTCTCTGTTTTCTTTCTCTCTCCTTCTCTCTTTCTCTCTTTTTCATATATATATATATACATATATTCTGCATCATGCGCTTGCATATAAGAGCTGCGATCGCGTTACTTTTATCGCATTGTGATGTACGTTCCTGATATATTCGTTATTAACGATTGGTTAAAGATTCTAATAAATTCTGATAAAAACATTTGTTTAAAATTTATATATTTCTATGTAACGATTGTTCAGATTACGAGAGATGTCACGCACGCATGCGCGTAAAAATAATACAGCCCCTACGTCTGCGTATCATTGCACACGTACAATAATTATTTTATTTAAGAAAAAATATATTTAATATATATATTCTAAATAAAATAATACACTTCAATAATTCGTAAATAAATAATTGATATTGGAAAATTTTTCAAATTAAAGTTGTGGAATATATAAAGAAGGTAATCTCTGAGTGCGTGCCTCATAACCTATACAGAACAATATTACAATATTGCTGTAATGTTACAACAATGTTCCGTGCTGTATGGGAATAAAAATAAATAAAGATTTCATGGTCTTTCACCCCTGCAATATTTAAGGTATACAGGGTGTCTCAGATCACCGGTACATCCCTTTTAAAATGAAAATAAATGGCTTTTATCGAAAATCGCAAACAATTTTTAAGTAAATCGGGTACGCTCTATCAAATGGTGATATTTTCAACTTTTGATTCCGACCGGAAATACGCCATCCGGATCGGAAGTTGAATTTTTTTAGGGGAATATGGTACTTTTTATTACAGATTCGAATTGTACGTGAAAAAATAAGACACTTTTGTATCAAACGTTTTTTCTGAAAGTGCCTCTGTCAATCTTAAAATTGACCTTGAAAGTAACTGTGATGAAATAATAAGGTCAATTTTTAAAGATTGACAGAGGCACTTTCAGGAAAAACGTTTGATACAAAAGTTTCTTATTTTTTCACGTACAATTCGAATCTGTAATAAAAAGTACCATGTTCCCCTAAAAAAATTCAACTTCCGATCCGGATGGCGTATTTTCGGTCGGAATCAAAAGTTGAAAATATCACCATTTGATAGAGCGTACCCGATTTACTTAAAAATTGTTTGCGAATTTTGGTAAAAGCCATTTATTTTCATTTTAAAAGGGATGGCCTGGGACACCCTGTATATACACAAGGGATGCTTGTCAGATTTCACTTTTACACGGGGAATCTTAGGTAACGCTGAAGAAATCTGACACTTTGCAATCTAAAGAAGGTCTAAAAATCCATTTCAAGGTCATATGATATGATTAAACTTGCCTTGGAAGTACCTTCTTATGGAGTACCATTTCAAAGTATCATCCGCCCAAAACAATACTATGGATAATTGTAATAAAATATTATGGATAATTATTATATTAGATAAATGCTAAAATATAATAATAATAACAATGCTGATGACATTATATTCGATTCTCATAAAATAAAGTTTCTCAATAAAATTAATTATATATTTTTACGGAGAACGCACTTCGCCTCTTTTAGCGGAGAATTTAAACATGCAATTTCAAATTTCATTTTCATGTAAACGCCCTGATACGCGCATACTTTTATTCTCATGTTGCGATTAATCGAGATACTTGCTCCTTTAACGAAAGAGAAGATAATTGAAAGGGCGCAAATGCAAATTATAGGGCATCGTGTGAAGTTTCCATCCGCGTAATGACCCGCGACGGGGATGATTATGCTCTTGACATGCAGCGCGCGTGGAGGGAAAAAAAAGCAGAGATAAATAAACGCACTTTGCACGCTTAGAGCGTGTTCACGGGGGTAGGGGCTCTCTTATACGCGCTCGTGTACCACCTTTCTTCTTTCGCTCATTTTCCCCCCCTCGTGTAACGAGGGGTCCAGTCTTTTTTCCACCCTCTGTAGTCTCGATGACTAACGCAGCCGAGGTGGCTGGTGGTGCCTTCAACGGCGATTGCCCCGTCAAGAGAAAAACGACGGGTGGAGCGGTGCGTGGGCGACCCCTGACGAAAAAAAAGGAGGAGAAATATGCACTTGTGCCAAATTACACGGCCTGGACGGAAATACGTTGCGTCGATCTCTCCTTTATATTTTTCACTCCTCGATAATAATACGCGATATTTTTCTCTTGTGTTATATCCAAGATTTAAAAATCTTCTTGTAAAGCACGTTGATGCGTTAAAGACATGTGTAACGCGTTCAATTTTCACTCACGAGCTGCCAAACACCACGTACACGTTAAACGTCGTACTTTAGCTAAGACAGAGATCGTATCGGGCCACGACAGCTGATCGATGATGCAATCAATGATGGAATTGGAAGTGCGGTGATCGCTATATCTTCGGGCTCGTTTCAAAGTAACGCGAAGGGGATCGTCTAATGATGATTTATGCGTCGTATAATTCCAAGGCCTTGCGGCAAACAACCCGCGATCGGTACCCTCGTGTATCCTCATCTCCGTGGACTCCATTCCAAGTTAATATTGACCATAGACTCCCGTAGACTCTGGCGCCGCCAGTAGACATTCTACGCGTAATCTACGTGAATTCTATGGATTGCAACGCTCGGAAACGACTTCTTCGACATTTCAGATGTTACACGAGTCATGCGCGAGGCTCTCGCCTTTTCCTAATCTGTTTATTCTACATCCATACCGGATGGGCCAGAATTCAACAAGGTGAATCACACACCCAAGAAGGTGATTCTACGTTTTAAAACGCATCGAAGTGATTTATCTCGAGGCGTAGAATCAACTCCACGAATCTGGCCCACCCTGTATACACATATAAAATTCCATGTAAATATATATAAAGTAATATATCTTGCGATAAAAGCACCTAAAGGTAGTCGTGTAGCTGTTTCGGTGCCTGAAGCCTTAAGAAAAAGGGACGAGGAAGGGCCAAGCGCAATAAAGTCAAAAGAGAAAAGAGAAAAGAGAAAAATGAGATGAAGTGTATGGGAACGAGCGAGACGGGGGCGGGGGAGGATGGGGAGGGAAGGGGGAGGGAGAGGGAGTGGGGTGAGGGGGCGAACGAACAGGCGGAGCGAGAGACCGGAAAGTCAATATTGCGCGCGATGAGATACGTCAAAATTATTGCCGGTATTAAAATTTATCGGATGCCGAAAGTGCGTCTGGGTAAACTTACCTCATCGTGCGCATGTCGTGCGCGTTTATGGCTTTTCGATATCCTATACGCGTCGCGAAGAAGCGCGAGGCCGAGTTTGCGAAAGGGGTAAATAATACACGGCGGTGTGTTAACACGCGAGATTCGAATTCGAATTCTCGGTTATTTGAAATTTAAATTCAAATTCACGCGCGTCAAAAATAGGTAAAATTTCGTTTGAGGTTAAAGTGTGATTTATTTATTTTTCTGGGAGAAAACGAGCAACTCGAGGAAGAATTTTCGTCGCGTAAATCTCGATAAAATGATGTGAAAATGATGCAAATGTGACGTATGAATTTGACTTATATAAAAAATAGGTGATTTTGAAAATACATGCATAAGTAATGAGGTATAAATAATAAATATTATGGGGAATAGGTGCGGTATAGAAGGAGAAAATGTTCGTAATCAGTTCGTTCTTTGCACTGACAATGTATTTTGACAGTTGAGGCGAACTTTGCTCAAATTATTAATATTCATAAGGAATTTTGAAAAATGTTACTATCAAATGCAAAAAACTAATAATGCGTGAAAATATATAAATTCGGAGGAGGCTCGCACGTATTTCTAGCGCGCTTATTTCATGGGCAGCCATTGTTAAATCGATAGATTTTCTTTCGCCGAAACTCTTATTAAAATTCCCATCTTACGTTGCTTACGAAAGGAGAATATTTTTACGAAGAAGACGAAATTTCTCCTCATTAAAATTTTTTGAAAAAACGAAACGTTTACGAAAAAACTTAAGAAGTTAAAAGGCTAATCTTACCTAAGTTCACTGCACATATTTTTCCCTCAGTGATGAACAGACAACTTCAAGGATAACCCGGCCGATTGGATTTCGGTGTCGCTGATTCTAATGTTTGCGCGAAAGTCGGAGGAGGTTTCACTCGGATCGACGTAAATTCAACGCGAACCAAACGAGCGCACGACGACGACTGGACTCCCACTGGCTCCGGGTAAACCGGGCGCGAGTCAGACCGGCACGAAGTGCCCCGAAGATGGCCGAGGTTTCGTTTGAAAAGCCGATTGTATCGCGGTCTCTCGTCTCGATCTTTTATTTGTAAACTTTGCCATGCTCAAATATATAAGAATATGCGACAGTGTTTCTCACTTTTTATTTATATGCGTTAAGATCCCTCTTTCCCTCTCTCTTTGTATTTTTTCAATTATTTCTTTAAAATATTTGCGACGCACATGAGTCAAGAATCACTGAAATCATTCATTTTATACAATTACTATGATTCTTATTTTGTAAACAAACTGTGCATTAATTATATAAAATATATAGAAATATATAGCCTATATATAATGATTATACAGAATAATATAATAATAATAATAATAATGATAATAATAATAAAATGTAATAATAATAATTATATAGAATAAAATATAACTCTTGATTATCTGAAATGTATTCGAAAATAATGATACGTTCAATAAAATAAATTATTAAATAAGATAATAGTGATAATTGATTAAAAGATATAGTTGATAAACAAAATAATAACGATTATTTTAGGGAGGAATTATTTCAATAAAAATTTGCAACTTATGTTCGTCACAATTTTAAATAGAAGATTCAAAATTTTATTAATTTTTATGTTATTATAAATAAATTATTCAGACACTAAGTTTTGTCAAAATGTTTAAGCAAAATAAAACTAGATCCCACGTAAAAATACGTAAAAATTATCAAAGTCAAAAATCCATAAAATCGGATAACCTATCGACTTCAAACGCTAACAGCAATGAGTGAGTAATATTATTGACTAAATTTAAAAAATCATACAATATATATTATTCTTGATTTTCCACGTGTTAATAACTGAAATTATTGTATAATAAAAGTTTTTGTAAATATTATAATTATACAAAATAAAAGCATGTGTTGATCGTAAAGATTTCATATATAAATTCAAATTAAAGTTTTTATAATATAATTTAATACATTAATGGTGTAAGATAACATGCATGTATCCAATGAAAATTATAATTTCCATTTTCAGTTTTTATCATCAATATTTCACTTAATTTTATAATTATTTTCATTTAATTATTATTTTCTTTAATTTCTTTATTTTATTAGGAAATCAAAATGCTTGTTCCCAACAATTTCATTAGCAACGCCGAACGAAAACTGCGAATCAAAACATCCGCAATTTATGGCAAGAGCGCTCGAAAATGCAGCAGTACATTTTGGAGATTTTTATGGTCTTCAGAATAATAATGAAAAAGCATGTCACGATAATCTTGCAGAAGAAGAAACAACAACGATTAAGAAAAAACGCAGGACGAATTTCACGAGGCAGATGATACACAAGTAAAGAAACCTTTTTCTCTAGAGAGTGAAAATTTCTCGCAAAATTGTCCTGATTTTCGAGCGAATTATTCCCCTTCATCCCAGATTAGAACGAACAATTGATACGGAAGATTACGCGCGACAAATATCGGCCTTTTTGAAAGAGACTGTAGAGCCGCCCAACTTTAGATTGAATCCATTTCTATCCGAGAATTCTATTCCTGATGGAAGTCGAAGATTCTCGCGTTATCCATCCTGGTACAAGGAACCTCACAAGAAGTTTATCGTTGATATTCTCAAATCCAATCATTCAAATTAACGACTTATAAAATTTGGCATTAATTAGTTGAGAATAAAATAATGTATTATAATAAAAATAATGAAAAAATTTGACATATCGTATTAAACAAAAAAATTAGAAAAAATTTCGAAAAAAAATTAGATAAAAATTAAAAAAAAGATGTCGAATATGTATATTGCTGAGATGGAGTCTATTAAAATGCAATTATTGTATCACGACAAAAATTAAATTATTACGCGAAGTTATTAAAGATTACATATAATTATACAATAAAAAAATTAATCTTTTGTAATTTATTCTTCTTCGGGAGATGTCTTGGATCGATCTCGACATTCTTATGTGATCATTAATAAAGATTAATTAGTAGCAACATTAAAACCGTACAATGATCTATTGCATTCTTCTCGTAAGAAACATGGCAATTAAAGATGTAGCGGTAAACAGATTGAGTATTGTTCAAGTTGTATGCATATGGCCGCGAGATAGGATTCACTTCAGTATTCCGGAACACTAATTAGCAGCCGCTAATCATTAGTTCATACGATGTTATGCCGTAATTAACTAGTATACTATTACGAGTACCGCTGCTGGAATAATTAAGTTCAAAAACAGATAAAAAGGAATTACGTGATTAGTTAATCTCAAATCGCAAAAAAATCTATTATATATATTAATATATATTAATATATTGTATTATATATATTAATTATTATATATATTATATATATTAATATATATTAATATATATATATTATATATTATATATATATATATATATATATATATATATTAATATTATATATATACTATTATATATATTAATATATTACACTATTATATATATTAATATATATTAATATATTATTATTAATAAAAATTATTATTAATATATTAATTATTATTAATAAAAATTATTATTAATATATTAATATAATAATAACACAAAAACGAGAAAATTTGCAGCTTAAAATCAACAAAGGAGATCAAACGAATAAAAATAGCACGAGAAAAATGTATGCGGTTTAGGATTGAATAACAAAGATTGTGTAATGTGTTTTCAAAAAGCCGATATACGTATTGTTTTCGCTTCGGTGGAAATCTAAGGGGACATACAATAGGGTGGCATTTATCGATTATTCCATCCACCGGGGTAAAGACGAATTCCATGTATCTTTAACGACAGCGGAAACACAAAACTTCCAAGCAGGGGAATGCCAGCGTCGCGTAAATAGACATTTGTCTTATCAAAAGTGAGTTTTATATCAGTACGTTAAAAAGTTTGTTCCGCCCAATTAATTCCTAATTTGCAATTGTAATATATAAAATGTAGCAGTTCTGAACAATACGAATCCTTAAATAGCTACTTTCAATATTTATGTATTAATACCGGTCAATTTTTTATTATTAATATTATTTAGGTATGCATACATACTCGCATATGCATAATAAAATATGTGACATTTTATATTTTATACTTTTCAATTTACTTTGTCTTCCATTTTTTTGTTATATATATGTGTGTATGAAATATAATAAATATAAAATATATAAATTATCAATCAATCAATTAAAAAATTAAAAATTTGAGATTTTCATAATTTATTTTGATGTAATAAAATATTATATATATATATATATATAATATTTTTTGTAAAGTATTTACTTTTCCATTTTTTAAATCTATTTTTGAATTTACTTTAATATTTTTATACACAAAATAATATAATAAGTAATTTGTATAAGAGATATATTATTGTATTTAAAAGAAGATATGCGTTACAGCTTGTACAATGCTTGTATAAAAGTAAGGATACAAATAATCAACTTTGCTGATTATTATATAAAAAATTCAGCAAATATTATAATAAAAAAGAGTACTTTACTAGAGGTATTGCATATTTGATAAATATTCCACTTATTGATGCCATTCTAATGAGCTTAACTTGGAGTAATTTTTAAAATCCTTAAGCTTTGTTGCTTGCTTTTTTAAGAAATTATTAAAGCTCATTTTCTTGTGCTTTATTGACATCATACTGAATTATGACGTTGAATAAAAGAGATTATATGAATTTTCTTTCTTGCAAAATCGAAATAAGTAAATTTTTTTGAATGTTATTACTCATATTCAATAATATAGATTAATAAAATATCCTGAAAACTTCTGTTTTAGTTATCTTATTAATAAATGCGTATATAATTTACATTATAATTAATATGCATATATAATTAATTATGTATGCATATTAATTATAACGTAAATTATATATGCATTTATATTAATATTTTATATTTTCAGCGAGAATGGACTTTACGATTATTAACAACTATAATTATTAATTCACAAATCAAAAAGACAATTTTCAATTTTACTAATCTATACAAATACGAGTAGTAGCATTTAAAAAAACTTATTTATTTTGATGTATGTATTACATAGATAGCTGGTTTTGATAATACTTACCCCTTTTTTTAATAAAAATCATATTTTAGGATTTATAAAGCATAGTAATATTTCTAATGACTCACCCTATTATTCGTACATCAAATCTTGAAAGACAATTAAATATGAGAACAAATTGAGATGTGTTATATAATTGAACATAGCATTTTCTAGCTTCTATTCATATTTAAAATCAAAATTGTCTCAAGATTTGATGCGCATAGTGTTTTTTAAGATAAACTATTAAATATCCATATTTACATAGATTTATTCTTTTTCTGTAAACTATACAGAATGGTCCACAATATGATTGTTTAAAATAAGTTAATGACTATTGTGAGACTATTGAATGATGGAATAACACAACACGTATGAATACGTGCAAATATATAATGCATATTAGTAATAAATGTATATTCAGTATGACGTGACATGATCATTGCAACTCTGGTATAAGCTTCATTCATGTACATATTTATCTGCTGGTTTAATTCAAATTTAAGCGACGTTTGTACATCCTGGAAGCTATACATATGTGTGTGTGTATATATATATATATATATATATATATATATATATATATATATATATATATATATATGTGTGTCCATTTGCAAATATAAATCCGGGTTAATTTACAATTATCCGGGTTAATTTACAACATTGACTCAAACTCATGTTTCTTCTCTCTCAATATTGATTAATATAAATATATTTATTCCTTTTTAGAATTGAAATAATTTCTTTAATATCGAAATCATGATTGTTAATGATGATTCTGTAATTTATGTACAAAACAAAGTTTTCTAAAATTCAGTTTCAATATAAAATTATAATTGTGCATGTGTGTCTGTATATAAACATACATACACACATAGTTACATAAAAATTCTAAGCAAATAGACTCAAATCTTAATGCATTCAAGATATTAGAGAGCATATAATATCAAAGTATAATTTTAATTGTCTGTAACAACTTGCAATTAGTAGTATTAAAAGAAAACAATTTAATTATTTAGAACTGTTCTATAAATTTCAATTATTTATTTTTGATATCAATGATATAAACTACTATTTTTTTAATGGCCCCTTATTATGTACATAGTTAATATACAGAATATTGCAAAGCTCTATCACATTTCCTCTTAAACACAAAATTTTTCTAATTTTGAAATTATACCATTCTAAAAAACATAATCATATTGAAATTATAAATGAATAAACAATTATAATATACTAAATATTAGAAATCAAAATATAATACATTAAAATATAGTTATATATTAAGTGTATCTAATATATTTAATAAAAAATACTTATAGTGAGTTTCATACAAAATACCTTATTGTGTAACTGCATTCCAACAGTTCACATTTCAAACATCAGGATGTATGTAATGCCGCTTAAATCAGTTTTACATTTATTTCAGTTGTCTTATCCAACTTTTATTAACACAAATAGATTACTGGCAACCAATTTTGAAGATGTAATCATTGCACCATTGTCGATGATTATGAAGAATATTCCTTATACTACTCTGAATCGAATTGAAATGGAAAGTACAGCAGAATACATCAATGATATGTATTTTTCACACTTAATGCATTCCACTGTACTTTGTGTAATAAAGATAATTCGTTCTTATCTTTGGAACAAAGCGCGATTAGTTCCCGTCAGATTGATATTTTCGAGGCCTTCCCTAGGTTTTTTTCCATGAATAAAACATTTCCAAGGGTCGATTGACACGCCAAAATTTATCGTTCACTTGCCGTAACGTTTGTGAACCATTTAGTACCACAAGTTGTCCTGATGAAGGAGCGATGTAGATACAAAAATTTAGTAACCTATCCGATTCTGACAATTCAGTATCCAGATCCAGTGTTAGACGCATCGCTAAATATTTACTCAGGTGATCCACTGCAAGAATAAAATGCCTTAATTACAAAAAAATTTATTTTCCTTGTTTTTTTATATTTGACATATTTATTTGTAACAAAATTTTTTTCTTTTTCATTATACAATTTCGCAAAATATTTTACCTGTTGCATTTGCTGTTGTTTTTATGTACCGAATACTATTTTCTTTCAACGCTTTTATTAGGGAATTATCACCAGCCATTTCTGTAGGATGTGGCTTGAAAACAAGTTCAATTTCATTGAGCATTAAAGGTTCACTAGGACCTTCACCTTCCGTGTCAACCATAGAGTCACCACCGCCAGTTTCAGCCTCAGCACTTGAAGAGTCATTTTCAGAATTTTGAAAGCTTTTCTGTCGTTTTGGTGCTTTTGGAATTTGATTCGCAGGATTTGGTGATGGTGTGGTGGAATTTCTAGATGTTGTCCCTGAATAAACACAAAAATAACAAAGATAATAAAAGTCTACAAATTATAATGGAAACTGTTGGACTAATTACAGGTTGTTGATATTTTGAAGACTAACCATACCTCCACTATTCAAAGGTCCTGTTGCACTCTGAGAAGAATCACTTTGATTTGCTACATTTGTGGATGGATTTGGTGTTGTAGGTGCGCTAACATTTGGCGTATTGTTGTAAGATGTTGCGTTACTCGCATTTTCAGATTCATTGGCATTCTTCCTTGAACGTTGGGGACGATTCTGACTTTGTAACTTAATACCCTCTGTGATAGAATTAACAAGCGCTGCTTGTGAATGTGATTTATTTAATTTAGCCAAAACTCGTTCCTGATGGGCCTCGTATTCATCTCTGCTTGGGTAGATTTTCGAAATTAGCAAATCAAAGTTTGGATCTGGTCTGAGGGATCGTTTGGAAACCAATTTCTTCCTACATGTGGGACATTCCTGCGAATATCATAAAAATTGTTATAGAAACAGGTGTATATTAGAATATAAAAAATAAGATTTATTCCAGTTTTATATAATTTAAGATAAACTTTATTTTTACTCCCGACTGCTGCCAACCTATGGTTGGCAAAAAGACGGAGGGAATATGCGTTTCACCGAGCTCGGATTGATTGTAACGGGTATTCTTGATAACTATAATGTATTTCGATATCACCTTTTGCATATCAATTTCTTATTAATCAAGGAAGGTTTCAAGCATATAATTATCGCTTTATAGTATCTACATGTCATTGGTTTGAATGGAAGTATACAATGCATTATACAATAATTAATAAAATTTTTTGATAAATATAACATTGTTGACATTCTGTGAAATTAATAATACACCTTTAACGGAGCCATACGATGCATTCTCTGAGGTTTACGGGTTTAGCCTTGCTCGCAGAATCTTAAATACAAGCTTATACCTTATTACCACTCCGTAAAGCCGTAATAATACAGTCGGAGCAGAAGCGATGCAGGCATTCCTTGGTGGTCATAGTTTTCTTTAACATGTCCAGGCAAATGGGACACATGAGCTCGCTGTGCAGGCTCCGCGGACTGACCGCAATTTCCGTGTTGTCGGTGATCGCATCCTGCGGCGTGCGATGCAATTCGTACAGTGACAATTCCCATGTTTTGTTGAGGCCGACCTGTTCCGCGGATGCCATCTTGATCGGAGTCGATCCAGTCGATCGGATCGTCCCAAGGTGTTCAACTGTTCGCGCACAAATGCCACCTGGAAGAGCCGAGGATGAGGACGACCGGCTTCGGCGCCGCTTCAGTGCTGCCAGCTGTCAAACGTCAATGGATCTGCTCGCGTTACTTGCACTTTTTGCACTCGCGAGGAAATTCTGATTTCGATAAAACTTTCCGGGAAATTCTGATTTTGATAGAACTTTATACACATGTAGGAGGGGGGAGGGGGGAGTAAATAGATATTAAATAAATTTTATTAAATAAATATTAAATATATATTATAAATATTAAATAAATTTTATTTAAATTTTTATTATAAATATTAAATAAATTTCTACTATAGATAATAAGTTTTGTGTTGTCTCTCTCTCTTTCTTTCTCTCTCTCTCTCTCTATCTGTATTAATAGTATACAATTAATTATTAATATACTACCTGATACATATTAAATTTGTGCGAAAAAAGCGCAGAATCTAGTGAGTCATTTTCTTCTATTATTTAAAACATTATTTAAAATATTACTATTATTTAAAATATTATTTAAAATATTGAAATTTGATTTTCATACGCGACAGTTTTCGATCTTTTGGACTAATTTTTTCGATTCTATTATTATTATTCACGCGACAATACTCAAAGAGTAAAGTAGTGGTGGGAGGCGCCCTGTTAAATTCCTTTTCTAGACGCGATCGCAATCAATATCGAAAAATTGTTTGCTGTATTAAAATACGTAAAATATATTTCCATATGACGAACGGAGACAATAACACACGGTGTTCGGCCTTGACGATGTAAACAATAGCGCGCTAGTGTTTATACGTCATACGGCCTTGGTATCATTCACACGGCGACACTCGAGCAATAAAGATGGTGCGAAATACGTCGTATATTTTGTTAAATTAATTATTAATTAAACGATTATTATATCATTTCAATTATATTAAACTCTCGAACCTGTAATTCGTATTAATCTATTTATTATTTATATATATTATTTTTAAAATAGATATATTGCTTATTATTTTTTTATTTTCTCGATAGTATATATAATTCGTTCTAAAAATCACATAATATAATGCATGTATGAAATATTCCAGGTTTTATTTTAATACATTTGAAGTATCTATAATAAAACATTTATAACATTTTTGTTATTAATTAATACTTTTATATAAAAATATTTTAATATTTTGTAAAATATTTTTAAAATAATATAATTATTTAAATATTTCATATATAAAAATTTACTCTCTTTATTAATTATATTTTTCAAAAATTTATAATAAAAACAAACATTTTTCGCTAGTTTTACGTTTAAAGTATTAATATCATAGATAAATCTCCTTTTACCAACAATAATAATTTTTTGAAATATTAATTATTTTAAATGCTGTTACAATTTTTCTTTTATTTGTATGTTATAGATCAACGCAACAACCCTAGCCTGAGAGGAGGAGGAAGCCTAGGAGAGGCATCCTGCATCGGTGGAGCAACCTGATGGTGAGTATTGTTGTTTATATTAATTATTATGTATAAATAATCGCATACATATATATATTAATTTGATTTATTTATTTGAATAATTAAAACAAGAAAAAAATAGAATACTTAAAAATTAACTGTAATAATAATTTTATAAAATATTAAGGATATTGTTCCGAAAGGAACACTTCGAGTTCATGCCGAGTGCAGCCCTTTTGCGTATAAAAAATAGATAACAAAATAATGTAACACATACAATTTTAGCCGCGGCAAATCATTTTTCCAAAGTTTTTACCTAAAAGTAAAATCGGCAAATATCGCAATGAACGAAACAACGAAACCATTGTGACCTTAACATATATTGTTAAGGTCATCATCCTAAATAACACTCAAAAGATTTTATTCATCCCTCATTCATTAAAAAATTATTAACAAAAAAGGTAAATAAGATACTACTTATCATAAATTTTTAATTGAATTGAACCTCGCTTCGCGTGGAAAGTCACAAACCCATGTGGAACGTTGCTTCGCATGGAAAAGTGTATGCGTGAACACAGCGGAATTTTAAATTATAGAGGTGTATGCGTGAACACAGCGGAATTTTAAATTATAGAGGTATATTTTTCTGATCTGTAAAAGTATTGTTTGATTGCATGCTTAATTTGTGCTTGGCGTTTATATTTATTATTTTTATATTTATAACAGATAATCAGAGGAAGTACTTGAAATTGTAATTAATATTACTACGAGTCATTTTGCTCTTTCTCTCTTTCTCTTTCTTAAAAAAAGAAAATTATTTAAATGTCTTGTTTATATAATAATTATGATATATATGTAAACATTATACAAAAAAAAAATTTTAACTTGACTAAATATGCTTATTTCGTTATTGTTTTTTAGTCTGACAGTCAAATCGCAAAGTCGAGATTAATATAAAGATTCGTAATACATCAATCGTATAATAAATTAATCAACAATTTAAAATATTTCTCTCAATTAATTTAATATTTCCCCTCCCGTACATGTATGCTATAATATATAAAATATTTTTGCAACAAATTAATAATAATATCGCGTCCTTTGCAACATATATATATATATATATATATATATATATATATATATAGTTAATGTATATTTTATAATATATAAAATATTTCGGCAACGAATTATTGATAACACGGCGTTCGACTTTGGCAATATAAAATATAAACAGTAGCGTCCTATACGTTACCGCTTTGTCATTATTCGCACGGTGATTCTGGAGTAAAGTATAGTGGTGAGAAACGCTTTGTATACTGTAATTTTTTTATTAAACACGATTACGATTAGTATCGAAACATAATTTGCTATAAATATTAATAAAAATTAATTAATTAAAAATTACATGAAATAGTATATCGCAACGATGAATCTTTATCGAATCGCAATTCATTACTGCGAATAAAAATTGAAACAGGGGATAAGAGAATTAATTATGTTATGATTTTTCGATCATCAATGCTTATTATAATACTTCTTTAACAATATTAGAATTAAATATATTTCGATCAATGCTTTTAATTTCCTCAATCCTTGTTAATTAAACAATATACAATTTAATCGAGAATCGATTAAATAATAGGAATCCAAAATATTAAATAATCACTTCGAGCGTTGCGATCTTACGAACAATAATTATTATTTTAATACTTAGAGTCACAAATATATCTCATCCGTGTTACTTTATCGTTCTATTTGACAATCTAAATGTAATTTAGATTATGAGGGAACACGAAATAAAACAATCGAATTATAATTGCAAATAATTAGCATAACGAAAGATTTCTTGATGAATAGTTTAATAAATAATCAATTAATCTTAATCAATAAATTAAAATACTTCCATAATTTAATATTCCTCGCGCAAATATTTTATATTACAGAAAATATTTCGGCAATGAGAGACTTATCAATAACACCGTGTTCGACCTTGATAAACAGTATCGCGCTATTGTTAATATGTTACATGGCTTTATTATCATTCGCACAGTGACTTTGAGTAGTGACGTGGGAGACGTTTCACATATTATCAAATTCTTTCTTTACATAGTCAACCTTGGCGATATAAACAGTATCGCGATAATGTTTTTGACTTACGATCATTTGCTTAGTGGCTCTTGAGCAGTGAAGTAGTGATGTGAGACGTTTTATATATTATCAAATTCTTTCTTTGAACACAATTGCAAGTGCAACGAGGAACTTTTCGTGAATGAGTGTAAGTGTAACGAGGAATTGAAATGAGTGCAAGAAGGATTGAAGTGCCACGAGGAAAAGGCGAAGAAAGCAAAAGAAGAAAGGAGGTTTTGGAAATGGATGGACCAATAAGATATGATGTAAATCATTAATATAAATTATTTATCACATTCATTATTTATTATATTGTTGCGTCCCCGCGTCCCGTCCCGCTGAATGTATTCGTCACCCGTTGAATTCTTTCGAAGAAGATAAATACGACAATAAATATGTGTCTTTCTCTCTTCATTTCTCTTCTAATGTAATCGAGAATCTAATTAATAAATATAATTTGATTGCGAGAAAGAGATATTCCAAGTAAGAGAGATTTATTAATTCAAAAAAGTTAAACAAAAAGCTTATGGCAAAGATTAATTCTAAATTATTGGACGTAAAAAAATATATAATAGTAGAAATATTTTTTTTGCAATTTGCCCACGATGGGGGATGAAGGGCCGTTCGAATGCAGATGCCACTTGCCCCATTTACCTGTATCAAAAGACACCAAAGTGTCGCCTTCGACTCGGCCGTAATTGCATCGGCATTGCACTCGACCCGCGCGGAGGCTCAGGCTATCTCTCCATCGACCTTCGACATTGGATCGACCCACCGTAGTTACGGCTCTTGCTCGGTTATTATTGTTCGCGATATAGAATTATCATATATATATATATATATATATATATATGTATGTATATGTATATGTATGTACATATGTATATATAGTTTAAAATTAATTTGAAATTAATAAAAATTAGTTTTTATTTTGTCTATAGAAACGTGAAAAATACATTTCCTTAACTATGATTTTAAAAATGTTTCTATAGGAACGTTTCTTATTAATGCTTTACTGTTAAAAAATATTGAATACGTTTAAGAAACGTATATGAAACGACCGTGTGCTATCTGGGTTTATTGTTATCATACATGACAAGAATATAATATTTAATAAATTATTTGTAAATTTATTATAAGTAAACATTACTTTAAAAAATCATAGCAATATAATTTATAATATTAATATTATTAGAAATTTATATAATAATATTATATAATAATTATTCAAACCGTTGAAAATCTAATTTGTAATTTCATATTCCAGTATATACTTGAAAAGGACCATAACCATATGGTCGAAACGTCGTAATTAATAAACAAAAATTCTGGCTAGTTTGGTTGATTACATTATTTCCAATCCTTTGATTATATAATAATATTATTAGAAATATTAATATATACATTAAAAATTTTACATATACAGGGTGTCCGATTCCTGACTGACCAAACGAAAAGTAGTGGTAGATTGGATCAAATTGAAAAGAAAAGTTCTCTACTATTTTGCAAAATTCGCAATAATTATTAAGAAATAAGCAAAAATGTTTCGGCGCATGAGAAGCGGGTAGATCGTTCGCAGTGTCCGATTAATGAGTGATCAAACGAAAAGTGGTGGTAGATTGGGTCAAACTGGAAAGACAAATCCTCTACCATTTTGCAAAATTCGCAATAATGATTAAGATATAGGCAAAAATGTCTCAGCGCATGAGAAGCGATCTGTCTACCGCTTCTTATACTCTGAGACATTTTTGCCTATAACTTAATAATTATTGCGAATTTTGCAATATGGTGGAATAGAGGAATTTTCTTTTCAGTTTGACCCAATCTATCACCACTTTTCGTTTGATCACTTAATAATCACACACTACAAGCGGTTTACCGCTTCTCATGTACCGAGACATTTTTGCTTATTTTTTAATAATTATTGCGAATTTTGCAAAATGGTAGAGGACTTTTCTTCTCAGTTTGACCCAATCTACTACTACTTTTCGTTTGGTCACTCAGGAATCGGACATCCTGTATGTAGTTTCAATTTGTATAATTTTGATATCTGTGTAAGTCATTAAATGTGTTAAGCTGCTGAGACGTGTAAACCAAGAACAAACGCCTCTTTATAACACGTCCCAAACGTTGAATAAAGAAGTGTGTTATTTTTTTATACGTTTCCATATATATTCTGATTATAACACGTAAGATTCGTATAAAATTAATACATTACACAATTATATGTATTCAAATAACATGGATAAACGTGTTTTCTGGAAATTATACAAATGAAATGAGTTACATTAACACATTGAGATTTGCAGTGAAGATACTGTATCTCTATATATACATAAAATATGTATGTAATTCCAGTGTATATGTTTTATGTAATATTTTAAATTGAATAGTTATTATTTTCATGAGAATAAAATATTAATTAATTAATCGATTGCATTCCGGATCGGTTTTTCATTTGATATATATAAATATTTAGTAATTAATCGAATAATTGCATTCGACTCGCCATTTTCCGTCGGTATACGTACATAATTAATCAATTAATCGAACGATTGCATTCCGACTCGATTTTTGGGTCGGAATATATGTACATATATATATATATATATATATATATATATATATATATATATTTCCAAATAACGCAGATATTTCAGAACAAAATTGTAGCCTCACACTATTGATGCGTGTCATGCATGAAACGGAACGCAGCTTACATTATATGTAATTATCTCATTAAAAATTTAAATGTTGTACGATCCTGCAAATTAAACAATGATTAAATTTAAACTACGTTGAGAAAACAAACATTAATACATTAGAAAAATACAAAATACAAATAATTTTCGTTATTATAATCATATAAAATGACGGTGTTGCCATATTATATAAATGATATATCATCATAGATAATTTTGTAGATAATTTTACTGTCGTCAAAATAGTCTATCTATAATTAATTCCTTATACATATTTAATAACATGTCGTATCTCAAAAATATTGGTAATGTATACATCAGATAATCAATATACTCTAATGTATGTAAAAATATATGATAATTTTTGATGTCGTCAAAAAGCCGATTGACATATATATGAATTTGTATTCTACGGGACGGTGTCTCTTTTGCTACATTAGATCACTAGACCGGCGCGTAGACGGTACTGCTTTTCGCGCCGCTAGCATACATTTAGCGTGAGGAAAACTGAACTGACATCCGGACTCTAATAATTATATATAGGTAAAATGTTTTATTTCTTCAAATTTTACTTAAAAAAAAAAATAAAAATATAAAAATTATTTTTCTACTTTTATTATATTTCCTATACATATATTCCCCACACGGAAAAATTGATCTAATAGATATCTAATAAATGTCTAAATATCTATATGAGGTCCATATCCTCTATAGATAACTAGTAGATGTATTTATATCACTCACATATCTATATCCACTAAGTAGCTACCAGAGATATCCACTAGACCTACACATGTTATCCACATATCTACATTCACACAAAAAATACGGGCCACTACATTTTAGCACAATTTTTTAACATCTTTCAATAACAATAAATCAGCGAAAAATCATCGTATTAAGATGAAACAAAATTCAAATTAAAGCTTGAACATTTTTTTTTTAATCAAAAACCAAATTTTAGTTACAAAAAATATTTTATAAAATGACGAACGTTGAAGATAGACTTTGCGAAATGAGAAACAAATTTTTTTTTAACTGTTGCATTGCTCAGGTGAAATGGTTTCCTTTTTGAAAAATTATTTTAAACGATTTTTGTGAAAAAAAGTAATATTAATAATTCCATAAATTTTTTTGAAATTTAACATACAAAATATTTCAGATGAATATGGATATTTTTATAATAATAGATTATTTATTAAGTCAATTTTTAATACAAACATGCAAAAATATTATTTATTATAAGAGCTTTTAAGTTTTAATCTCTAAATATTTAAATACTATCATCGAGTTAAGTCAATCAAGTATTAAAATTCTATTAAAGTAAAACCGATTTATAAAAAAAGAGCATTTTCTATATTAATATGATATTTTTTTCATAATTCGCGCAAAAGGAAGAAAATAAAAATCAAATGTTTTAATTTCTCTAATAATAAATTCAATGTTCAATATATTAATTCTTTTTATTGGTTTTATATCTTCGCAGTATTTCACGTTTTTATGATTCTAATGAAATTATTCTAATGTAATCTAATCAAATTTGATTTTATGATTTATGATAGCACAGGCCTGCGAAATTTTAAGTTCGGTTAGTTAGAAAAAGCGGAATAGGTGAATCTGATAGATTATTTGACGCTGAAAACGAATCTGACCGCAGAATTTCCCCATCACCTCAGGTTTCCGAATAATTTATAGTTAAATAGTCCAAAAGTGGCAATTTCGACAAATTTCATGAATTTATTATGGAAGAATCTAATTTTTTGAAATATTTGTGCAAATGGCATCGTATAGTATTAGTCTTCACCTTTCAAATCCATTTTCGATTGCCGCTGCACGGTTGAGATATACAAGTATGAAGTTATTTTGTAAGAAAATTTACGTTAAAAAAAATTTACATAGTATGTAAAAGTAAAAATTTACATATTATATACTCTGTTTTTTGTAACTGACCCTTGTAAGCCTGTGTAATCAAATAATATGATTGTAATCAAATATAAAGAAATTGCTCATTTTTATTTATTTTAGATAAAAACTTGCGATGTTAATCGCGGAATTAATTGGGATTTTCATCGTTGCTTTGATTATTGTGTATACTTATTACAAATATGTGTTATTCAATTACTGGCGTAAAAGAGGTATTTTTTATATCGAACCTGTTGTGCCAACTGGTAATATTGAAGCCATAGTAACTAAAAAAAGAACAATAGGCGAGTATATTTTCTTATAATATTATATATTATAAGAATATATTATAATTTCTATAATGCATTTATTTCTACGCAAGCTATCTTTATTATCTTTAATATCTTTTCCTTTTTACTCTGTTCCCTCTTTTCATTTTATTTGAAACAAAAACTGGTAGAATTGAACAAAAACTTTTTTAACAGGCGAATTCTTGCACGATGTCTATGTAAAATATAAGGAACATCGTGTCGTTGGAATATACACATTTTTCAAACCAAATCTGGTAATTACTGATCCCGATCTTATTCAAATGGTGCTGACAAAGAAATTCAAGAATTTCCATGATCGCGGAGTGTTTTGCAACGAGAAGATTGATGTACTATCCGGTCATTTGTTTGCACTGTCCGGGAAGAAGTGGCGGAATTTGCGCGTCAAGTTGATACCCACTTTTACTTCAGGAAAAATAAAGCAAATGTTTGCGATTATGAAAATGTGCAGCGATGACTTTGTGAAAAATCTGGACAATGTGGCTCAAACAGGAGATTCAATCGAGATAAAAGATTGGTTTGGAAGGTAAAATTTTTTCTAAAGAGAGAATTTTTTTTGTATGAATGTAATATACATTCATACAAAGATTATTTAAAAAAAATTATATAAGAAAGTTTTTTGATATTATCGTAATAATTTGTTGAAAATGTATTTGTAGATATACAATGGATATAATTATGTCAACAGCTTTTGGATTCAAATCCAATTGTATAGGCTGAAGACAATAATCAGTTTCGATATTGGGGAAAAAAGGTCTTTGAAGTACATACCTTTCGGAACGCTCTTTCTTTGTTTATGCCCCAAATTTTGAATTTCTTTTCCTCTTTTTAATCGAAGTATAGGAGAGTTTTTTGTGAAAATTTTTCGAGAGAATGTGGAATATAGACAACGTCATAACATCATCAAGCATGATTTTATGAATCTGCTCATACAACTTATGGAGAAGGGCTACGTTGAATCCGATGATATGAAGGATATCGATAAATCTTGTAAATATGTATATAATTGTTTTAAATATTTGTTTTCTATCGCGCTTATTTTGTCTTTTAAAATCAATTTTGTTTTTAAACATAATACATACAATTCTTATTTTAATTAAATACAGACAACAATATGACGATATAATTAGTTGTATGTAGTAATTATATAAAAGCACTTTTAATTTTTCTTTTAGAATATTTCTAAAAGAAACAAGATTAATAGTTAGTAGATTAAGATGTTTTGTTTACATATAGCTACCATCAACAGGCTCACTTTGTCAGAAGCGGTTGCGCAAGCTTTCGTCTTTTTCGCTGCTGGCTTCGAAACTTCTTCGACAACAGCAACATTTTGTTTATACGAATTAGCTCAACATCAACACTTGCAGGACAAACTTCGCAATGAAATCGATGTAATATTAAAAAATCATGGCGAATTAACTTATAATGCTGTGAACGAAATGACATATCTTCACAAAGTAATAAACGGCAAGTTGATAATCTATATTGTAAAGTCATCGGGACTAATTATTCTTATCAAGTTTCCTTCACAAACAGATTACAAATTCTAACTGGAAGTTTCTACACACACATACACACTAATATTTCTTGACTTATATATATCTAAGTAAATATGTCTAATAATAATTGATTATATATTTTGAAGTGTTTTTATATTTTTATATTTTTTTATATATTGCAGAGACACTGAGGAAATATCCGCCTGTATCTAATTTACATCGCATCTGTACCGAGGAAATAGATCTTCCAACAACAAATATTCATGTTCCAAAAGACATGCCAATCATTATATCGATATTCGGATTACATCGAGATCCATTGATATATCCAGATCCTGATAGATTTGATCCTGAACGATTTAACGAGGATAAGATAGCAGCCAGACATCCTTACACTTATTTGCCATTTGGAGAGGGACCACGAATTTGTATCGGTGAGTGTAGATAAGCCTTTTCTAATTGATAAAATCTGTTTTCTCATTGTTTACGCGAATTTATTAACTTCTTTTAATATATTTTTATAGCAATTTTTTATTAAATTATCAAGGGGGAATAAAAATATATATAGATTAATACATATATTTCAAAACACATAATTAAATAATTAAATATTTTATTTATAAATATAATATAAATAAAATAAATACATATAAATATAATATAATATATTTTAATATAAATATAGTATAATAAAATATAGTATAAATGTAATATAATATATTTTAATATAAATATAGTATAATAAAATATAGTATAAATGTAATATAATATATTTTTTTAAATACTTTTTCGAAAGTCTTTTCTTCTTAATATTTATATTTATTTGTGATATTATCTTAGCAACATTATTGAATAAGATAGAATCAAAAAATTTAATATGAATAAATATATATATATATATATGTTTTAATTTAAAAACAGTTATATAATTATTTCTTTAACGCTTTCTATCTAGCTCTCATTTGATTTTGCTTCGATTTTGAGTTATTTATATTGTAATATTTAGAGCTTCATTGATTATTAATACTATATGTTATTGAATAAATTGTATATAATTATTTATGATTATGATTTATGATTATGATTTATTAAATTATTATAATTATATTTTGATTATATTTTATTTAGAGATGCTATTAACTTTAAATATTTTTAAAAAAATTCTAAAAAAAATTTATATTTAATTACATATAAATTATCAATTATTTTATTATGTAATATCTGTGTAATATCGTACTATGCAAGGTTTATAACAAATGTGAATTATCTATCATTACCTTATCACGCAGACAGTACAGAATATTGTAGCAGTATTATTAATATTGTAGTAACATTGCAGCAACGTTGCAATATTGTCGCAATATTGCTGCAATATTCTGTGCTGTATGGAATTTTACTCTATTATCTTCTGAATGTATCAATTTTATGTCATTATTACTATATATTTTTAGGTTCAAGATTTGCCTATATGCAAACCAAGGTTGGACTTGTAAGTCTTCTGTCGAAATTCAAATTCAAACTTGATCCCCGAACTATGTTCCCGTTAACTTACGATCCGAATAATCTTACACTTACGCCCAAAGGAGGTATATATCTTACTATATATAAAGCCGCGATAAAAAAATAATAAATAAGCATTCTTGAATATATTTAAATTTACTTATCCAAAAATATTATATATATCTCATACAACACAGAAGGTTGCAACAACATTGCTGCAATGTTACAGCATTACTCATTGCATTATAATGTAGCAGAAATATTGTAAAGATATTATTTAACAATATTATTTCAGTAATGTGCAACAACATTTTTAAATAATAAAAATGTATAATAGTGTATTACATGTTCCTTCGCTTGCCGCTACGCGACGACATATTTAACTAACTCGAATTTAAATTTTCATCATAAAATGGGTAAAAATAAAGCCTTCAAAGGATTGATAAAGGACTAACATAAGATCTAAAGTATATTTGTTTTCTTTTGTTTTATTTTTGGTGAACTGACTTGATTTAAAGTAATTTGTTTAATGATCTGGATCCCTTATTGGAATTTAGAATATTAAATAGATTATTTGAAACTAGACGGATAAATGGCTAATAGTCCATTTATTGCGTGCATTAAAGTATTTTTATTGCCGAGTGTATGTAAGATAGTCGTATATAAATTATCGAGATAAGCATTAAATAAGAAACATTTAATAAAAAACTATTTCATAAACAGTTAATAGATAATCCTTTTTTTTTCTCCGTTATAAATATTAATATTTACCTTACTGCCTGCCAAATAAAATATATTTTGTGTAAACGTGTTTTATTTTTAATAGTTATTTTAACATTTTTGTTTTCTTATATTGAAATATGTTAAAAAAATTATATAAAAATTTCATATTTTATATATCACTATTATTTTATTTGCAGCTATTATTTTTTATCTCAATTTATTTCATTCATCATTGATTGACAACTTTAAAATAATTTAAAAGCAATTAAGCATATGACTTCTAATTTTCTTCATACCGATATGAGAATTTCATTGTTACTGCATGTCCGTAACAATTAGTCTACTGCTTTTCCAATAAGGAGATTCTAAATATTAAACAAATTATTTAAAATTAAGAGGATATATAGGAAGCTGTTACATTTATTATTTGAAGCAAAAAATCAAAACTTAATGTTTTTATAAATGAAATCTCGAATTTTAGGCATTAAATATAATTTTTTTATTATTTGCTTTATTAAATTTAGCCTCATTATTAGTACCATATTATTGTGCTGTTCAAGAGTTCGGTTTGTCTTAGGAGTTGCGATTCCTGAAAGTGCCAGGGAACAAAAAACGAAAATGCTCCATACAGTAAAAATTTATTCCAATAGCTTACAATCTTACATTTCTGGCGAGATTTCGTAACTTATATAATGAAATTTATTGACAAATTCGAATGCTTTCCCACATTTCTGTTTAAAGATACGAGTAATTTTGCAGGTATGTTCGTTCAGAAAACGTGAAAACATAGAATCCTATTTATCATTCGTAAATTTGATTTGACATCTATATTGGCATTTATTCATCCATCCAAATATTAAATATTAACCAAATATTTACCAAATATTAACGCTTATGCGATTAATAATGAGCTCTCTTGTATGCGATACGATTATTCCAATCGCAATCTCTTTTTTATTTTTGTTTTTGATTGTGTTTCAATGCAGATGACTTGGGAAATGTAATAGTGTTTGTGGAAAATATATAATGATAAGATTTAATTCATGTGAAGTAATTAAGGGGAGACATATACCCAGAACACGTACTGAAAATGACTCTATTTTAACGAATTTTTTTCGTGGAAAGTATTAGGCTTATCAAGACACATGCACTGCAAATCTCAATGTGTTAATGTAACTTATTTCATTTGTGCAATTTCCAGAAAATACGTTTATTCATGTTATTTAAATACATATAATTGTGTAATGTATTAATTTTATACGAATCTTACGTGTTATAATGAGAATATGTATGGAAACGTATAAAAAATTACACACTTCTTTATTCAACGTTTGGGACGTGTTATAAAGAGGCGTTTGTTCTTGATTTACACGTCTCAGCAGCTTAACACATTTAATGACTTACACAGATATATATATTAATATTTCTAATAATATTATTATATAATATTATTATATAAATTTCTAATAATATTAATATTATAAATTATATTGCTTTGATTTTTTAAAGTAACGTTTACTTATAATAAATTTACAAATAATTTATTAAATATTATATTCTTGTTATGTATGATAACAATAAACCCAGATAGCACACGGTCGTTTTATATACGTTTCTTAAACGTATTCAATATTTTTTAAGCGTAAAGCATTAATAAGAAACGTTCCTATAGAAACACTTTTAAAACCATAGTTAAGGAAATGTATTTTTCACGTTTCTATAGACAAAATGAAAACTAATTTTTATTAATTTCAAATTAATTTTAAACTATATATACATATGTACATACATATGCATATATATATATATATATATATATATATATATATATAATTATGAAAACTATATTAATTTCTATTTCTAAATATATGAATAAGATCACTAAGAATCAGTATTTCATTGAACTCTAGTAGAAACGCTTATTTTTTGTTACTTTATCTTATATCTCATTAATTATAGTCAGTGGAAATAAAATTTCACCGCAAAATCAGTAATTGCTAGTTCGTTTGTTTATCTCTACGGTGCGCTATTTTTCTCGTACTTAAGTTTTAGTCATGAGAATTATATAAAGCTTGCAAAGGACGACAGATAAAATTAAAAGTATCAATTCGATTTAATTTCTGATGCAATCTCAATAGAGGAATTTCAGATATTAAATCAAACTTATAAGTCCGGCGAATAAACGAAAATTATCTGTTCTTTATATATTAAAGATGTAAAATAAATCATCATCTATTTAACATTCATGTTTTAATATGCATGTAAATATAAATAAAATTTTTAATTTTATATAGTCCTTTATTAAAAAAATTTATCTTATGAACATTTTATTTTTTTTTAATATTTTGTTATTTTATTTTTCTAACTTTAATTTTTCTATTTCTCTCTAATAATAATCATTTAATTTTAATTCCAAAGTTAGATATAAACTGATAAGATAATTATTTAGAATAAGAAAAAATATATAATGTGTATTTCTTTGTAAAAAATATAAATATATTTTTATAAATTTCAAACAAGCACTTTATTGTAATGTACCATTAATTTGAAACCTATACATTTTAAATATATTAAATTAATGCATTTAAATATGATTAATTAACACGTTTTAATGTATTAAATTAAAATATATCAAGTGCATATAAGTTATGCAGCAGGAAACGTATAAAATGAGCTTCAGCTAATTTACACATTTATACGTGTAAATATAACATATTAAGATTTGCAGTGATTCAAATAATTATTTGATATGTATATAACTCAATATATATTTTAATGACTATTAAATATATAATAACTGTGAGATATTCGTGACATCTCGATGCATAGAATATGAATAGCATACATACTGTATACGGAATTCTCCCATATAATTCTCATATAAGAAAAATGATGAGAGTATCTCTTTAAGTTTGTACAAATCCTTAAAGCGAATATTATTATAAATAAACATGAATCAAGTATATCTTTCTCTATAGGATGCAAGATGAACTATCTAATTGGACTGTACTGAAAAAGACAATGAAATCTAACGTCGCTATTTCCCTCGGACTGCATTTGGTGCTAAATGTTCCCGCAGTACGTACAAAGTTCAGTAGGGTAGAGCTCCATGATAGACTTCCTGTTCATGTTTTTAGTAATCGACGAATTCTAATTCGATTTTCGACTTAGTTATCCTATATTTTTGATTAAGTCATTAATAAGGATTATTCAATTGAGAATAAATAATTAGACTTACTGCTGTGAAAAAAAGTATTAAAATTTATATAATAAAAAGAACAAAATCTTAAATAAAAATAAAAGACGGAAAAGAACGCGTTACAATGGGTGAAAATTTAACAAAAAATGAAAGGAACAAGAATAACAATAATTGTTTCCTTCTTCTTGAATTATGTTTTCGCAAAATAATCATGTGTGTAATTAAAGGTATTTAAAAAAATTTAAATAAAGTTAAATTTAAATAAAAATTTAAATTAAAATATTTAAAGTTAAATTTTTTTTAAACTAATATAATATTTAAATTATATATATTGTTTAATACATATGTATGTTACTAATAATATTTAAAGAAATATATATAATTATATACTTTAAAACTTTAGCACAAATATTTTATTTTGTTTATTCTTCTCTTTATGTTTGTAGAGGTTACTACTGTCTACCTAGATTACAGTCTTTATGTGTTTTCTCATACTTTATAATGGTGGTAATTATCCGTGCAATGATTAAAAAGCTTATAAACAATTGTAAAAAAGTTTAATACCGATTATTAAGTAGTAATATCGATGGCACAGTGGTTTATTCGTAAGCAAAATGTAAGTATAAATAATATAACGGTATATAATTCCATGTAAGATGGGCGTAGACTTGGCCATTACCATGCACTATAGATGCATTTTCTCTGCGAGAGCGACTGGAGTAGATCTATTCGCGAGAAGATCTATCGTGGCAAACTGGACCGACAAGACCCTCGTCTTTTTCTGTTGACCCTAACTGTAACAGACTGTAATTGCAGCTGTCCATGCATGCGAGGGAAGTAACTTTCATCGCTTACTTCTAATATCCTTTTTTAGCTCCTGTATATTTTTTATCGCAAAAGCTATTTATTTTTGTTACGAAGATTTTTATAGTAATTTCTTTATATAATGAAAAATATAAATTTTATTTTAGAATCAATAATAGTATAATAAGAAAATTTAATATTTAAATAAGAATTTTTCTTTTTATAATATAATAATTATAATAAATATTATGTTAATAATAATACTTCTGATAAAATCTGCTTTATTTGTTATAATAACATTACAGTTGTTAATTATAATATTTAATACAATTAATTAATTAGGAAATCTCGCTGAAGCTGTCAAAGTTTATCAGATAATTATGTTACTCATCGGAAAACAAGAAGAAATATCTATTAGATATCGATTCGTTGTACATTTTTATTTATAAAATAAATAATTAATAAATATAAATAATATAAATATAAATATAATTAATTAATATAAATAATTTAAATAATTAATATAAATAAATTAAATAATTAATATAATGAAAAACCGTGTTAAAAGAACGATGTTTAGATTGATTCTCTTATCAAAGATTTATCAGAAGTATAATTAACTACTTGTCATGACAGTTAAATCCAATTTTCGCTGTGTTGTACTTACAAAAAAAAAAGAAAAACGTTACAAAGAGAGTTAGTTATCTGGAGTTTTTATTCGGAGAGCAGAAAACACAGTCTGTATCTGTAGGTCACGCTGTAACCGACGCCAGAGTGACACCTTGTTCCACTTAATGACGATACCGCTCCGACGACTTTTTAAGTCCGTTTAATTAATTCCCAACGGCAAAGTATGACAGATCGGTCGTTCTTCTTCCGGATTCCATGCGGTCGCTCAATAACATTTATATTTTATCGTATGCAGGATTCATGCATATTTGTGTGTGTATGATGTGAGTGACCTCTTTATTTCTTCTATCATAAAAATATTCGGCAGATTTTAATTTGGCTATATTTAAACATATGTTGCAAACATTTCATGATATCAGTCTTCTCCTAAAAAGACTTATGTTAATGTTTTTATAAAATGCTTTCTTCGTATTTCGATTTTTTTATAAAAGAATTGAATGACAAAGAATATATAATGTACATAATCTTCGCAAAATAATGCAATAACAATTAATAAATATAAATCGAAGACGAATATGTATCTATATGTGTATAAAACTTGATGCATACTTGCGTTATAGGGGGGATATAACTTTCGCTTGATAATATAGTGTAACACATATTACACGTATTACATTGCTCCGGCAAGATCAAGATTTATATAATATATTTGTAATTAGTATCCAAGTATTCAGTTTCCTTTGATAAACGGGTTTGTTAATATATTTAATAAATTAAAAAATATTATAATAAATTTATTATATAAAATTTATTATAAAATTAATTCATAAATATATTAAATAATATATTAAATATATTAAATATATTAAATAAATATATTAAATTAATTTATAAATATATTTTTATTATATTAATATATTTATTTAATATATTAATATATTTAATATATTATTTAATATATTTATAAATTAATTTTATAATAAATTGTTTATAAATTTTATAATAAATTTTAATATGTATGTAAATTATTCGTGCATCTTAATCACGATTCAAGAAGCTTGCGATCGAGAAATTCTTCTTTTTTTTTCGTTTTTCGCGCGTTAATTTTGTTGATTTTTAAATTTACGAATTCATATATTCAAAACTTTGCATAGGAATCTTTATAATTCAATATCACACGTTTACGCTTATTATTATCATAATTAACCTAGTTTTTTAAGACTATAATGCGCATATTAAACACAAAGGGAGATAGATTATCGCCACGACACATCTTTTCTTATCGACAGATATTTTTCCTGCGGAAGAAAGAATCTCTTACGTAATAAACGCAACCGCAATCCCGTCTTACGTTATCCAGAAAGCTATCGTGATACAAAACCGCGTTCGCACGGATATTATAAGCATTATACGCGTTTTACGTTCCCTTTTGATCATCTGTTTTTCTCAGAAATACAGGTTCTATTTTACGTAAGATCATAGAGACGGCGCAAGATGATAGGTATCATGTGCATAAATTAATCCTTTGTTACACACAGTGTAGTTTCAAGGCAAAACGCTTCACATCTCTGTGCTTTCTATACCGTGAGAAGTAGCTCGAAGGAAATGCCGCGGATACATAAATCGTAGACACATTTTATATATTTTGTTAACATATTCTTTGTATAATTACCACTTACTATTGTTTGCAAAATAAGTTCCTTAAGTAACAGTGTACAGTTATGAGGTGATATCTTCGTTACTTTCTCCGGTATGTACAGAGAATCAATGGGAATTATAAAAGCAATAGCCTTTAATATCTTCTCGAAATTACAAGAGATAAAGAAAAATTTTTTGAACATTTTGTACATGTATTGTTATAAAAATAAAATTCCGAAAATAACAGGAATGAATTTAGAAGTGATAAAAAAAATTGTTATCATTATAGATGACCTCTTCTTTATCATGCAATCTTGGTTCGAGATATTTTTCTCTAAATTCTATGGTTTCAAAGATGTTAAGGGGATCCCTCATTGAATGGCGAATTCTTACGCGATTACAGCGCCCTCATCTAATCCTCATCCCGTATCTCTCTCTATCACGTTATTTATAAAGAAGATGCACTGCTTTTTCCATTCTACTTTACCGATATTTCAGATACATACGGACTGAAATTTTTGGAAGAATGCCATTTATTAATTAGGCAATTAAATTCAGTTTTTATAGTTCGACAATGTTCTACGGTGCAGCACACAATCGTGAAAGCTACTGTTTTATGTATAAAAGTTATAAAACTTTTATAAGGAGCTAATATTTGTACAAGTTGACAGCTCTGACGCCATGTTGATTTAAGAAGTCGATAAATAAAAATGTAATTTTATACTTATTTTTTTTCTTAATATAAAATCTCATACCGTATAGAATTTTCACGTGTCTGTTTGCGTGTATACTTCAATTCTGGAGGAGGATTTTTAATTCTATACAGGCAATAAAAAATGGCACACTTCCGAAAATCACAGTGGTTTTGTCGGTAAAAAAGTACGCTTGAGGGATCCCCCTAAAGTTAATTTTTATTGATTCATTTTGCAAAAGACAAACGACTAATACGGTTATTTAATTACAAAATTGTTTTATGTTTTACATAATTTTTTTAAAAAATTAAATATAATAATTTAAAAAATGAAATATAATTTTTTTAGACACATTATAAGATAAAAATATAAAAAGGTAAATCTATTCTTCAACAAATGAAAATTATTCGTAATAATTTACTCGAGTGATTTCACTTCCCTGGCACGATTGCTTTTGACAGACATCTGTAATTATCATTTCTTTCGTTTTACTTCCCTGTTCCTGACGTTGCACAAGCATCCGGAAGCAGCGGCGTTCTGCCTCTTGATACATGACTTGATACACGTGTATCCGTTCAACACGTGTATCAGGTCAAGCGTGAATTTGACCCACTGGTACTACCGTCGTGCCTATCCTCACTATGAATTTTATTTTTCAGGATGGACAATGTTGTTTCGAAATGTAACAACGAATTAAAACTTGTACTTTTATAACAGCGATTTTACATTAAGCATCTCATACATTATTCTCGCGTTCCAAAAGGAGTTGAAGATTACATAGCGATCCATTAAATATTCATCGGATGCAATGTTCAGCTCTTTCTAGAGCGCAAGCATAATATATCCGAGATGTCATAGATTCAAATCACTTTTCGCTCGAGCTCTGTGAATTAAAAAATATTTCTATTACTAAAACTTGAATTAGACTCAAAGTTTGCGCAGAATTTCGTTGATTGAATATAAACTAGCCATAAATGGACGAAGTGCTATTTACGTTAAAGATGATAATAAAATTTAATTGACATTGAAATATTAAATTAAATTAAAACTTTGCGCGCGATATGAAAATTATTGAATCATTGAAGCCACATCTTATACTTTTTTTTTTGCTTTATTCTTTGCGGCATTTCCTTATTTTCAATGCTGTTAGACACCCGTTAGCCTTCGTCTCTTTAGAATACAGAGAATACACGAATGCGGAGATTTATCTCGAGTCAGCCGTGGATTTAATCCATTCAAATACTCGAGACTTATCTTTTTTCACGCAACCGAGACTAAAGCGGAGACTAAATTTCTGACACGATCTTTGACCGCAGAATTCATCAACGTTCTATCTCAAATTTTACATTGAGGTAAAGCAAGGTCTGTTCGTTTAAGTCTGTTCATTGAAAGATATATGTTGCCTATTAGTACCTGTTTATGTTTCCTCTTCTCTCGAGAGTTAATTACAAGACGCGATTTGTTGGCATTAATTTTCGCAACTGGAGATTGAGTTCTAACAAATTTATTGTCAATAAGAATATTAAAGTCGCTATGTTTTTACATTTGTATTTATAAATCACTTGGCTACGGCAATTTATTCTTGTACTTTTTTATTCTTTTTTTACCTTTAGGTGAACTTTGACTTTTGACAATATGTTTGAGAGAGACGTACGTTTTTCTTTTTTAACTCCCGCTGGCATGTAGCATTTAGAAGTCAAGTGACTGGCGTGCCATCCTGAAAGAGCTCTGGGATAATATTCTCTATTTTATTTATTCTTCGCGAAGACATTCCTCACTCCTGGATCTCGTGATGTTTTTCATTGACGGTCGCGCGATTACAGACTATGAAAATCACATTTCTTGTGGACTCTGTCTGCAGCGGTACTTGATTGCCTTTCGTTAAGAAACCTCACTGGAGCGAGCTGACCTAGTAAAGATTGGTAACGTGCAGAAAATAAAATGATTTACGTATCCATGAAAAATTCATACAATAATTGCCATTAAATTGTATATTTATTTTAACATCGTGATCATTTAAATCGAAATCAATTGATATTTAACTTTAATTGTATTCAATATAAAGCATAATTTTATCTTTATTGCCAACATATTATCTTCTCGAATTCATCTTCGTTATGTATCATTCAATCAGTTATAGAAATCTATCAAAATGGTGAATTATTATTAATCATTTAGATTTCTGTTAATTTCGTAATCATTAATTTCCATTAAAAACTAGAGCATATAATATATTAAAAGAAGCAACATTATATATATTATTTTCCGAAAAATGCTGTGTTTCCTGAATTTAGTATTTTATAAACAAATTTGATTTTAATTTCATTTTTATTCCGATTCGAGATTGACTCGCACATAAACTCAACGATAAGTCAAGCGAATTATTTATTTAAATGAGATCAATTTTCCCTTTTTACAATAAAAAGTTGCTTTTTAGATTTGAAAATTAAATCTTCATAAATTCTCTTTCGTCATCTTAAAATTATTTACAATTTTTAATGATATATTTTATATATTTGAATATTATTGATTGTTAAATAATTTATTATAAATTGAAATTCACATTTTAAATTTCAAATAAAACATTAAACTTTATCCTTATTATCATCTTATATATTTGTGAAAGGATAATAGTATAGATACATTTCGAACCTATAAAATATTCGTTGTTGCGAGAGAACCGTTTATTTCCGTTCCACATAACAACGAATTATGATACGTTGCGTGTTACGTTACGCCCAACGTCGGCTCGTTAGTTCTTAATCTCATCGAAATCGGACCCTTCGATCTCTCGTCAAACCACGATGTCATTATGTATTCATCCAAATTACTCCAATTAACCGTTGCTGGAACAAATTCTGTTTTTTGCGATGAAAACAGTCGTCGTATCCCGTAGTTGTCCCTTATTACGTGAGATCAGCCGCTCGGATTTGAAAACCGGCATTTAAATGTGTCCGCAAAACATAACATTTCTACGTCTTTGATTTGTGTTCTGTATTCTCATTACTATTAGTGGTAAATGCGGGCAAACAATAATTCTATGAAGTCAGAGACGAACTACAAACTATAGAAGCGTAAGATAGCGTGTCCTAAATTATATTTTTACAAAGAATAAATAAAATAAAAAATGTGTTCGTGAAGAATAAATTTAAAACTGAAAACCCCTATTGTAATAAAATATTATGTAACAATTTATTACTGTAAAAAATTATTATATGTGTAAAATAATATTATGTTAAACTGTAAAAAATATTTTAATTTAAAACACATTGTTATGCAAAATAGTTATTTTAATTTCCGAAAATAATAATATACAGGGTGTCCCACACTTAACGAATCAGCCGTTAATAGCAGATTTCTGAGATCATTTGGAGACGAAAATTCTGATACCAAAATGTTGAGGAAGACTTCATAAAAATGTTCAAACTACTGTCTAATGTCGCATCGAAGACACAATCTCGCTCACTGCAGAATCCTATTTTTTATTTTATATTGATCCTTCTATCGATATCGATATTATCGCGTTGTACGCGGGCCTTGATGCGCTATGTCTCTGAGCACAGGAGAACGTAACGCGCCGATTGGTAATATTTAATCTTTTGTAGCGCCGAAACTACATCTTCCTCAACATTTTGGTATTAAGATTTTCGTTTCCGAATGATCTCAGGAATCTACCATTAACGGCTGATTCGTTAAGTCTGGGACACCCTGTATAATAATATATAATAAATTATGAAAATAACCATATTAAAAATTAAGAATTTATAACACTGAAAATTGAAAATTAATATAAAATGAAAAAAATAAAAAATGTGCTCGTGAGGAAAAAATAGAATGGAAAATATTGTTACGTAAACCGCAAATAAATTAAATCCTTTAATACACCCGTGTCCTAAATCGAGAGCGATCGTCAGTTCTGACCCAGTGAGGCCAAGCCCCTCTGTCCTTCCCCCCCCCTCCTCTCCGGATCTTCTGTTTTCCGAGTGCTCGAGAAGCCGAGGATGAAAGAGGCTCACGGTGCATCAGCGCGCCGTAGGTCGCGACTTGACCCACAGTCTGAAACTGCGAGTACAAGTCCTCTCTTCCCTCGTCGGGCCGATCGCGAGTCATGGACGCGCCATGATTGCGCTGCACCGTACCGCACCGGCCGAGAATGAAGACCGGGGTCTCGTTGGAGAGGCAACCGAGAGAGGCGATGTGCACACGTGCACCTCGGGGCATTCGCGGGTTGGCAGTCGGCTCTTGAGAGCCGCTCGGTGAATGCCTCTCGCGGCCTCTCGCACGACGCGTTTTTCACCGAACTCTCGGCATCTCCCGGAGGTTCGTGTCCAAGGGAGGTGCTCCATCGAATGGGGGCCTCATGCGAGGGGGTGTGTAAATTTTTAACCGATTATTTTCACGGTTAGCCGTAATGCCGTAGTGTTGAACGTTCACGCGAAACAGTGGAGGGAGGGGAAGAGAGAGAGAGAGAGAAGTGCGGGGCCGGTGCTAAGTGCGATTTTTAGCAAATGCTAATCGCTCTGATGTAGAGGAACTCGCTTTGTTTGCGGGGAGACGACGCATGCCGGTCGGTGATAAGATTGATGGCACAAACGGGATAAATGAATCCTACTAATTGTTGGAGAGAAAAAAAAAGAGGAATGAGAAGTCGATTAAATTTGAAATTATTCTTTGTTCCAATCTTCTTAGGCGAGAGCACTGCTGAACATTTAGTGTAGTTATTGTTGCATGTGTCTATAACGTGTCCTACGTGTTGATGTGAGTAAAAAATCTCTCTGTAATTATTAAAATAAAAATCCACTGGAAAAGATTAAGATATTGAAATGTCAAAATATTAATCAAATATGTTAATTTATTGTTGTATCTTATTAATTATTTATCATATATTCAATCAAATTATAGCCGTATATTATATAAATTTTGTTCAACTATGATAGAATATATATTTTAAACATGTGTAAATAGGATCTATAAAATATAAAAAGTATGTACATTTATTATGTTAATAATTATATAAAAAGTATGTACAAATATATTATAATACACATATATTATAATTATAATTATACATGTATACATTATAATTATAATTATGCACATTATAAATGTATACATACTTGTTATTATTCATGTAATATTGTGTAATCGGAAAAAAATCAAAAGTATACATAAAAAAAGTGTAATAAAAATGTAATAACAATTGTACAAAAATTTCCATCAATTGTTTTTACGTTAGTTTTTTTTTGTGTTAGTGGGTCATTAAAATTTGCAACAACGATTTAAAAACTAGTAACATGTTTTCTTGATGATTCCAATTCGATTCATCGGTACTGTGAGTGAAAGATACCAAAATGATAAATTATTTTATTTTAGCTCGTAACCCTTATCTAAAGGTTTAAAATAAAAATGTACATCCACACTAGAAAATGTTCTCACAGAGAACACAGTGTTGATAACATTATTTCAAACTTTTGTGAGTAAACAATCTTTTAAAAAATCTTTTGAAGAATTAAAAATCTGAGAAATTGGTTTTTCCAAAAATATACTCACTAAAAGTTATAGAAACATAATATAAAAATAATACATAAAGGTACTGCAACAATTAATTATTATTACTATTTATACAAGTTTGTCGAATTTTAATAAAGTTATTTTCTTTTATTTATTAAAACTAAACATTTTTAAAGTTATTTTTTTTATTATTCTTATTATCTCTCAAAATTGAAATTTTTAATGTGGGGCATTTTTATATAAAATAGTTATAAAAAACAAAAATAGGCTAAATTACAGTCAAAATACAACTTTTATTTTTATTTTTTGAAACACTTAAAATAAAATATTACTTTTTATATACATTTTTATGTACAAAATGGGTCATATAATTGTTCATCACTAATTTAATATTTCAAGAAATGCAAATGATTTTTCATATAAATACAAGTTGTAAATGTATACATTTTTTTTCATACAAGCTTTCATTCTCGAGGAAATCAATTAAGGACATTTAAATCTATGTCAAGTTTGTCTTCTTACGACCCCTTTTGCAGGAGAATCAATCTTGACATAGATTTAAAGATTTCTGAAACTTATAAAATTCTCTAGGAGACTCCAGGACAATTAAAATTCATAGTGAAAAATTCTTAAGTAAACTATTTTTAATTAAACTATTGACAACGTGAAGATATATGCGCCCATACGCATACACACACATATGTATACACATAGAGTGTATTATAAATCGTGATATAAGCGAAATAAAAGTGATTCTTCATACAAGTAAAAAATATAGAATAAAATGTTTTTATACAAGACTTTGTTTTAGAGAAAATTTATTTTAAAAAATTCGCCATATATATATATGTGCATCTGATTAAAATTCATCTAAATTTGTTACAGATTTCTACACAACACTGTTTGTACTGTAAACAATTAAACAATTGTAAAATCAATTTACGTTTCTTTTTTTTAATTTTTCAAGCTTTTCTTTGCATGACAAAAAAAAGAGACATTTTTAATAATTTTTAATTTAATGAAATAAATACATTATATTATTTATTGCAAAATTTAAAGCCACATCAAATGATATTGTCCATAAATGCGAATAGAAATAATTGTGTATAATAAGATCCAACTCTTATTAATTAAATGGACGCGCATTTGACAGATATTCAAAGTCGATTTTCTCAAAAATAAAGATTTAAGTGAAAAAATTTTCTTATATATATTTATAACTTGTATTTAAATGGAGAATCATCTTCATCTTTTTTCTACTACGATTTACAATATATCCTATAAAATTTTATAGGTAATAATATAAACATTATTACGGGGTATTTTCGTATCAAAATCAATCTTCAGGAGAAAATTTAAATACAAAATACAAATATATAAATATAGGCAAATATAGGCAGATATTTTCAACAAGAAATACAGTGATAGAATCAAAATATTTTTTTTCAGAAAAATTCACTTGTGAATTAAATAAAAATTGTAAGAAAAAAAAGATAAGCAGCATTATCGAAGTAAAAAACAAGAAATATGAAAATAGAAGAGAAAGTAGTAAATTGAAACACCTCTTTAATGCCTTGTAAATAGATTTTTATTAGAACGGAAAATATAACATTCTCACGTAAACATCGTGAGTCTAATTTATGGGCATTTTCCGGTAAGAGATCTTGATAAAAGTCGCGTCATAAAAGCGCATTTTAATTTCCCTTGCTATTCGAGGAAGTGCAGCGTGCGTCCATTCTGTAAATGTTACTTTCGAGTCGTTGCCTCGTAATTACAAGTATAAACACAATTGCACAGGCAATGTTAGTGATGGATCTGCAGCGAACAACGCGTATTTACGGTTTAATGCAATAGTCGTTCATAATGAGTAAACAATCGGAACAGGAAGTGCAAACAGGGTAGAAATACATTAAAAAAAAATACATTAAAATTTGCAGATGAAATCTGAATAAATATTCATGTTTAAAATGAATATTTATTCTGTCGTTTGGATCGAGTAAGAAAATATAAAAAAAAAAATAGAATGGAATATACGATGTATCTCAGAAAACTAAATTGCGAATAATAAACCAAAGGCAAATCGTAAAAAACTGCTTCCAGATTTCTCCATTTGTAGGAGGATGTAAGCTATTACTTAAGTTGTTACACGACTCCGAGGCCCAAAGACCAGGGTCATAGCACACAAGAATCCCACGGCTTTCACGGCCGGTTATGCGATCAAACGTAATTCCTGCAACGAGAAAAAAGTTTCTTCTGAAAGAACTATATATCGTGCAAGTTCTCACTTGCGATGAACAATCAACTAAATTAAAAAAAAAAAATTCGTGTGTGATAGAGAGACCTGTGAGGAAAACGCATGCAATACAGTTAACGTGGACGTTAGAAATTTATAATATCGTGCGTATAAAAAGTGTGGGGAAAACTGTGTAAAATTTTTCTCTCTTAAAAATTTAATATCGTGTATATGTGCTATGTAAAATAAGACTGGACGACGAAATAACAATGGGAAACACGAGGTCGCAATCCTGTCGGCGAAGCAAACCGCTCTACCTCCTCTACCTTATCAACCGAACGTGGAGCATCGTCGTAGATCATCGGAAGGATCAAGATCGATGCGACGACACCGACAGAGAGACGGATCTCTCGTCAAAATGCAGCACCTGCAACGTTTGCGATTACCAGCAGAACAGCCTGACGTTCGACAGGTAACATGAACACGCATATGCAATCAGTATACAAATAATATAGTATGTAAATAATAAAAGACGTATCTGTCATGAAAATCCTAATAATAAAATAGTATCTTAGGAATAAATGTACCAACGAAATTATTATTGAAATTGTCAATCATGGTAAATTTTCATGACTATCATTTGGACTGACTATCAGGTAGGACTGAAGATAACTAAAGAATGATGGCAGTACCTATCGTTTTGACTGAAGATAACAACATGAGTATTTTACTTTATCTAGTCACTGTTTTATCATCGAAGTGTAGTGATCTTTTATAGCTGTTTCAAAGGATAACACAAATATTCGAGTGTTTTACCTTATAAATTACTATTTTCACAAATCGATGAAGTTACTATTAAAGCAACTATGAATGAATTTTTGTAATTGTCAAGTGAGTCCACGGAGATAATAAGGGAACAAATGATATATTATTTTGATTATTTCTGCAAAGATAATTACACAAATTTAAAAAAAAAATATATATATATTTTAATTTATCCAATTTTGTTATTATAATAAATAACGGATCTTTTATATCTATAACTGTTTCAATAATAATATACTTTCTTGATAACATATAAAAAATAATCATATTTTACTAAAACACTACGCAGTAAAAAATAAAATGTTAATTATAACATTTTTCACATGTCCCAGAAAGTCCACTCTAAATTTTAAGTTAAAATAATTCATTCATCGTATGTTACTTATTGACAAACTAAAAATAATTAACACAATACTTTACATTTATTTTTGTTATCGTGATTTTAAGTGTAATGTAAAAATAACATACAAATTAATTAAAAATTACATGAAAAAATAGTTGCAATAACTCGTAAGAAATGTTGAGGACATTAACATATAATAGTAATTATTTTAACTTAAATTATTTGTAATAGAAACATTTGATTTTAGTAAATTTGATTATTTTTGTATGTCAAAGTTCTATTCAAAGTTCTAGTCAAAGTTTCTATTTTGTATGTCAAAGACTATTTGAAGATTCACTTTAACTTTTCTTAGACTGTTAAACTGACTTTGAGACATGTTGATTGTTTAAAATGATTATGTTAAAAATACTCAAAATGATATTACATTTCTAAGAGACATATACAAAGTGTTGAGTTATGAAGTTGATATAAATGTAACACATGAAAACACTATAAAAATAATAACATATAGGTTGTATGTTAATTTTACATTAAAGCACTAATCAAAACGTGGTAACACAAAAAAATTTTAACATATGGACGCACAATTTTTTACTGTGTATAACTCTTATATTCTAATTATAAGATTAATAGTATAAAATTCGATTATTATTAATTCGATAATAATCAGCATTTTATTTTCAAGATTTATATATTAAATTGTTTGGAAATTTTGTAGCGTTTTTTAACAAGTGACGTTAAAATAAATATATTTTAATAAAATAGATATATTAAAATAAAATAGATATATTTTAATTTGACTACTGCATCTGATAGTATATTTTATAAAGTAACATTTTTTGACATATATTTTTTACAACAAAAATGATTTGCATTTGTTAAATTTTGGTAAGCTATTAATTTTTTAAATGAAAGTAAATGAAATGCATTTTTATTTGATGAATATTATATTATACTATCATTTTGTGTTTATTGGGTAGTGATTTTATAATCTTGATGACATTATACACTTTTGAAAGAGCATATTAATGATGACCAAATAAAAATATTAATTAAAATTAATATATTTTGAAAATTTATTCTAAAAATGAATAAAATGAAAAAATGCTCACATTGCGCTAAATAAACAAACATTCAGGATATAATATACAGCTTTCGATTTTCACAAGAAAACTGCAACAAACTTTCCAAACAATTCAATATCATATCTATTAAAAAAAGATATCTCTCTATTTATACTTTTCTTAGTATTTACTTTTAAATCATCGATATCTGATAACGGGGTAGTATTTCTGCATGAATGTTTGGTGTGTGTAACGAGTAAATTGAACTTATTTTAACAAAATTATATTTATTTTGAAAAGCTAAATAACATGTGTAAAATATACATCTTCATAAAAATCTTCATAAATTATAAAGATATATAATTTCTCGACACGTTTTCAGTGAAGTAAAACGTACTAGATAAATTTTATATTATTCTATGGAAACTGACTACTAATTTTTGTCGCGCCTGTATCCGATAGGAAACTATCCGTAGAAACCGTTTCATCTTATGCCAAGCATTTCACCTACATCAATAATTCTAGTTTCAGTAATATCCGATATATATGGGAATACATGATACATCTTATAAAATAATACCATATACAATCGCGTTTGTCATATAATTTTTAAATGAGACTATTGTTTATATTTTAATTTTCTAATATATTTAATATTTAATATATAATTATATTTTAATCTTCAAATTTAATATTTAAATTTAAAGTTTGATAAATATTATTTCTTACAATCTTTATTAGCATAAAAGATATATATATATATAATATATATAATATCGTATAAAATCTGTAAATTTAGTATTTTTATAAAAGAACCTAGATTGTTTTTTTATAAAAGTTTCTAAAAATTTGATTTCGTGAAAAGATTGATTTGAAAATCTGCAGTATATGCATGCAGATAAAAGACTGAATTGGAAGTAATGCTTGTAAAATTTCTTATTAAAAATAACTATTGTAATATGGACTTAAATCAATTTTTTAATTACGTTTTCTTTTATTCAACATATTCTTAATTTATTATAAATATTATTAGCACTTTGTGTGTGTACGCAATTCGATTATAAATTAATAATAATCAATTCGACAGTTAATTATTTCAATCTTACACACATGATGATTATTTGCGTTTGATTAGATAACGGATTTCTAATAATATTGATATCTAGATAATTAACATTGGTTAAATATTGATTATATTAAAAATATTTTAATTATTTGAATATATTGAGAATTATTGACGAATATTTAATTAATGTTGATCACAGTTAAGTGCAAATATACTGCTAATATTACATATCAATTATAACACTAAGAAAGTCATTAAAAAATAAAGTATTATTTTCTGCCATCCCGCATATTACGATAAAATCATCAGTGTTTGCCGATGACCGATTGATAAATTCATGTGATGAATGAAACTCTTATGTTAAGAAAATGTAAATATATTTGTGATTTTATTTTTAAATTTTTCAAAAATAATTAATTGCTAATTATGACAATTTTTAGTGAAATTTTTGGTATCTTTTTTCTTTTTCATACCTTTTTCGAACTCAACAGCAGATTTTGCACTCTTTTTCAGAAAAGAGGTATTGTTAAAACATAATAAAAAATTAATTTTAGCAAATGTGTTTGAAGAAGAAATCAATATATTGGATTATATTAATATTAAAAATACTGCCTTTTTATAAATAAAAAGTTGTCTATTTTGCAATCATAGTCTAATGGCAAAAATTAATCTGTTGACTTTTTGACTCAATATCAAAATCAAATATTATTAATCAATATTGTAATCTGATATAATCGATGTCAAGATATATGAAAAATTGATTTTAAAATTCTCTCTCTCATCAATGAAGTATGTTACATTTTTGTTACAAAGTTCTATAAATAAAATTTCAATATCCTCTCGATCTATAGGAATCAATGAAAACGGATCAAAATAAAAAAATAAAAAAATCTCTTGAGTGAATCTCTACCAGAGTTACATGTCTCGATTCATTTGATCGCGACCGTGCGATTGGTTTATACAAACCAGCGGCCGTTTCGCGCTCGTTCTACATACATACATGCGAGAAAAAGGGGCGATTATCGCATACGCACTGCGTACACACACCTGTCCCTCGCGTGTGCGACGTACCTTACGGGGGGATAAACTCGGATAAACTCTACTTACGTTACGAGCAGGTGAAGGCGCCTCATTACGCCGCTCAGCGCCTCGTCGCGCCGGTTGTGCCTCGCCGAAGTCAGTAAGCCTCGGGTCGTCCGGAGGAACGGAGTTCCTCCGAGTAAGCTCACGTGTGTGTCACTCGATAATCGCACCATGTCGATCGATATTTCGACAGGTCGCGCGATTAAGACCGTGGACCGTGATTAAAATCGACTGCCTGCCTCTCTCGTGCGTTTTTCCATGCATTCTGAAGAGACGTCCAATCGAAGATATCCAGTTTATTGATTAAGAGGTAAATCGCATTTACTTGTATTCATCTAATGCAATTTTTTAACAAAGATTAGTAAAAAACTCGATGAAAAATTATTCACAAAATCCTATTTAAAAAATTCTATTAAAAATAATTTTAAAAAATATCGGAAAATATTTATTATTAGATATTTAATGAAAATATTTATTATTTTAATTCAATAAAAGTATTATTAGAAATATTTATTATTAGAAAAATCTTATTAAAAATGATTTTATTAAAAAAGAAACCTAATACTCGAAAAATATTTATTATTAGACATTTAATGAAAATATTTATTATTTTAATTTAATAAAAATATTTAGTATTTTTCAAATAATAAATATTTTAATAAAAATATTATTAGAGATATTTATTGTTAGAAAAATCGTATTAAAAATGATTTTATTAAAAAAGAATCCTCTTGGAAAAATATTCGAAAAATATTTATTTAATATGACAGATCATGAGCAAGATTCTATATCTCTTCCTTGTACTCTCTTTAATCCTGCCTTACGATAATTCATTGATATCGTATCGCACACACATATATTGGAGTAGAATTGATAACGATGAATGAGGGGATATTAAGGAGGAGAGAGGATTTGATATTAATTACTTCCACGATTATATTGATGAATCTAAATACACTAGAATCATTTAATTTATCGCTGCTGCCTTTCATCAGGGATACGCGAGTGTAATTGGTAAGGTGCGGGTAATCAGCACGCCACTTGGTGCACGCACGCTGACAATTTTATTTAAATTTTTTGCTGACTAGAAGAAGCCACTATCTCGTTTGAACTTCCTCAGCGATTACGGGCGAAGCGATGGCGCGTACTTTTTTCCTCACTTTTTTTTTATAAACGCGCGTGAACGCGCGTCCCTAACGAGACGAGTAATTTAATTTCCATATATATATCTATATATATATGGATCGTGCGTAGTAAAATGTAAGAGAAGATGGCGATGAATGAAACGAAATCGCGTTCGCGTAAAAACCGCCGGTCGTTATTTTCGTGCCAATTACCGCAATTACAGAAATATACTCGGCTCTTTAATGCGAAATCATCCGGTGCGTTTTCCCATCCGTAGGATTGCATGCCGTCGTTTCTGCTCTGGATAAACGTAAATACATCAGACATCATTGTTCTCGCGAAATCGCGGAACGAGAAGTGCCTTGTTTTTTTTTCAGAACTCGAAAAAAGACAACGAATAAGGATTATCGCGATCCTACGCTTTCGATGTAAAATACCCTACGTGCAATATAATCGTGTGTTTTAAAAATAAATTTAAAAAAAAACAGATCACGTTTAATTTTATTAATTTATTTATTAATTTTTTATTTATTAATTTTAAACTGCATTTATTTAATGAAAAGCGTACTCGACGAAATAAAAATCAATTATATTTTATATAATGATGTGCGTGAATGTACAGAGGTTTAAAAAAATATGATATTTCTTTTCCGAAGTAATCTTATCATTGATATGAACGTAATTTGATTTCTTCTAATATCGTGCTATCAATCTTGTTTTTCTAGTTTACAAAAATATAATGAAATAGAAGCTGATCATCATCGTACGATTCATTGCGCTCTAAATTGTGATATATTACTCGCGGATATTAACCGAAACGAATCATACGAATTTACCATTTCGATTGCCATTAAAATTTAACGGTATATAATAAAAAAACTAAATGAATACGTGGAATATAAATAAGTAAGTGGAATATAAATAAAAATAAAAAACAAAAATAATTAATTAAAAATAAATTAAAAAAATAAAAGTAAGATTAAAAAATTTAAATCAATTAATAAAATTGAAAATCAGGAGTTTGACAAAAATTCTGAATTCCTAAATTTCTTGTTTCCAAAAAAGAATATAATCGATTTAAGTTTCCAAATACTTAATATATTTGATATAGAAACATATTTCTTGTATCGAATAATAAAAAGATATAGATAAGAGGAGAATTCGCGCGCGCAATTATACTGAAATAAATCATTGGCGCTATCAACATTTGTGCAAACATTCTAAGGCCAGGTTGCATCAACATTATTTTAAATTTAAGCAAAATTTAAATACGTATCTATCTTTATCTTTCTTTCTAAATAAAAAAAGACACATATTTAAGTCTTGTTTGAAGCTAAAATAATATTGATGCAATTGGGTCTAAGAGATGTATTATATCCATACGTAAAAAATGTATAACATTATATAATATATATATATATATATATATATATATATATATATATATTTCTTTTTATAAATGGAGGCATTTCGAAAATATAAATTACATGTGTGTAATTTTTTATACATCGAAATATTTTCTATAAGTAAAAGATACTTATTTCAATAAAGAACTGAATAGAACAAAGGTAGGAGGAAAATAAAAGATTTGAAAAGGACATCAATCGATGCCATGGTCGCTTCCATATTAGACTAATCGAGTCATGGTTCGAAGGACATTTACGTCAACCTACGTAATTTTTCTTCTCGTAACTCCTTTAATGTTGTGATGTTGTGTTTCAAGTCTAATATACACCTACGTACACTATGCAAACAGCTGTTTGTTAATCTCCCTTTACAAATATTTTGCGAATAGGAATTTATCTCTTTTTCCTCTGAAATGGAAAATTAATTCGCAGACAAATTCTCACATTGTTTTTTTTCAAGCTCTTTTATTTACACAAGAAGGGATTTACAAGATATATAAAATTAATAAACGAGTCACATTGTAATTAAATAAATTTTAATCTGATTGAGGCAGGAATTATAGGACAATACTTTGTGTTTGGTCCGTGAATTTTGAAATCGATTTAAAATATTATAAAATTACTAAATTAAAATTTTTTACCGTTCTGGGATAATTCCTGAGTCTAACCGTCAAGATTAAATTCACAGAGAAGGTTACTTCCAAGTGTTTCTATTTATAAATAATTTATGCGCTTGAAAAGATTTTATCTCGTTTCTTTTTTTTCAATTTTTAAAAAGCAAGTAACAAATTTCAGCAGCAAAACTTCATTTTATGACATAGTTTCCATGACTGAATGCGTCAAAAAGTAAATTAAATACACAAATTAAATATATAATATATACAGAACTTTAGAAATTGGACGATATGTTTATAAAACAGCCAGTCTATTATACTTTTGAATTTGTTTTGCGCAAAATTTGGAAAATACATTTGGTTAAAAAACTTAAATAATTACATTTGAAGTAATATTTACTAATAAAACAATTAATATTTATTAATAATGACATTTGAAGTGTCATTTATTAATAAAAGAATTAATATTTATTAATAATTATGAATATTTATATATTATAATAATTATGAATAATTATTAATAATTATATTAATTATGAATATTTATATATTATAATAATTATGAATAATTATTTGAAGTAATATTTATTAATAAAAAGAATCGTATAAATCTTACAAATATTTCAACGTTTGTTGAATTTAAGACGTATCCATTCATAATATATAGATACACATAATCAAATAAGTCTCTTCATACGGTTTTCGTCCAATATAAATTTAGTTTCAAAATAATAATAATAACAATAACATTATTTTCGCCGTAATTTCCTTGAATAATCTCACGTCACGTTCTCATGTATACCGGTTTACCGATAGGCCTTACACCACAGAAACAAGTTTACTAGTGCGTGCAATCACACATTTGCCCATATCAATTGATATAATCCGGTGCTCCGAATGCCACGATGAGGCCCTCTCTTCAAGAGTGATTCTTGAAATGCAATATGTAAGTCGGTACCAATAAACATCGTGTACACACGATGTTCCGCGCAATTTAATCCCATTTGATGCTAATAAACCGTGCCCGCTATAATCGGAGCGCACACGGATGCCAATCGTACGCGTATATTTGTCAAGCATAACGATCGACTAAAAGTTAAATCGATGCTGAATCGAACTAGGAACAATAAGTGTCATGAACGTTTCATCATAAACACTTACATAAGGTAATTTCCCCCAGGAATTTTATTTTTTTTTCGTACATTACTTAAAATAAAAAAAAATATATATATATAATTGCAAAATATATATATCAAAATTAATTAATTAATTAATTAAAAATATATATATCAAAATTAATTAATTAATTAATTGCAAAATATATATATCAGAAATAATTAATAACATATTTATTAATGATAACATGTAGGACACGACAATAAAAAAATTACTAACAATAAAAAAATTTTGGAGTAATTTAATCTACAATACTGCAATTAAAAATCTATAAGAATAAATGAACGGAAATATATAGACTTAATTGCAAATCGATATTAATTCAGGTAAACCAAATTATATGAAAATAAATAATAGTGTTTGATTATTTCGTCAGGTTTTTGTTCGTACAAATGTTACCAAATTCCTTTTTTTGTTTTAAAGATCGCTTTATTCCCGCAACAAATACTGTGCGTGATACCTTGCAATTAAGTACGATCCATCTATCTCGTGGTTGTAATTCGCTAACTTGTCACTTGTCACTCGTAACGAGCCAGATATAAAACAATGCGTGTGCTCAGGGTAAAAGCAATTGTTTCATGCGGATTAAATAGCGCGGCTTGTAATTATTTATTCCTAGCTTGCTTTCGACACTTCATTTATAATAATACATCGTCACGAAACAAACCGAGATCGAGAATTAGCCAATTAGACTTGTACTGAAACCCAGTTTTCTTTAATCTAGTTGATCTTGTATCTTAATTACAAAGTGATAGTTATATTATATATTATAACAATTTCTTTTTTAAATTTTAAAATATTTAAAAAGAAATACAATCTCGAAAGAGAATTTTACTTATATAATCGAAATAATATTGTTACACGTTTGAGTTGTGAATTTTGAAAGGCTCTGATATAATTGAAATTTTTACATTTAATTTAGCGCTAAATTAATTAACATTCTCAGTAGAGTTTTATTCTACCAAGTGTCCAATTTTCCACTTATCGCGTTAGAAATTGCCATGTGCAAGATACATAACTGTACTTTCTATTACAACTAGATTAAAAGAAAAAAAATACGTCTCGCGAATCGCTCGTTAACGCATGCGATACGTAATGATGATTACGAGGACGAAGATTAGAAATTGTCGCGATTTCTTATGCAGAGCATGACGAATTAAAATCCTAAATCTCGCATGCCTAGCGGTATTTCGTTCCGTGCGTGCGACAATTTCATAGGATGATTTTCGAGTGCGTGCATCAGATGCAAATTTCTCCACTTGTGCGTCTCTCCCTTGCGAAAGTTGACAGGAAGATTGTCGTTTTTAATACGAAGAAGTAGGTCGATCGCTCTAAACTTCGAGTGCGGTTTAGCAATATTGGATGTTGAAAGACGTCGCACATTTTTCTACGAAAAATGGTCTCTCGATGAAATTGGTTCAGGTTGTGAGAATTGTCAGTTTACGATCTCGTGGTTATAAAATTTCTACAGATCGTGAAAAAGTATAGCTAAACTACTAGAGCGCATCGTCGAGAGAGTACTCTGCCACATTTCGAATTTTATTAGGTATATAAGCAAATTTTATTAGGTAAAAGAAATAAAACAGAAAAAGTAGTGCAAAATGGTTTTGCAATTTATTAAAAAATAATCAAGCAAGTTATCCTTTTAAGCGATTTTTAAAAATTCAAAGAATATATTTTTTTAAGTACAAATGAAATGAAAGGCAATATAAATGGGTAGAAATATAATTACCTATTGAAAAAATAATATTAAGACAAAATAGCTGATTATTTGTTAATTATTATCTCTATATTCTTTTTATTCTTTGGGTACAATGAAATAAGAAATACTCGGGCACAAGAAAAAATATAAAAATAAAAATAAATAAAAATGAAAATAAATAAAAATTAAAATAAATTAAAATTAAAAATAAAAATAAAAATATTTTAATTTTTAATTTTTATAAAATAGATTCACATTGATAGATGTAAAATATTCCGTATTAATTATCATTAATATGCTCTAATAACTATAATATAATTTTCTATTTTGAAAACTTTTGAATTAAAAAATTTAACAAATTATTGAGAAATCAATATAAATAAATTATTAATTGTTAATTTTCACATTTTAGCTCAACATCACGAAGAAATATTTTTCCACATAAACTATATAAGGCTTTTTTATAGATTGGACTGCAATTCTAGTGAAACAGGCATTTGATACTCATTATCATCACTTTATCTTTATTAATATGTATTACATAACTGCGTGTTTTGTAGATATCGGCTATATCTTGTGCAATGCAATTGTTTATAAATTAATATGATCGTAAAAAAATAAACCACGTATTGTTGTAATGTCGGCAACAATAAGTCAATTGCCTCGCTTTAAGAAATGTGAGAACAGGGATCGTCCCCTGAAACGAACGAGCATAATATGCGATGCTATCGCGCTCATCGTCGTCATTACCTCCGGTTAATTGCAAACATCCAATTACGCGTTGGATCTCTGCATTTTTCTCGAATGCGGAACGCTCGTCTGCGTTTCTTTTCGATTCCGTTCACTGTTACCATTTCGTTTCAGCTCGATTCATCTTGCGCACCCGCGACAACGACGATTATTAAGCTTTCCATCGTCGCGATTTTTCTATAGAGTTCATGCGGTATCGAGCAAAATCCCGCCCGATCGTAGATCATTCTGATGACTATAAGGAAGCTCCGGACTCGTTGACAGCGATTTATGAACGATGCTGATCCAATTACTCACAGAAACGCATAAATCAAATGTTGAAATTAATTTGCTGATAAGTAAGAAAGCTGTGAGGTCGCAGATGATCTATATAATTTTTACAAGTGCTATTATCAATTGGTTCTATCCGTATGATACAAAACTATCCTTTCTATCGTTTATATAATTAATATAATATAATTTCCATTATTAATTAATTAATATAATATATTTTTTATTATTAATTAATTAATATAATATAATTTTTAGTATTAATTAATATTAATATATAAATAATATTATTAATTATGTTATAAACTTTGTATGCATCGTGATATTTCGAATATTAACTAGAAATCTTGTGTTATTCTTGAACTTATAAGATACACCTGGACAATAATTTGAAACATATTTTAATCGAATTTTTAAACAAATTTTTATGACATTCTGATATTTTCTAATTTTTTGCTAATTTAAAATTCTTTATTTATTAAATATGTTAATGATTTCAGATGACAATTTATGATTTTATGATTTTATTATTTATATTAAGTTAAAGACATTAGATAAATATTGAAAAATATTAGTGAATAAATATTGAAAAATATTTCATTGACATACATAAAACACACATTTAGGTACAATATCATAAAAATATAATTTTCTACAAAGTAATTATTCTTAATTGAAAAAATCAACTACAGTAAAAAAACTTTAAATACATGCATGATTAATTTCTGTGAAATGATATGTAAGACAAGATCAGATATATAATAAAAATCTCAAGAAATTTTATTGAAAAAGAAAGATATATTTATGATCGAATTTTTTTATGGTTAAAGTTCTCTCTCTCTTTCTTTGTTAAATTAATGAAAATTATAACAAAAAATATATCTCACAGTTTATAAAGAATCGATATGACTCTCTAATCACAATATATAAATTCTTCTGGATACATTTCATTTTCTCAGTCAAATAAAAAATATGGAAATTTGACTATTATTTTAGACAGTATCTTCATCTATCTCTCACTCAGGACATCAGGAGAACTTATTTGAAATGTTCATATTAAAAATTTGATTTTCAGTTTCAAATTCTCCGTAGAATTCCTAATACGAGAATCACATTGGTGCAATTTCTCACAGCAACGGAGAAAGAGAAGATTTTATAGCGAGCGCGTGTAAATTGTCTGTGAATAGCTTATTAAATCGACTCATGAACGATCGTCCAACATGCGATAAAGAATATCGACAAAGAGATAATAATTCATTTACAATGTCTCGACACGCTATTAATCTACTCATTGTTCAAGATATCGCGCAATTCACAAATCGTCACAAATCTTTTTATCGATTGTAGCAATATTTTATCTATTAGGATTGGCTTTCGGTTTAAAGTACATAATTCTTTATTTGATTCCAATGTTTCGTAAACATTTCAGTTCATGTCATCAGGGAGGAACAATCTGATAATCTATCAATTGTATCAAGTGGATACAGTTCTGATTGTTCCTTCTTGATAAAGTGAAATGTTAACACCATAAAAAAAAGTCTCAAATATCAAATTTTATCCATTGTGATGTTGGATGTCGATAGATAAATTTTAGATAAATTTTAGATAAGTTTTCGATGTTAAACAAAATATTTATTCCTAAAAAGGCAAAATATACATTTTTTTTTCACATATGACTTTATCCATCTTTTAATTAAATTGGATGGAAACCTATTTTCTTATCCATTTATGAACTAGTTTCCAAGAAAAGGAAAAAAGAAGTCCGTACTGCGATAAAATTAGAATTCTAAAATACGCGTGTTTTGTACGTGAAGTCTCTGAAATTATATTGTCATTATTAATATAAATATTTTCCTCGAGGAAGAACTGAATTATTCAACGCAAAGTTTTATTCGCAGGATCTCCACTGAAATTGCATTCGTGTAATGGCATTATGTGTATACCGTGGTACACGCATATATGTCATGGGATTTCTTGATAGTCGTGCAGCATTAATGTTGGGAAATGATTTCTCACGTAACTAAATATATGTTGTAATCTGGATTTATATCGACTTGTAACCGGCACATCGCGTATAAATTTGCGATATCAACGTGCACCATCCGAGTTAACGCGTTAATACGATGCGACATTTTTTTTTCATCTAACGAGAAGATTATCTCATACGTCGATTCTCGTGTATGTGCGTGAAGATTGTGGGAAAATAAACGAATACACTAAAAAAAGGAAAGAACGCAATAAATAATCGTAATATAATCGAATTATAATTTCACATAAATTTTGTATAGTTACTTTAATATAATTACGGTGGGAGCAGCGTTATTTACGTAAAATCATACGAACAATTTTTCATTTAATACTATTGCAACCCCAGTAATGTGTATCTTTCCAAAGTAATATTTTATTTTATCCTACTTTATTTTTTTATTATATTATATTATTATATTATATTTTATTTTATGTTACTTTATTTTATGTTACTTTATTTTATTTTATTTTTTATTTTATTATATTATTATATTATATTTTATTTTACTTTATCTTACTTTATTTTATTTTATTTTTTATTTTATTATATTATTATATTTTATTTTATTTTACTTTATTTTATTTTATTTTATTTCATCGCTCTTTACCTGAGAGGAATAAAATAAAAAAAAAACACGAAGAAGGAAAAGAGGAAGATTCAAATAGTTTGTAGGCAATTTCACAGGTAGATCCTCGCCAGGGGATCTTACTCGCATATCGCGATGCTTTACTTGGAGAATATCCATAAATCATGCGGGTCATGTTTTCCCATGCGTTGTCATTCGATGGGTGCGATGGATGTAAACGCGTCACGTGGGCGTAGACACGTGTCACGTAGAGACGTAGAATGTACGATAGTTGTAGCGGTTGGAAATCTACGCCTAAATTTCCGGCGATGCATATAACCCTCATCTCTCCTCTCGCATTCCATAAATTCCCTCGGAATTCCCCCGTGAAAGCAACGGAGCGCTTAAAACCCGACTCGCAATGCGTAGACGAAGGCGACTCTCTCGCCTCCGCTCTTTGTTTCTCAGCGAGGAGCAAAAGTGTGGTGGTATATCCGCATATATGGCGACTGAAATGCAGCGGAAGCGATGCTTTGTAATGCGAAATCGTTTCCTTCGACACGCAAGCGAATTCTCACGAGAGAGCGTGTGTGATTTATTATTTTTTTTTTTCAACAAACCAGTGGACGATCGGTAACGTTCGACGGATTTTACGAATTATCAATTAAACGCATATTTCTTTATTAACGAGATACACAATTCCCTTATCGAAGACCCATGCATCTCAATCATCGGACAGTTATATTCGACAGAGAAAAGAAAGAGAGCACGTGAGTACCGGAAGCTTGTTCGCAAAAACGTCTTGTCCTTTGTCTCGAGGATCGAGATTCTCACGTAGACTACATAAATTGTACAATAAAAGATTTATGAAATCCTAGAAGCGTACCATTGTAATGATACAATCGAGTTTATATATATATAATAAGATTATATTATTTAATAATTTTACATTAAATAAGAAAAAATATATTAATATATATATTATTTATATATTATTAAATATATTATTTTTATATATTATTTAAAAAATTATAAATATATATGATTAAATAATATATAAAAAAATAATATATATATGTATATATATATATATATATATATATATATATATATATATATATATATATGTATAATTAAAAGTTTTTTCTATTGAAGTATCACTTGAAATTAATCGAGGAAAATAATTTTGTTAATTTTTAACTCAACAAAAATTTATTTTGAGAAAAAACTCTTTCTTAAATCATTTAATTCAAAAATTATTAACGTATCGATATTTTTGATAAAGAAAATTTCTTTCCAAACCAGAGAATCTGTTATTAAAAGGATATTTGTTGGTTTTAGAATATTTTATATATATATATATTACATACACAATAAATTATAAATAAATTATATAATTTATATAATAAATATAAATAAATATAAATATAAATAATTTATAACATATATTATAATTATAAGTATAAATAAATATAAATATAAATAAATTATAACACATATATATATAATAAATTAATACATAATAAATTTAATATATCGTGTATCATAATATCACTCGTAATTTTATAACGTAGTATCTTTGTCCAAGACTCCGTATCTTGGTTAATTAATCTCGTCGTAACTTCGTTTATGATTAATCGCAAGTGCCGTGTAACTCGCGCAAATAGTTTCGCAGGTTCTAGAAAGCGTTTTTCTCGCGAGAAAATCAGTCCCGGTTGCGGATTCTATTGCCCTTACCTCTGTAAATGGAAATGTATATTCTCTCACATGTATTTTCTCATTCAGGGAACATTCGCCACCGATTTTATTACCGGCGCTGTTTAGCCAATAATTCCCTACCGGTGTTAATTATTGCGTCCCGTTATCCCGCTGGATGAATAATGTTGCTACCGCACGTGGTTATATATCCTCGATGTAAATTTCGCAATTAACCGCCGTTCAAAACGATTCTCTTTCCGTAATTATTCCCTCCGATTATTTCCCTCTACCTAACTATTATATCAATGAATGAATACGCGAGCTCTCCCATGTAAGTGTAATAAAAAGTGTAACGTTATTACCAATCGACATCCTTCTCTGTCGTCCAAAATCTTGCGGAATGACAGCCCGACCTCGACATTGTCGGCGGTGAATTAAATGTCATCTCGCTAAACGAAGTGCATCGAAGCGCCTAACGGTTCGGAGAAATTGTTGCAGTCGGGAGGCTGTAAATTAGAGATTTCACCCGTGCGATAAACATTCCGTCGAGCATCATGCTGCACTGAAAATTCTTCTCTTTCCACTTATATATTTATTTATTTATTTTATTATTTCTCTCTCTCTCTCTTTCTCTCGAAGAGAGATCTCCCTTCGTATCCTTCTCTTTCCATCTCTCACCTGCACACTCGACGGACACTCGCGTACATATCCGTGGAAAAGATACAGTTATACACTTTACTCGAGAGAAAGAGAAAGAGAGCAGGGGGAGAGGAGAGAGAGAGAGAAAGATGGATATCTCGGCAGACGGAGAGGACCCGTTTTATAACTAGAGATTCATAACGGAATACGCACGCGATCTCACAATGGACATTCGGCTGACAAGCAGCAGGCAGGATCCGAAACGGGACCCGAATCCGGAAGATTTCATGCAATGTTAGCATGTCTCGCACGTGCTGGATTTTTAATAAATTTATCCGCAGGAACAAGGACTCGATTTCACGCGCGAATCTCGATCTCTAGTTAATCGACAGTTTTTTTATTTAGAGAGAACTGACAGAGATTCAATGGGAAGCCTTTTGGTCCTGAAAGGTAGAAAGTACGTTCATACACGAAGTGATTCGACTCTACGCACATCTCGATCAATGGGCGTTACTCGCGTCTCTCGATCGAGCATTAATGACTTCAATTTCCTGCGAGTATCATCGTACGAATTCTCTTCTCCTCCCCTATCGAACTGTTCTCGATCCAATTCCGGTTTCGAGAAAGCGCCAGTCATTTTCACCATCACTGGAAGCGTGACGTTTATTCGAAACACACTTCTAAATTTCTGCTCCCTCTTCCTCAGTCTTTTGCTCGATTTTTCCGCATCAAATTATCAGTTTAATGCCGATTCCGAAAGGCTAGATTAGAAAGATTCCCATGTCAATTTCTCGGTGGTTTGCCATTGCCTTTCGAGAGAGGAGCGAGCGTCTACAATTTTTTGGTTCTACCGGGAATCGAACCCGGGGCCTTGTAGCCCTTTGGCTTTATAGACTAGTGCGCTATCTACTATGCCACGCTTCGGTCCAATAAATTTCTGCTTATGATGCATAATTTAAAAAATACAAAGTGTATTTAATTACTTTTCCATTTGTCATCTTTGTCCTTACCTCGAGGATTCGAAAAATCCTTATAATTATGGACGATCGATCTCGTACGATTATTCTTGATAGAAGTCTTTAAATATTAACTTTCAAACACATTAATTAAATAAATAAAATTTAAATATTTATTTCGTGATATAAGATATAGTAATCTCTGGTGTTAATATATTCACAAAGTTATTAGCGAGACGCTATAAGTGACGCTAAAAACGAGTTCACGGGTTATCCTGGACGAGTCTTACCGTAGATGTTTATAACTGGCTGTCGTCTCTGGGCATTTATAGTACGATATTTAAATAAATCTGGATCGCTGCTCGCTCAAGCGAGTTCACGCCAATAAAACAAGCAGCCAGCTTTAATCTCGCATTTATTATCGTCCTCGACTGTGCTCCTCCCCCGTCCTGTTTTCCTCTGTCTTCTCTCTCTCTCTTTTTCTCGTCGCGTAATTTTTCTTCTTCCTTCTTTTCCTATAATCGCAACTATGGTAAAGATTCATCGGCAGGACCGAGCTCTGTAATCAACATATATAGTCCAGTAGCTTTCCCGTTCGAGAGAGATCCTGGTTGCCGCGCATCCTGAATCTTCCTCTTCCTAGATCGAGGTCATCGGGCCTTATTTAATGTATTTTATGATGCATGACGAATAAAGTGCTTTGATGTGCTAGATATATTCGATTAGAAGCAATGTAATCGAAATATCATAGCATGTATATAATGAAGATGTTTATACTTCAAATAATGTATGCAAAAGAGCGTTAGATAATATTTGTGGGAATTTTAATTTTGGGAAGAATCGCTAGAGCTCTGTTTCTTGATTTAAGAAGGAATCTAGCGTGACTTTGAGATCTAATTTCCATATGATTATCTAATAATAATAATGTAGATTGTACGATATCGCGATTACAATATATGATAATAAGTAAAGTGAAGTAGCTATTTCTTGATCATATTTACCGTACGCGCGCACGACTTAATATATTCTAAATGACTCTAGGCAATTCATTATTTCGCCCTGGAATATGAGATTATTAGAAATGATAAATACATAGTTATCTGATATCAGAGATAATATAAAATAATTTTACGTCGATATTTTTGCTATGAAGAAAATTAAAATGTTATGAAAATAATCAATTAGCTAATATGAAAAGAAGTAAAAAAGAGAAAATAAAAAAGAAATAAATAAAGGAAAGGAAATAAATAAAGAAATAAAAAAGAAATAAATAAAGGAATATTTTCATGAAATGTTAATCGCCAATATTTTCTAAACAAATTTTTTCCAAGTTCTCTTTTTTCGATTAAAAATACGATTGACATTTCTCTATATCTTATTAATTCGTATTTCTTTTATACAGATACAGATTAAAATACAGCTTAAAATATCGATAAAACAGTTTGATATTAATAAAAATGGATATTTTTATTCGGGAATCGGTCTTGTTCGGATACAACTTCGGGTACGTTTACCTTGTGCACCGCGCAAAAGAGCTTTACGAGCGTCCGGCTCGGTTTTTGCAAGCCCCGGGGTAAATGCAGAACTTATTTCTTTGGCAATCGGCGAGGAATCAGGCATGGAGGATCGACTGTGCATTTCCGGGCGTCGGTTAACATTCCATCGCGCATAACTCCCGGAACAGTCATAACGGAAGAATCCCTCCTGGACCTCCACGTGTACCCCGCTAATGGCCGTCAAGATCGACGATCCGGGGTCCCGAAGATCGTGGCGCCTCTTCTCCGATCGCGTTCCTTCCTTTGCTCTCAGGACGTGTTCCTCGCTCATCCGCGCCGCGGATATCTGATGCGGCGAGCGCTCAACGGAAAGGCATTACGGGCATCGTGATGCTTACAATGTCTTCCTTCCCCATCTCCTCCTACCCCGCAATCGCTCTAGCGATGACCCCTTCTTGTATTCAAGCATACCTTTCGACCGCTCGCGCTGGTACGCGACTCGACTTTAATAATCGTGGAACATGGATACCGTTGTGCTTCCACCGTACGGATGTATTATATCGTGGACTACGTCGTTACGATGATTACGTAACGTCGAAATACATTTGACTTTTAAGGGGATCCCTCATTGAACTCGACACAGCGCCCTCATCTAAATCCTCATCCCGTATCTCTCTCTATCACGTTATTTATAAAGAAGATGCACTGCTTTTTCCATTCTACTTTACCGACGTTTCAGGTACATACGGACTGAAATTTTCGGAAGAATGCCATTTATTAATTAGGCAATTAAATTCAGTTTTTATAGTTCGACAATGTTCTACGGTGCGGCACACAATCGTGGAAGCTACTGGTTTATGCATAAAAGCTATAAAACTTTTATAAGAAGCTAATATTTGTACCAGTTGACAGCTCTGACGCCATGTTGATTTAAGAAGTCGATAAACAAAAATGTAATTTTATACTTATTTTCTTTCTCAAAACAAAATCTCATACTGTATAGACTTTTCACGTGTCTATTTGCGCGTATATTTCAATTCTGGAGAAGGATTTTTAATTCTATACAGGCAATAAAAAATGGCACACTTCCGAAAATCACAGTGGTTTTGTCGGTAAAAAAGTACGCTTGAGGGATCCCCTTAAATTGATGCAATCAATTACCGTCATCTTTCAAACACTAGAGAAGGAGAGAGGGGGAGAAGAATCTATTATTCCAATGCTATTATTACCAATGCAAACTCGATTGAAATGCCTCTATTATTACGAGGGAATGATCGAGTCCACTGATATTTTTCATTATGCAATCGTACGAGGACAATTGTTTCAACGAGTTAAGATGCAGTACCTATCAATTTTTTAGACAATGGGCGAGGAAGTTTCTGCATTTTTCTTTGTAGCTCTGTAAAGCAAGTTTTCATGCTTGCATCAAAGAAAATTGTACTATTACCGTATAATCATTTAATAACAAGAGAACATTTTATTTTGAATAATTATCTCGCGAATTATTTTATGAAATCAAAAATTTTTCATTCTCAGTAAATAAATATTCATAAAAGGGGACATCTTATTTTTCTTTTGGGATATCTTGTAAAATCCTAAATGATTTACATTTTGAATTACATTTGAGATGCTTCTGGTTATATATATTTATATATCTCTCTTAATCTCTTTCCTATTTTTCTATTTTTTACTATTTTTCCTACTTTTCTACTTTTTGCTTAAGTTCAAATACTTAAATGAAGAAAACGATGTCAATGGATACCTAAAAAGTCCATAGAGAAATAACTTCGAGGAAAGAAAGTCTATTAATTTAACATTATCTTCGATAAAACTCAGAAATGGCTACGATCACATGTCGAAAGCTATTTAATTGACAAAAATAGGTCAAATTTGTGTTGGCAGTATAATATTAAAATTATCTTCTAGGAAACATAAATGAAAACTTTTTTCGTTCAAAAAGTAATAGAACATAAATATCGTACATCTTGAATCTTTCAATAATTCAGAGTAGTTGCTTATTATTTATTAAATGCAAAGTAAATGCGTAGGTAGGAAAGAGAGAGCTCCTGTCAAAGCCCTCATCCCACACATTTTCTAACTTAATCTTAGATGATATTTAATTTAATTCCAAGTTGAGTTAGAGATTAGAAATGTTTTGAAGCGGGAATGCTAATGAAATTCTTCGCCTCTTTCCTTCAAACATTTACTTTTTATCTTCAATAAATATTTAACGCGACACGTTGTGTCGAAGTTCTTACTTTTAACACAAGAAGTACATTCTTTATATTTTATCTTAATTGTTTATAACTTATGAATAGACGTGTATAATCTATTAAAAGTCATTAAAGTCTTGTAACGATATCAAAATTCGAGAATGGATACCTTAAAATGAATGGATTAACAAGTAAAAAAAAATGAAATGATATGTCAGAAATCAAGAGCATTTTCCTATTTTCAAAGTGCAAATCACAAGAGGAATTTTAAAATAAAAGTGATCGGTGAAGCATTCCCTTTTATGAATACTTACTTTTAAATTTTTTAATCAAAATTTTCTGTTAGTAATAAAATATTCGTAATAAATAATTTTATATTAATAATAATAATAAATAATTTTATATTAATAATAATAATAAATAATTTTATATCAATAATAATAATAATAATATTAATAATAAAATATATATACGTCCAGTTTTGAGACTTGATAAAAAATATTTTTTTTAATCGTTCAAAAACATGAAATCGATCTCGAATGATGATCTCCGATTAAGTTAAAGACGCCTTTGATCGCCCGACGCCGAAACAGATATTTTCTAACAAAAAAAAGATTTTTTTTATAAGACAGATAAATATTGCAACGTATAAACATAAAATTTAATGAACGAAAATCGATCTGTTGTGCAAATTGCAAACATAAAATGTCCCTCTATTCCGAAACAGACGTCTCCCATGAGTTAAAATCGCGTCCAGACTGCAGAGGGTTTAAAAGTAAAGACGATTTTATTGCTAGCATTGTTACTATCGCGGACAACTGTGGGCTGTCTGCGGTCTAAGGTACATTAAAGCGGAAACCCGTGGCGGATACGGTGGCGAATTGTTTCAAGACGCAGCGGTAGCCGCGAAGAGATATAAACGGAGGGAGTGCGCGCCGTTTAATGCTATTAAAGCACCGTGCTACGTACGTGTATTGGCGTAGTAGGCGCGCATATGTGTGCGAGACTAACCGCTCGCGCGCGGGTCAATGCCTCGGCTGTCTCCGAGCAGTGGGTACGTACGTGCGTTTTTTTCTCCGCGTTTTACATCCAAGAACGCGTTTCAAGTACATATCCCGCATGTACGCACGTACGCATGCACGCATGCACGCGTGCATCCGCAGCGCTTCCGCGAGAGAGGTCCACGCGCGACGTCCGAGAGCGATCTCGCATGATTTCTGCAAAGCTCGCGGCCTATTCTCATGTCGGGATTTCAATACAATTAGAGCTTGATATGCGTCTGACTCTTCTTCTTAAAGAAAATTCGAAAACTGTCTTTCTTGTGCTTAGAAAAATGTTTTGATTTATTATTAATAAATGAAAATGATTTATTAAAAAAAAAATGATTTATTTAAAAAAAATGAAAAATGGAAAATGATTTATTTAAAAAAAATAGAAGAAAAATGGAGACACTAAATTTGTATTTTCGTTATATGAAAATTCATTTCGAAAATAATTTATTCATTTCAAGATTGATTTAATTGGATCGATTTGATGCAACGTTTTCTGACATAACTATGCAAAAAAAGAAACGCTACATTTCTAAATAAAAATTTCGCCCGCAGGAATTTAAAAAATTTTTAATCGAGAATTAAAATTACAAACTTACTTTTTATTTCTTTTTCTTATTATTTCAATTATATAAGAATAATCAATAGGATTCTTAAAAGATTATCCGGAATTCTCAATACTTAAGTCACATGTCAGAAAAAAAATTTTATTTGGCAACCGTAAAATTGCCAGAATTTTTCATATTCGGGAAAGTATTTAAAAATGTTTTTCAAGAGAAAATCAAATTTATTAGAAAAATTTTTGGATAGTTTTCATCATAATTTTGAAAAAATATTTTTATACAAAGAAAATATTAAATTAACATCACATATATCTATTTAAAACTATCAAAACTTTTTTTACCAACATATTAATAACTTTAAAATTCTTTGAATAAAAACTAGAATTCTATCAATGTCGCAATTTTAAAAATAAAATAAAATGAGCCAATATTTTACATATGTAACAATATATTGAGGCAAAGTCGTTATCCACAAAAGCAAAAGAGTGACAAATAGCTATAAGTAGCTAATAAATAAATAATAAATAAATAATAAATGCGTAATCGCTACAATTTTATTTTCCTAAATCAATTGAATTGTCCTCAAATTATTCATCTATTATCATATGTACAATGTATGCGTGATTTGTGACTAAAAAATCTGTCAGTGACGATATAATATTTAAAATATACCGATCATAAATTGTAATCACACCTTCAAGTTGCGTGAATTGACATGGCCACGATATAATTCGCAAAGTTACGACAAGTTCGTCAATAGTTCTGTAATAGTGCATTTCTGATTCACTTGGCTTGCCATCGAATCATCGATGCGCAATCATATACCCTCGTGATTGCGGCCCGATCATCATGACTCCTATTATTATATCGCAGCTAACCCACAAAACTTATCATCCGTGATCCGTGTCCTCGTGTATCTTTCTATCTAGAAGAAGGAATCATTGCGAGGCACCGAACCGTGAAATGCCAGCGTCCGCGAGAGGAGTTTTGCCTCTATCTCGACGGATAAGATTATCTGCATACCGGGTAAGTGTGTAAAAGGTGTAAAATCGCGATCGCGATAACCGAAATCCCTGCGCTAATACCACCTGCGGTTAGTTACCACGAGTGATTCTTTCGCAAGCTCTATGTCTCGCGTGAATCATTGATATAGATCACATTTACACGAGACGTTATCGGTCAAAAATTATCGGCTTAATTCAAGGTTGATCGAGTTAATTCTACTTATCCAATTTTTAACAATGACCATTTTGCAGTTTGATAGGGAAAATGCAGGTCTCGGGGATACAGTGAAATTTACATCTCGATTGGATGTAAATTAAAAATTAAAATTATACAAAAATACAATTATATTAAAATTAGAAAATTATTAAATCGCATTAAAATTTATAAAATTTTTTAAAATTATAAAATTATTAAAATCTATAAAATTTTTTTAATTAGAGAATTATTAAAATTTATAAAGTTCTTTTAAATTATAAATTTTTTTAAAATTATAAATATTATAAAATTATTAAAATTTATGAAATTTTTCTTAAATGATAAAATTAAAATTTCCATTTGGAAATTGCTAAAATAACACATGCTGAATCGTTCATCTCCATTCTGGCGGAACGCACCACGTGAGTGAGGTACCGTTTGAAAATACCGCGAAGCAAATTCCGTGAAGCCGTTCTACAACTCGGACGATCGACACAGCGCTATGTACGCCATTCGCTAATTAAATACAACATTCCGCATCGATCGCAAAGAAAGTACTATTTGAGAGAGGCAACGCGTCTTTTAAAACTTGCTTGGATGCCGTTTCGTTAATAACGGATACGTTTTTATTTCTATGGATTGTAATTTCAAGTATTTTTCTCTAGAAGATAAACGACAATGGAATAAAAATTGCACGTTTCATTTAGGTTCAAGATTAAATGACAGTAGATAGAATAACTTAAAAATGATTTAATTTAATTCTATGTGTGATTTATTTTTTATTATTTACACAAGAGAACCTCACGAGCTTGGAAAATTTTATTTTCTAACGAAATTTCACACATATAATAATATAATAATATAAGGGAGGAGAGGTAAATAGATGAATTTAGAAATTTTCAGTTGTTGTCGAAAAACAGTTTTAAGGCTTGAAAAATCATCCGTCATTGTATTTATTTTTCTTGATATATCTCGAAAATTATTTCAGATATCTAAAAATGTTTTATACAAAAGTTTCATGATTAAAAATAATTTTTGTAGAAATCTCTGAAAAAAATGATTTTTCCAAAATTTTGTTTTAATCATGATATAAAATTTTATATAAAATATTTTTCGATATCAAATAATTTTTGAGATATATCGAGAAAAACAAAAAGATACTCTACAAAAAGATATAAGGGATAGTTTAATTCCTTAGAATCATTTTTAGGCAGCAACTGAAAATTTCTAAATTCATCTATTTACTTTTCTTTACGTGTTTAAATTTTTATCAGAATTTTTGGAGGTGTTTCCTCTTGTTTGAAAAATAAAATATTGCTGCAATTTTGTATTAATAATTTATTTATCAGTTAGTTACTTATCAGCTGTTTGTCAAGTTTTTTTACTTTTATCAATGTCAACTTTATATGCCTCAATGCATTGTAACGTATAAAAAGTTGGCTCATTTTATTTTCGAAATTTCGATATAATTGGAATTTTAGCTTTTACCCAGAGAATTTTTAAAGTTCCAGATATATTCATAAAAAATTTCCGACAGTTTTAACCCTTACACCATATTGTTATTTTGTCATCTTCAAAATATACAGGAGGATCATTTTAGATGCGTTTTTCAAAGGGTAAAAATATTCAAAAAAATTCATACGCCTTCTAAATAAAAACTGGAATAATAAATTTGCAAACTAATTTGCTTTAATATATTTTATCGCAATATATGTGAGACGAAATGCTCAAAGTGCATCGCTACAAAAATATTGGTAGAATTAAGAATGACCTCCCATAAGAGAGTAAAAATTAATTATACAGCTGTCTTTATATATTTCTCCTTTAAAAATATAACGAACAGAAATTTGCGGTGACTCCTCGAATAATACATTTATATATTTTTTTTTCAGCGAGTCGGACATGGCGCCCAATGCGGAGGAGGAGCTGCTGGTCGTGAAACCATGGGGGCCGCAGCCGGAAAAGGTAGAGTATAGAGACGTTAAGTAAATTACCGTGTAACGAATATCATTGAGATGCGAATTGCGTCGCGTGCCGATCACCTGGCGTGTTAACTCGGCGCGGAAGCTTTATGACGTAACTCGAATCGCGTTAAACGATCACGCGGCAATATTGGCAGGATGTTTCCGATGGCGAGGACAGATAGCTAAACCGGCAAACAGCCGGTTCCTCGCGACTTTTACCGTGAGAACCCCGTCGCCCCGACTTACAATTAGTTGACATATGCGTGCGAGAAGGAGAAAGAGCGCATTAATACTGACATGAGAGAAATTCCCGGCCTTCCGAGAGCTAAAGTAGCAAAGTCACTTTCCGCCTTGACCTTGTCGCTAACGGCACATGCAACATGACGCATTGCGTAACATAAACTCGTAAATATTCCTCCATTCCGTATTTTCGACCGCTCACGGTAAGTAATTTATACAGCGCGAGGTAAAAAATGACGTGAGAATTTTTTTATGTACCGTTGTTTACGTAATTAACGAAATCGGATCGAATGATATGCCTCGAATGTTATATACGGTTTAAAAAATAGTCCTGTAAATAAATTAATAAGCGATGCGTCGTAATTAATTAAATCACAAGCGATTCGATTAATTGGAAGTAGCTATAGGCTACTTATATTAATTCAATAAATCAGCATCGATTGCCCCGAGATGAGTTTTCACTTGAACGTTTTCACGTGGACGTGAAAGTTTTACGGCACGATCAAAATTATACGGCTCGATCCGTCGAATAAAAATGGAAATCGCTCGCGGATGATCTGGAAATTAGATCGACTGTGACGAGGATCGCGCGTGCGGTCATATGTGATGTTTCGTCGCGAGAAAGTCGGCGAAGAACGTGGCGGCGATTTCACTTAAATTGCGGAAGGAATAGCACGTATTAAAAAAAATATAGAATTGATGACTTTTATCGAAAGCGTTGCTATAAAAAAAAATTGCCAGTTTAGGCGATGATGCGTGCCAATTTCACATTTTATTTCATTCTACGCTAACAAGAAGCAGGAAAAGCAGCATTATTTCTTTTAATTTGTTGCTTAATAATCAATATTAAAGAATTATTAAATTGCAATTTAATAATTCTTTAATATTGATTATTAAGAATTATTAAGAATTGAAAGAAAGAATTCACAAACACGACAAAAATCAAAAATAATTAGCGTACGTCGTAAATCTAGGGTTTTCTAAAAAGAATTTTTGTTAAGTATTCTTTCAAAAATTTTTTTTATAAAATACTATTAATATTTTATATACAAAATATTTTATCTCGTTAAAAACTAGATATTTAAAAAATTTTACTTTATAAATTATTAATCAAGAATTCTTTAATATTGATTATTAAGAATTGAAAGAAAGAATTCACAAACACGAGGATAAACAAAAATAATTAGCGTACGTCGTAAATGTTTCCATAATATTAATAGTAAAATAAATATTTAAGGGAAATATCTGGAGTTTTCTAAAAAGAATTTTTGTTAAGTATTCTTTCAGAAATTCTTTTTAGAAAATACTATTAATATTTTATATACAAAATATTTTTTCTCGTTAAAAACTAGATATTTAAAAAATTTTACTTTATAAATTATTATTACTTTGTATTTTTTAAGATAGATTAAAATAAAAGAAACTTGATATCAATAAAAATTAAATATCTTTGTTCAGAAATCAGTTTTATTCACTGGTACATTTATTTTATTATGGTATATTTATTTTATTTATGTATATATATATATATATTTATAAAATTAATTAAAATTTCTGAATTAATTTATAATTAATTGAATTAATTATTTTATAATTAATCTGAATTAATTTTCCTGAAATTTTCAAGCATTATTTTTTTCTCTCGCATTTAAAATTATTTTTGATATATTGCGATCATATATTGCCTCTTCCCTTCCCCTAAACTCTTCCGAAGCTCTTTAATTTCTCAATTTCTGAGCTGATGCCTGTCTGAAGTCATTTACGCGAATAAAAATAGAATAATATTCGAAAATATAAGAAAAAACACATAATTTACTTAATTGAAATTCTCTCTAAACGTGTTCTTCAGCGATTGCTTGCTGTAATGAATTATCAAGATATTGGATCGCATGCTATTCGATAAGCGTACGTTATATCGAAAAAAGAGAACCGTTCGTACTTGGAGAACGGGAACGAATTCGAATGTAATTGACTCATTTGAATAATTTCTACTGCTTCCGCGTGCGTACGTCAATAGCGGATTTCTTCATATAATTTGCACATTCTACATAAACCGTAAGCATGAAAGTAAATCAAATTTTACGTAATTTGTTCGCGTGGAACACAATGGCGCGTATTAGCGAGAAAACATCGCTCGTTGATGAGATTCGCTTCACTGCTACGGTACTCACGAGCGGGAAAATGACTTGGTGTATTTTTTATTGTCACAGTCAAAGCCGAAGCATTTGTAGCGCATGTTAAATCCTACAATACTAGTACAAATTAACGCGCAGTATTGTTACGTGATGGATAAGTTTATCTATCACATCCATTTCATTTATGACAAAGAAACTTAAATATCGCTTCTTTTTACGAAAATTTATCTAAATCAAATGGAACTTAACGGATATCATAAAGTATTAATTATACAAAAATTATTGTCTTACTTTTCAATGCATGATATTTAGATATATAATTTAATTATTTATGATTTTATTTATTTATTATTTTGGTATTTTTTAAATAAAATATTACATCATATATGTATATAAAATTACGTGAAATTTTTATATTTAATGAAATAACAAAAAAGGCATTATACTTTTTTATTTATATTTTTATTTTATTTATATTTATATTTTATTTATATTTTATTTATATTATATTTTTATTTATATTTAGTTTAGTTTTCAATTATATTTACTATATGGAAAATTTAAGTATAATTGCATTAGTTATTAATTTTTTAATATCGATAAGTCACATGTATTAATTTCAGAGATAATCACCGTTATTAATAGAAAAAATTGCTTTGTCACACTTTATTAACTTTCGCAAACCTATCCTTTTAAAAAATGGGACGAAAGAAAGGATAAGTTAATGATAGCATGACATGATATACGTCGAAATGCTCACTATTTTAACTTCATTCATTTTACATTCATTTTAAATTCACACATTAAACTTAATCCGTTGCAGTTTTTTAGCAAAAAAAAAACGTCTATTTAAAATTATACTGATGTATTAAGATGCGAGAAACGTACATTTGTATGCAGGATTTATTTACAAATTAAAATATGAAAAAAGCGCAAATCATTCCGTTAATCGGAATTGTGATAAAATCGATAAGGAATTATGTGAGCAACTATAGAAAAACGAAGCTACATATTACGGTTCGGTAGATTCAAGATTGATGCGATAAAATTGATCCGTTTTACGATTTTGCGCCAATTAAATCGTCATTTCTAATTATGACGTGAATGATAAAGTAATATTTTACGCAAAAACGGTAGGCAATCGTGGATATTTATGGATGATTTGATTGACTCACGAAAATGTCATATTTTTCCCTTCATTCTCAAAATCTTCTTTTGATTCTTTATTATTTTTGGAAACCAATGAATGACATAATTAAGCGTAATTGTCTTCTTCTATTTCGATCGAGTCGTGCTACTTGAGCATTAGGTAAAAGATGATTATTGCTACATCAAGTAAGAGCGTTCCACTAATTGTGAAATATATTTATTTATAATATATAATGGTACTAATTATATAAATCAATGATATAATATTAATTAAAGAAAAAAGTCAAAATTTTAAAATATCAACAAAGAGAATTTTTCTATCAAAATTGAAAATACGCGTATCTTTATTATATAAATAAAAAATGTATATATTTTTTTAAATTTTACTTGCGAAATTTTCTGTCAAACTATTTTCTCAAATTATGTAATTTAATTAGCGCTGTAATATTACAGACATAACTTATTTTATATATATTTATTTATATTTATATATATTTAGAAACTTTCAAACTTAATACATTATGCCAAATTTTAAAAATAATATGTACAGAATAATAAAAAATAATACATAAATATTGATCATAATTATCATGTTATAGATCTAGATTGCATTATATTTCGTTTACATTAATTACATTAATTAAAATTGTAACTAAATTTCATAATTCTTGGGAACGAAGAGAATTCATTTTAATTAAAGATCTTGTACAAACTCTGCGCGTGATGTAACAATACCAAATTATTGAAATATAAATTATGCAATATACTTTCGTGAATATAAAATTACTCACTATTCTTATGATACGTTGCCTCACTTGGCATAACTGTATCTGCGACAGATGCTTTATTTACCATTTATAAATTATTAATTAATATTTGTGTTTCTCGTATTTCAAATTTTATGTTTTTGACATATACAATATTTCATACAGATATTAATTCTTGCACACACGTGAATTTATTTTATTTTAATTTTTAAAATTCTCTTATTAAAACTACTGTTAAATAATATCGTTATTAAGCTTATTAATATTTTTAAGCTTATTAATAATTTAAAATAATTTATTAATTTATTAATATTTTTAAGCTTATTAATAATTTAAAATAATTTATTAATTTATTAATATTTTTAGGCTTATTAATAATTTAAAATAATGTAAAAAATAAAATAATTATTAAGGTTAAAAATATAAAATAATTACTATCGCGATTATATCCGAATATTGACAAATCTGTTGATCCTCAATATCCTAGCAGTATCAAGATGCGATGTTATATAAGCACGTACTACACGAATCAAATATATCTCGCGAGCTGTATTATTTGATACTAGCTTCTATTAAACGCGACACAAAGGTGTCCGTAGATTAGCATTAATGATCGAGATTGATATATGACCAACAGAGAAAGCAAAGATCCTTGTTTGAATCTGATTGGTTACATTTTCTACAGCTTTATCATCAATATAGAATGCTTTCTAACGAGAGACAAGTATCCGTAAGCAATAAATAAACTTTCATAAAGTCTCTATTTTAGGTTCAATTGACATGTCTACTTGTGTTCCTTGTTAAAAAACAAGAAAATACGCGGACTTACAGGATATGTGACAGGACATGTATATCAAATATAGTACGCAGAAAATATCGTATAATAATTGTTATCATTAATTATTAGTAAACAAGACATTCATTTTCAGCATCAAAAGACATTACGTGAATAAAGGTACCACTTCATTACTTTTGTTATTGATTATGTGATTTGACGCTGAAAATGAGCGTCGAGTGTCTCATGAATTTGTACTTTAAATCATGTTTTATGCGAATTTTATACGCATTACACACGCAAACTTTCTCTCTCTTTCTCTCCGACAGTTGTTGCTTATCTGTCTTTCTCATCGGACCATAGCATGGTTATATTATATTATAGTACACACACAATATTAGAATTTTTATTTCTAAAAAGGATTTTATTGTAGATGATGTAGGTTAGTAAAATTTTCAACAAATAAAATATTGAGTTCATACGCGAATTAAAAACATGATTGTTCCGATATATCGTAAATCATTTAGCGCAATTTCTATATTAAAAGCGATATTAACGTAAGATATAAAATGTGTCGAATATAAACAAATATTATTTAAAAACATTATTTTATTATTTTAAAAATATTATTTTAAAAATATTATTAAATATTAATTTAAAATATTATTAAATATTATTTAAAATTCATTACTTTATTATTTAAAAAATATATATATACATTATTTATTATTAATTATTAATAAACACGTTGTGTAATATCAATTTGACGATCAATTTATTAATCTTAATAATAAATAATAATAAATTGTGAAAGAGAAAGAGAGAGAGAGAGAGGAAAGAAGAGATTGAGAGATTATAAATGATCAAACTATTCGTTTAGGAACGTTTAAGGCCACCTACGTACAATGCTGAGGATTATGCAATTGCGCTGAGACGATGGGGAAGACGTCCATTAGGAACTGTTCAAGATTCCCAAGGTACCTTGCCATCGACAACCAGTTCGAGTTCCGGTTACGCATCCGGAAGTGGCGAAATGACCTTGAGACAATTCACATCGGTCAGCGAGCTGCTGAACAAACTCAGAGCCGACCTCAGACTTGCTTTTCCCAGGTCAGTGCTTATGATATCATTTATTCGTCATTAATAAATAATATAATTTAACAAAAGAAACTGTATATGTGTATATGTGTAAGAAAAAAGATTATTCTTTGTAGTTTTTTTAACGTCAATATCAACTTAGCATAAAAAAAATGAGCTATCACATTACAATTTTGAAAAGTTTAAAGTTAACATTGTAAAGAAAGAATTATTTTAATTAATTAATTTTATTAAATTAATTAATTAAAATAATTCTTTCTTTACAATTTTAACTTTAAGCTTTATCAATTGTATTATTAATTGTATTAAATACAAAACATGTTAGAAAATAAGTGTTATTTAAAATATTATATATTATAAAAAATATATTATTCAATGTTAAATATCATTGATTTTATTAAAAATATTTGTTAAAAAGATTTCATTACAAATTTTATGTTTATAATAATTGTATATTTTTATATTATAATTATTCTGTTAATGTGTTGTACTCTTACTTGATCTTCTTAATTTTCCAAAACTCAATTGCAAAATAATTTCTTTAATGATGTAAAAGAGAATCAAATAACAAAAACGAGAGAAATTCAAGTGATTTCGATTTTAATCGAATTATTTTTATAATAATTTCAAATTATTGTGCCAATGTTTATTTATAGAGAAAGTATTTATGTTATATACACGCGCATACTGTATACATTATGTTTCATAACTGATAGTAAAACTGATTGTGAGAAGATAATAATTCTATTATTATCCTTACATGAAAAAATCAAAATTATAGTTGGAAAATTTTTTTTCATACAAGACCATGTGTTTTTGATAGAAAAATGATTTTAATATTAACACATCTATGTTTTTTTTAGATTTAAATAATTTCTAATGCAATATCGTTGTCATATGACAACGATTATCAATATATAGAACAAATAAAGTGCAACACTTCATTTAATAAAAAGATTTAATATAATTTAAATTAAAGAAAAAGAATAAAAGAGAAAGAAAAGAAATTATATACAAATTTTCGAGATAAATTATTTTTTTAACAAAAACATTATATTTTTATTTATGTAAGTATTTTAATAACTATCATCGAGAAAAAATAATTGACGAAAAATAATACAAGATTATTAGAAATTATTCAAGAAAAAATATCGTGTTATTAATTTTCTTACTCTTAAAGCCAATTTTATCGGAAAGTCACGTATAAAAAAAATTTATTCTATAATTTATTATTTTCGAGCCAATTTTATTTTTATTCTATAATTAATTTTAATTTATTTTATATATCATTTATTTTATATATCATTGCTTTTTGAGGGAATATATCACCAGTTTCGAGTTCTTATATATCGAACTGTTAACTGTCGAAAATATTATACAAAACAATTTTAAAGGAAGTGATTACTAGTTATACTTATAGTATGAATTATTTCATTCTCAAAGAATAGTGAATTTTCTGAGGATACATGCGAGAAACGTACGCGGAAGAGAGCCAAGTATGAATTATTTGCGAATGATTAAAATATACGCTCGCTGTTCGTGCTCCTCAGGTGGAACTAATGATGAAAAGTTATAAAATATTCATCTTACAAGAAGAGACCCGAAGTATAGCAGAAACGAAATAAGCGTTCGAGAAAAACCCAGACTGTGCAGTAATCCAAGTTTTCATTGTTCGTGCTTGCGTGATACAATTAATTTCTAAATTCGAGTTTCATTAGATATACAACACGTGAGAATCGTCCATTGAATAGATAAGCAAGAAATAAAATGAGTGCGGGCTTTACAGTTATATTTTATACTTTTTCACGTGCGAAAAAGTGAATCGATGCTCGTCAAAATTTTCGTTTTATTCTCGACGGTCGATCAAAATTTTATTCGCAATAAAAAATTTTTGATGCAAAATAAAAAATAAGACTTGAGCGAAAATAAATTTTTTATTTAACTGCAAATAATAAAATTTGCATTTTGCATATAAATATTTAAAACAGCAAGCTGGGTATCTTAAAAAATAATTATAGAAATAATTAAAAACTGATAAAAAAATTTTTTTTACAAAATTGCACAAATTATATCGAACATATTACATATAATCGCACACACACGTCTATTAAGTTCGAAGATGATTAAAAATCGCGCATTATCGTTAGAGGTTTCCTCCTAATGTTTCACACCGCTAGACAGAAGATCGATGATGTTTGTCTCGCGCCAAAGCGCTCGAGGCACATTATCTATATTGATTAATAGTGCCTATAGTCACAATGATTACAAGATAGCTAATTAAATGACTGTAATAATGATTGAATCGGAATAGCAATTTTTGACCCAAATAAAGCTTTTAATTTTAAAGAACAAAGTGACATCCAATCTTTCAAGTTCATTTCCTTTTTTCCTGCAGTGATATGTGTTTGATGAGCATTAATGCGAGACGGTCTTTCCAATTCAATTTGACGTAATTGAGAGATGAAGAAAAGATTCAGGAAGAATAATTAAATTGACGAAGATAAATTGCATGATGTGAAATTGCTTTATTTATCGTACTAACAATAAGACGGGAGATTATCGGGAAGAAGATTGATTTTTCATTTATTATATATACAGAGTGAATTATAAAAATTATCACCTCCAATAAATTCTAAAATATATTTTTCATAAAAAAAGTTTCAAATGAAAAATGTTTGATTTCGAGGAAATTCTATTTAAAAATGCTGATTGCAAAATGCGATTAGTATTTTTAAATAGACCCATATTTTTTCTTACATAAATCAATCTTTTAATTATTCTACATAAAAAAAGTAATTAAATAAAATCATAAAAATCAATAAGTTTTACGAAATATTTTATAATTTATTTTAATATATTGCGACATAATATATGTAATATCTTACAAAGTACTCCTCGTAATTTATTATAATATAACGTGATATATTACAAATATTTTACAAAGTACTCACTCTTTATTCACTAAAATATTTGCTAAATTTTTCACACAACAATAAATAGAATTGATTCTACCTTTATATGAGATGCAATTGGACATCTTTTAAGTTCAATTATATATTTTTTATATCAATTAAATTATCTCATTATTCTTTATGTAAAATTATTAAAGTAATCGTCAAAAACTTCACCAGAATATTTTTTATAAGATATTACATATTTTATCACAATATCGAAATAAATTTTAAAATATTTAGCAAACTATTGATGATCCTATTAATATTTTAATATTTTTATGTGTAAAATAATGAAAAAAAATCAATTTAAAAAAAGAGCATAAGATTTTTAAAAAAAGCAAAAATAATTTTGACATATTTCGAAAGAGCCGCATTTGGAAAAATAAAATTGTGTCAATCATAAAATGTCTTCTTCGAAATCGAGTAATTTTTATTTGATATATTTTTTTATAAAATTCATGTTTTAAAATTGATTAAAGATAATAATTTGTAGTTTGATTCTCGTCATCTTACATGTTATGTAAATATTATATCTCGATGATGCGACATACTTAACCGTGCGATAACAAGAATTTGTGATTCGCGGCAGTTCTGAAATTAAATCTACGTGTATCCTGCCGCTCCCCGATTAGAAACGATTTATATAGTGTGCACGATCAACCGTACGTTCCGTTCAAGAGAAAGAGGAAAAGAGAAAAAAAATGTGGATCCGTTAGCTTGGCAGATGATTAAAGACGACGCTTAATATTAAATTTTTTCTTAATAAAGTCCGTCGCTGGTACATCATGTTTAAAAAAAAAAAGGAAAAAAAGACGAATGTTGATGGCTCTATCCTCACGCACACATTCGCGCGCGCGCGTCAGATGGCGGACAAGAATGTCCTAGATAGATGAGTTATAATATGCCGGCGTCTTTAAGATGTTGACGGATAAGCAGTGGAGTAAGTGGTGGATAACCGAATGCCGATATTACGGCTAACTGTATAGTGTACCATTGCAAATCGATCTATCCAAGCATCTGCCATCTTTCCCGACGAAACACCTGAAACGACAGGTGTATCATTTACCCGAAACCCTATTAGAATGCTTAATCGTATTTTCATGGATTCATGCACATGCAGCATGATTATAGAACGGGTCTTTCAGTAAATAATTAACTCATTTCCACAAGAGTAATACTTGACAAATGCATGAAAAAGATGGAATTTTTCCTCCTTTCTTCACTTTATTCGTTTATTCTCGTCTTTTCACTTTAATTAATTAAGAGACGATCTGTCAAAGATTAATTAGAAGGTCGACTTGCCCTGCATGTAAAGATTAATCTTTATTAACGTTTTATATATCGCCTCTTTTGTGCATTGCTCTTTATATTTGTATTTCTTTTTATTTTATTATCTTTTGTATAAAAGATATAATGATATTTCCTCTATCTTAATTTTAACAAGCCAGAATTGGAAGAGCCAGAAAAATAAATTTTTTTAGAGTTTTTTTTTTATACGAAAAGCATAGAGATTTCTATAAGTATAATTTACTTATATTTATTTTAATAAATTTTAACTTTAATAATATAGCACAAGTTTCAAATTTCTATGAATTACATGCATTCTCAGAATTTGAAAAAATTAATATTTAATATTTAATTATTATTTAATATTTAATTTGATTTAAAATTAATATTTAATAATAATATTTTTATAATATATTATATTTATAATATAATACTATACTATATATATTATAAAAATATTATTATTAAATATTGTACATTTCAATGATAAGAAATAAATAAATATAAGCAAAGCGCAAGTCTGTCAACTCTAGTTTGTTACTTCGCTTTATTTCCTCAGCAATTATCTTGTTTAAGATAAAGCAAAACTTACAACTTTCCAGTTAAATTTATGATCGATGAGTATATCTTCCTTCAAGAAACTAAAAAAAAATTATCCGCATTCAACGGAAGTTGCATCGAATTAAATCAAGACGATAGCATAAAATTAAGTTATTATTATACTTTCTCCTGATAGATTCTAATTTATTGCTAGAGGAAATACCTACATATTTATTATTTCTTTTTCATAGACGAAGCTCCCAAATTCATAGAAATTCGAAATTTATGTTCTATTTATTATTGTTAGAGATATATATATGTTGCTGTTCTCTTTATTATAGTTCATTTTAGTTTGGATTTATTTATCGGCACATGATCTAATTTTATGTTTTTACCGACTATGTTCATTTTTATCGACCAAGATCTATGTAACGTTCCTTTTGGTTCACATGTGTGTGTGAGAATGACCATTGCACAATAAAGAGAGGTTAAGTACATATAAAGAATCACTTCTGCACTTTAATTTGTGACTTTATCTCCCATACGTGCGTACTATTGTCTAACAATTATTATAAATTACACTTATAGAGGTCTATGTATGCTTTATACTTTAATATAATAAACCAGATGAAGAAAAAAAGCACAAATTTACTCTTCTGATTCTTCCAATTCTTATTATAATTGATAGAGGAGATATCAGTGCGCGATGTATCTTCTCTACAAGAAGTAATGAAAGAAAAGGAAATACGAATAAATAGCACGGGAAGGTGGCGATGCATAAAACGTTAACAAAGGATTTTTACGTGTGCGAGGCAAGCCGAGTCTCTAATTAATCTTTGGCAGATCGTCTCTTTACAATGAGATAATTAAAAAGTAAGAGGGAAAGAATGAAAATGAACGAGGCGAAGAAAGAAAGGGACATTTTTCGGATGCTCTTTTCTTTTTCATCTTCCCCCTTTCGCGACTACGAAGGAGACTCAGCTGCCTCGAAGGCGAAGAAGCCTCGACCGGCCACCGAACCCATACACAGCCCACAGGTGCTTCCGCTTGGCGTAATAGCGAATGCATAACCGCTTCCTACTGCACACAAATGAAAAACGGGAGATCTTTTTCTACGCGATATCAAGACCGTTGCCTTTTTGCGCGATGCATCTGTCATTGTCTGCCTCGTCCGCCCTCTTAAGCGTCTTCCTTCACGCTGGTTATACACTTCAACGGGTTCTACAATGTATATTCTTGCGTCCCGTTTCTTCATTGTTCTTAAAAGTGACTGCCATCCACTTTATGCATCTCGTTCATTAGCTAGTCCGCCGTTCAATTATAACTCGGTTAACTATAACTTTCCGCGCATCGTTTGTCGGTGAATCTTAATGCGGTATACGTGTATTCTTGTATACCATAAGATGGAATTTTTCTAATTTTGTATAATTATTGTGTTAAAAAAATTTTCAGGGCAAAATCGTACAATGCTTTGGACTTGAAAAATTATTTAAAATTATTGACGAATAATTATAAATAGCGTGGACATATATTTATATCATAAATATTGAATTAAATAACCGTCTGAGTCGAAATTTTGCACCTATTTTCAATCTCTACTTTTATGGATTCTGAAGGATTTTGATAAGTGTCATTTATACAGTATTATTATACAGTATTTATCGTATTAAGTTCCTATCTTATACCTCAAATATATAGGTAGTAAAAGAATAATTTTCCATTTAAAAGTTTAAATAAGAAGTTTTGTACTATAATAAATTGTGTAGATTAATTAGTTTTAAAATAGAATGATCTAATTACTAAAGTATCAAAATAGATGTTAGATTTTGGATAATTAAATATTAAGTAGGAGAAAATTTTGACTCGGATTATCAATATTATCAATATAAATTCTACAGTTTTCTTTCAACAAGAAATTAGAAATAATTATTATTCCTTTTGGTAAGGAAAAGATAAACTCTACATTTATATAAACTAAAATATTACAAAGCGTACGTCATTTCCTTAAGTCACATATTATTTAATGAGTTTAAAATTAGAAAAGAAAATGTCTATCTTGATGTATGAAAATATAACATAAATATAATATGTCATTTAATTAACGAAACTACATAATTTAATCATTCAAAAAATAATATGATATGATTTTTCATATTTGATCGATTTGCTTCAAAATAAGTTAAGTGCAAAAATTTACAATTTACGAGTGAATAAAATATAATAATATATACTAATAGAATAAAATAATAGAATTATTCATTGTTAAAATTCTGAGCTGTCAAAATATACAATTCTGCAATGACACAGCATATTCAACATATTATTATAAACTTGAATTTTAATGATAAAAAGAGAGCAGTGTGAGTAATTTTATTCGTTTTAATGTACTTTTGGGGAAAATGAAAAAAATTATAATACACTTTTCTCATTATAATTTTTTTCATTTTCCCCAAAAGTACATTAAAACGAATAAAATTACTCACACTGCTCTCTTTTTATCATTAAAATTCACGATGACATTACTCCTGATACCAACACAGTGAAAGAACTAATCGACATCGAAAAAAATAGCGACAAATGACGATGAACTTTGATGATTTCGAGTAATCGATTTTACATTCTTTCCGAAAGTTGAAACACGTGCGCCAAAAAGCGTTTCGCTGCATTTTGACGTTTGTCTCTCTCTCTCTTTCTCTCTTTCCCCCTCTCTCTCTCTCTCTCTCTCTCTCCCTCCTCACCTCACTGTCACTCTCGTCGTTCTTGAAGCTTTTGTTTTCTTTGCATTCAAATGCGGTCGCCGAGCACTTTTACGACGTAGACGGGACAAGTTACACAAAGGACTTCCCCCTTCCTCCTCCCCCTCCCCCGTCCGTATTTCGTGCACGTATCGCGTCGTGTATTGCGATATCTCGCGCATTATGCATAATACACGGCGGTAACATAATGTATCCATTGTTAAAGGGGAAGAATCGTCCCGTCCCGTCCCGTCCCGTTCCACTCTTTCCCCCCTTTCACCTCTTCCTTTGTCGCCGGAGACGTCGACCACAGTGCGAGCGCATACACAGGCGTTTAATACTCATTTGCATGTCCCCGAGATCCGCGTATTCGAGAGCTGATTCATTGCGCTGTTTATACAATTCCCGTCCATAAACAACGCTCATTTCAAGCGGCTTTTTTTTCTCTTTCCGGAAAGCCACCATCGTAAAACCGCGGGTGTCGGTAACGTATCGTCGTAACGCATTGCGTTTAAGTCACACCCAAGTGCCTTGGAATAATATTCCTTTCGATATAACACACCGCCAGTTAATGCCCGATTTCACATCGAGTTGTTACGATATCACTAACAATCAGCGAGACTATACCCATACCATTGTTGTTACATTGTAGCAATATTGCAATGTTGCTGATTTATAGGGCGAAAGTACTCATACAGCACAGACTATTGTTACATTGCAGCATTATTGCCATGTTGCTGATTTATAGGGCGAAAGTACCCATACAGCACAGACTATTGTTACATTGCAGCAATATTGCAGCAACATTGCAATATTGCTGCAATGTAACAACAATAGTCTGTGCTGTATAGGTACTTTCGTCCTATAAATCAGGAATTGTTTCGCCAGGTGAGATAAGAGAGAGAGACGTTACTCCCAGCATTGTTTTTACGCGAAAATGTGCCGAGCGAGGTAGCAGGTAGTGTAATGATCGAAGCATGTAAATAAAGGAAATATGTTACGAAAGATGAATAAAAGTGTTGACGCAATCTCTTTTCCATTAGACATCCTTACGTTATAAAAAGGTAGATTTTTCTGAAGATGTAAAATTATCTTCATCTACTTCTCTTTTTAATTAACGATCATAATGATGAAGACTTCTCTCATTAACCGAGAAACCGATCGATTAATGACGCTTGATTTATGATTTTTTTTCTCTCTTTCTCTCTCTTTCTCTCGTTTACATGTTGGAATAACGGAATGTTAAAGCAACTATAAATAGACAGAACGCGGGAGAAGACCCATTACAACACAAACCGTTGTTGTTACATTGCAGCAATATTGCGGCAATATTGCGTGTTGTTACAATGCAGCAATATTGCGGCAATATTGCGTTATTGTTACATTGCAGCAATATTGCAGCAATATTGCGTTGTTGTTACATTGCAGCAATATTGCGGCAATATTGCGTGTTGTTACAATGCAGCAATATTGCGGCAATATTGTGTTGTTGTTACATTGCAGCAATATTGCGGCAATATTGCGTTGTTGTTACATTGCAGCAATATTGCGTGTTGCTAGATTGCAGCAATATTGCAGCAACATCGCAATATTGTCGCAATATTGCTGCAATGTAACAACAACAATGTAACAACAATGTCTGCTGTATAAGGATGATCCTCATTTGATCTTGAATACGACAATGCGACCCTCGTGTTAAATTTGAAAGAGCGTAATATATGTAAAACGCCTCGCGCGCGGTCGAACTTTTAGCTCTCGAATTTTTCTTTCCCGCACAATGTGTATTAATCATGGCGAAACGTAAATGCCCTCGTAGGAATTTAAAATTTTACCGTTAAAAAAGAAGAACGATCCTACGATCTCTCTCATAAGGATTGACAGAAGCTTATATTGTGCGATGATTCCCATGGTGGTAAACTTGGGTAATATAATGTATGCAAATTTCTTCGTAAAAAACGTACGAAAGGCTTCTTGTACTTTGTTATCTTCGCTCTTCGAGTCGTCGCGATTAAGGAAACTGGATCGACGATATACTAAGCCAGAGAAGAGCAAAGAGAGTCGAGATTACGATGGCTTTCATGCGCATTGGTTTCCACGAAATCGGGAAAAAATTGCGCGAGCACCTATCTAGAGTATGGACTTGTCACTGTGTGACAAGTATAACGTGTATTTCCTCGTTCTTGCACCTGTTTACCTTAAGGCGTCGCAAATAGTTGTAAGGAGAAACCACCTCACGTTGCTGCTCTTTGCGAGATCGATATAACTGATGCGCGACGAATCGAAGACTTAGTAAAAGGACGAATCGATCAAAGAGATGCTAGTAAGGTGATTTGATTGACGGTACGTTATATAGTCATTAATTGAAAATCATCGAGTTTTTTCTCTCCAAATTATTTGTTATTGAATATCTGGTAGAGTAGAATTCGTTAAATTTAAACGAACGAGGTGAATGGATCTTGCATAGTCATACATGGAAAGAAGCCTTGTTTATCCTGTAGTGTGTGAATATAATAAGTTCTAATATTTTCCCTCCGATAAATGATACTTTAGCTCTTACTCTGGCTAGTCACCGTGCGTGTCGAGAAGACTATCCCGCGGACAGGTCTTGCAACGTCTTTGTTAATATATTCCATATCGATGATGATCGATTCCTTCGTCCAATCACGAAGTCGTCCTGCTCGCTTTCGTGGTGACAATCTCGAAAAAAAAATCCTGCCGAGCTGCACGTGCATAAAACCGGCTCGGTTTTCTTGTCGAGCGAGAAGCTCCGTAATTATGTAATTATTATCTTTTTTTCTTTATGTTTCTCAATATCTTCACCGTTTACGCGATTTTTCAGCCGAACAGTGAGAATGTTATAGTCGCGATATCCATTGGCGTAACTACTGCTACCGGATATTCATTGATGTAACTATAGCTTGAACAGTCTTCATAAATTTTTGATACCTGAAATATTGTATATTCAATAATAGAATCGTAATAAAATATTTTCAAAATGACATTGAACAGCTGATCACGCAGGTTTTTTAAAATTTAGAAAATTTTTTCAAAATGACATTAAACAGCTGATTGTATCAAATTTGTAGAATTTAGAAATTTATGATTATATTGCTTGAGCAAAAAGTTTTGTTATACATTTTTGATACCTGAAATATTATATATTTAATAATAGAATCGTAATAAAATATTTTCAAAATGACATTGAACAGCTGATCACGCAGGTTTTTTAAAATTTAGAAAATTTTTTCAAAATGACATTAAACAGCTGATCGTATCAATTTTTTAGAATTTAGAAATTTATGATTATATTGATTGAGCAAAAAGTTTTGTTATACATTTTTGATACCTGAAATATTATATATTTAATAATAGAATTATGATAAAATAGTTTCAAAATGACATTGAACAGCTGATCACGCAGGTTTTTTTAAATTTAGAAAATTTTTCAAAATGACATTAAACAGCTGATCGCGTCGATTTTTTAGAATTTAGAAATCCACGACTATATTATTGCTTGAGCAAGAAGTTTTATTATAAATTTTTGATATCTGAAATATTATATATTTCATAGAATCGTAAAATTTTTTCAAGACAACATTGGACAGCTGATGCAGGTTTTTTAAAAATTAGAAAATTTTTCCAGATGACATTAAACAGTAGTCATGCAGGTTTTTAAGAATTTAGAAATTTTCGGCTACTGCTTTTGAACAAAGAGCCTTCTTATTATAAATTTTTGATACTTAAAATATCATATTTAATGATAGAATCATATTCAGTAATAAAATTTGTTCAAGATGAAATTAAAATTTCTAATGGTTTTTTAAAATTTAAAAACCTTTTTCAAAATGACATTAAACAGCTGATCACACAGTTTTTTTAGAATTTAGAAATTCTTATCTCATCGTCATCATATTATTACAATAAAATATGTAATATTTATCAGTATTTATTGAAATAATAATCACAGATATATATTATCGTTTGAATTCGATTATCTCTCGTCCTCTTCTCTTATCAAAAAAATTTTAAAATCCTAACTAACAAAAAAAAAGCATATAAAAAGATCAAAATTATAAAAGTACTGTTATAATTACATAAAACATCAGCTAGACTTTCGCAACGTATTGTTTCTTTTTCAGCTTTGTACAGGAATTCGCATCTCCGCCCGCGGACGGAATTACTTTATTGCTGGAGACTTTACGCGGCGTTCAGCTGGCCCAAAGTTCACCGCCAAATTCGGGACAGACTGGGCCCAGAATCGGTACCAGAAGGGCCGCCCTGGACGAGCTGGGATGCGTGGAATGTCTGGCCGCGTGCGGCGAACGATGCGCCGATGCACCGAGGCTATTAGTACAGGCGCAACCTGGTCTACTGGCTCTCGCGGTTTGTTTGACTAGTAGTCTGAACCGGTCTCGAGTTCTGGCTCTTCAGGTAACAATCGTCACTTCCGTTCGCGAAGCGAAGCGTCGCGATACCGTTAGATAAAAAGGACCGATTAGAACTCGTCATGTCGCACGAATGTCAGCGCAAAATAACGCGAGATTCCTTATCCTTTTCGTTATCATACGTCATCTCTGTCCAGTTTACTACAATATAATCTGACATATACGAAAATATATATTTTTTTCTATTGACAAAATAATTTTTCTAAATAATTCATACATAAATTTTTCTTTTTTTTTCCTTCGTTCTCTTTTTTAGTGTTTAAATTATTTTATTATAATTATCTTAATATAATTTAAATTGTCTTATTATATATTATATAAAAATATACATTTTTTTTCTATTGCCAAAATAATCTGGATAAGTTATACATAATTCTTTTTTTTTCTTTTTCATTTTCTATTTAAAATAATTTAAATTATTTTAAATTATTTTACTAAATAAAATGTTACATTTTTTCTTGTATTTATATATCGATTGTCCTTGTCACACGACAAGGATATAACATTACAAGTCATTAAAGTGAAAAAAAAGCATAGATGTTGTTAAATTCAAACTCAATTTTTTCGGGAATAAATTCTTATTTGAAGAGATTTTATTTAACTGTACTTTCGATTCTTTTTTTTCATGTACAGTAGAATTATCTTTTCACTTTTATCATCAGTTATAAAATATCGCGTGAACACTATACATAACATAATCACTTCCTCTATGAATAAACATTCGTATAGTGATTTGAACAGACACATTCTATTATATTATATTATAAAAATAACTCGATCGAAATTAAAATTTTAATTTCTTTCGTTGTATATCTTGGAATCTTTTACATGATTAAAGAAATCTTTTGATTTGAAATGATTTTAAATCTTAGAAAATTGAAAATTTAATATTCTCCGTATTTTCACATAAAATAATAATAAAATTATTTATATTTGCACATTAGTGTAAATTATTTCTAAAAGTATCGACGATGATGGTAAATCGAGATATTACTACAAAAATAATAAGACTAGATAGAAGGAAGAAAAAGAAGAAAAAGATAAAATATCGCAGAGAAAATAAAATGGGTCAATATTCTTCTCTTCTGCAATAAAAGTTAATACTCTTGATTGGATTGTTCGGTTATTTTTCCGGGTCGTATCGGTATTTCGTAAAACGCGTGTTCTCGAATAAAGGTAACACACTCGACACGGACTGCGACCCGTTATTTCGAGGGTACTCACCGACGAAACCAGTTTTTATCGTTTATCCACCAAACGTTATTCGGTCGAGCGCGTCGACGTCATTTGCCAGCCTACACGTTACACAGATAACGTTTAAGACTTAATTTTTTTAGCTCTCTCTCTCTCTCTCAGGATGTGTACCTTGCGAGAACGGATATCGCGCGGTACGATCAGCAGGCGAGGAGCGATAATTACTTCCACGGCACGCGAACAGGAAGTTTTACAAAACTGCGAACGCGTATAATAAGAATGTACCTGTCGGTTCGTAGAATGATGAAGTAAAAGTCCCAGGTTTCCCTAAAAACGCGCAAAGATGGAGATTTTTAAGCGAATTTTTCAAGGAATTTCGAGTCTTCTCGAGCGAATAGTGTAGTGACTCTACAAATTCTTTTCTATGCTACCTCTCGACAAAGTAAATTAAGCTGTATCTATTCATTTGCAGCTCTTGACGAAAGTATGCCAAGCGCCAGGTGGACACGCGGCTGTCTCGGAAGCGGTGTCGACGCTAAGACTCAAATATGGGGAAGGAGGGAGATTCCGATTTCTAGCGGGCGCTCTTCTAGCCCCTAGAGCGGCTATCGCGTTGAGAGTTGCAGGGATTTCGTTCTTAAATGCTTTCCTCAAATCGGCGCCTCGCACACAAACCAGATTATATATTCAGGTAAGGGAAGATTATAAGAGATTTTTCTGCTTATTTATATAATATATTTTAGACATGATATAAAAGAAAATACATGGTATAAAAAAAGAGTTACACAAGGTGTCTCATTTTAAAGTTTCCACTGGAATATCTCTTTTGGAAAGAATTTAAGAAAAAGATGTTTTGGACAAAAGTTGGAGGATTCAGAGGGATACTCTCGATGGCGACCTTGATCTTCAAATTTCAAATTTCAAAGAGGTCATTTGAAGATCAATTTAAAAATTTTTTAATGGAAACTCATATTACAGTACATCTTTTGAAGAGGCATAAAAAAAGAAAATTTTTGGCGCAAGGCAGAGGTTGATACGTTTTTATCCGTTCGAGACGGATTATTTGGGGTCAAAGTTGGGGTCAAAAAGGCAATTTTTCAAAAGGGCAATTTTTCAAAAAATCGTTACTCTCATTTGAAAAATCCTAAAAAAACGTTCGAAATATGAAAAGTTTCGTCTTTTTATAAAAGTCCTTTTCATAAAAGAATTTAAATTTGACGTTGGGATTTTCTTTAAAGTCGAAAAAGGGCGTTCAAAAACCTATTAAATTGAAAATGGCACCATATTTAATGAGGAACAAATTTTGAAAAATTGGAAAACTAGTTTTTCACGACCAAGTACTTAAAATGGGACACCCTGTATATTTACAAACACATTTTCAACACAATATATATAACTTATTTCTTTATCTCTTGATTTAATTACGATTAAAAAGTAAGAAGAAGTATGTTATTTTGTAAAGATTCGCCTTTTTAATATCCCATTCTCCTTCAGGCTGAAGCCTGCGAAGCTGGCCTAGAGCCGCAGGTGCTTCATGAATGGCTGAGGGAATTTGATGGGCGCGAGGAGGACGCTTTAACTGATTTACTGCACAAGGAAGTTCAAAAGTGGACACATAATTGCGTCGACGTGGATGCTCTGCAACGCAGGGTGATGCGCGCAGAGGAAACTTGCAGGATACTTAGTAAAAAGGTGTCGCTTCTTCAGATGCAGCTTGAGAAACGGAGCAATTCTGATTCGGAAGAGCGAGATAAATCTGCGCCGACGGTCCTTACTATCGTCAAGAGCCCGAAGGTATCCTCGAACGGCGAGGATGAAGGTATTAGCTCCTCGGAAAGGTCCAGCAGCTCCGAAGATATGAAACATCAAGCGAAGATCAATCGGCAAAAGACCTCGTCCGCGCAGAGCAACGATCAGGAAACCACGATAGACGATGTGATCGAAGAACTGAGAATCATTGTGAAGGATGCCGAGGAGGAGTTCAGTGACAAGACTCAAGAGCTGAACCATCGTGCTAACATTGATCAAGAAGTCACCCTTAATGGACAGGAATCGGCTAAAACCAAATTATACAGATCGAATTCCAAGATCTCGTTGAACAACTCCGACAGTTACACGTACGACAAAATATCCAAGAGAGATCAGTACCCAGATTCAAAGGTATTGAGGTCAAACGCGTGCTCCAATGCATCCCAAACTCAAGTCAAGGACGAGCAGGTAACTTACTTCGGCAACGATCAAGATTACAACACGGACTCCAGCGGCACGAAGAGACTCAATACGCGCGATCTGCCCCGCAAGACGTCAAAGTCATCGATGGAGGGCAGCGTGAAGATTATCATTAAGGGACCCGACGTGGAAGAGGCGATAATACCGGCCATTTTGCACCCCCAACCGCCAAGAAGAGCGCCACCATGCTTATCGGCCATTATGGCCGCCAGGCATTGCGATCTCACTGATCACGCGGAAACGTACAACTCCCACGACGAAGAAATCGAGGAGGAAACTTTGGGTGACGGTAGCGATTCCCTGCTGAGCGCTTCCAGGCTCAAGTACAACGGCAAGCATCAGATTTACGACGGACCAATTAGAGATATCAACGCGAATCAGTTGCAGAAACTAGACAGGAACGACGATGTTAAGTTTGAGAAGAACACGGACGATCTGCCTCGCTTCGAGGAGAGCGAAAACGCGAAGGATGGGAAAGTCGGGAGAAGCTACGACATCTCGAGCGGATCAAAGTCGAGGATTGTTACGGATGTCGGGCCGACTAACGGACAAATGGACGTTTACAAGCAATTCGATTCCATTTCCAAAGGGTTCGAGACATCCTCCGGGCGGTCCATCGATCAGCGGACGATTCATCGACATAGCTCCAAGTATAGAAGCGAGGTAGAGAAGAGGAAATACTTGCGCCGCTCGGCCAGTCACGATTATCTCGAATCAAACGTGTCCAGTCCATCGCAGTCGAGACGATCGGGTAGCAAGGTGGAATGTCGCATCAGGAAGTTCGAGAGTTTAAATTCCTTCGACGAGCATCGGAGCTTGCAGAATTATGGCAGATCAAACTCGGAAAATCCTGGCAAACGGGAGCAGGCACTGCTACTGGCCGATCTCTCCAGATCCAAGATGCGCAGATCGGAATCCTTCCATCACATATCCCATCGCGCGTCCAGGAGGGATCAGAGCTCGTTGAAAGGAGAAAGTGACAGCGGCCTTTTCTACGTCACAGACTTCAATCTGGAGCCTCTCGTCACGAGAAGACCGCGATCGATTGACGCGCCCAAGTCTCCTAATCCGCTGACCAAGTCCCTGGACAGGATCGACGAGGGTCTAGACTCGATGGTCGACATCGTTATTACGCAAGAGCAGAGTCAGTGGAATAAAGGTAAACGTCAATCAAGAGCGAACAAGTCTGAGAAGCAGCTCACGAGATCGAAATCGACCAGGCTCGATGATTTTTGCGGCAACTCCTCCGAATTTGACAAGCAGGTGGAACGAGACAATTCCTCTTCTAGGGCCAAGCATTCGAAGAACGAAGAATCCGTATTGTACCACGTTAACAATAAGCAGTTGAGGAACGATGAATTTTACGAACAGCAGAGAACTCGCGAATGGAATTACCATAATAAGTTGAATTATGCCAGAAGCAAGGATGACATAAGCTCGGAAGACTCACCGATAATATTGTCGAGGAGCGGTATGAGACATAATTCCTTTTGTCAGAAGGACAATATTGGTAACAAGTTTTCTGGCAGACCGAACGAATCGGGGATCTTCGCTGGGCGAACGTATGATACATTTGGTCTCGGAAAGAGTCGTTTCAACGCAGGCAAATACTCGGGGAATCAACAAGCTAAAGAAAACCCAATTGGCAGAAGAAACACGACCTCTTCGTTGATTGGAAAACGTGGCAAAGTGACAGACGACGTTTCGGGGCTTTATTAAATACGTAAAATTTTACACGAGATTCTAAAGAGCCAATATAAATGGAAAATCTTTATCTCTCATGTAATAAAATAACAAATAATTCTTGTTTAATTAATTTAAAAGCAAAGTAACTAAGATATTAAGTCAGACTTTTAACAAAAAAGAAAAGAAACGAGTTAAACTTGACAAACGTATATTAATTCCTTTTTTTTTTAAATGATGATAGATTTTTATTAAATAAATTTTATTAAATATTTTAATAAGTATATTTAAAAAATTTTATTAAATAAGATAACAAATTTTTATCTAATGTGTTCGGTTGTAAAGTTTCATTTTAAAAACCTTCTGGACAAAATATTCTTTTAAAAAATTAAAATGTAAAGATATAATTATTTTATTTTTAGCTTAAAATCATATTAAATTACACAGCAAAGGAGAAATAAGTTCATCACAATTATTTTTCATATCGCTCTACAGCAAAATAACGAAAAATTAACTCTGATAAATTGTGATTTATAAATTTGTATAAAAAAAGCACAAAAAGAGAAATATAAATGATATAAATATCACCAATCAATTAGTACGAGTCTATTATTTTTTATCAAATAGACATCGATTAGAAAATAAGAATGATTTTCAGTGCAATATTTTTGAGTATTATTGTTGTTATATCCCCGTATGATTATATTTACATCGAATATATACAATGAAAAAAATGATACAAATAAATTTTGGTGATGGACTCTTATGTGCCTTCACTACATTGTGTGATACGGTTCTTTATTAACAATGGTTCTTTATTAACGATTATACATGTAACAGTAAAAGCGCTAACATATATTTTATAGACTATATTTCATAGATTTCCATGTATTACATGTATATAATAATTATAAAGACTATAGAAAAATGTGTCTTCCCGATTACGTATCAGGATAAATAACGCTTAAGCCAAGCAACAGGGTGGTTATTAATTTTTAAATTATAAAAATTACTGTTTACATTGGGAAAAATAAGAATAAGACCTTTATGTTAAGAAATGACTTTATTTCTATATCGCTTTTAATTTATTGTTTTGTATACTTAATATCAAATAAAGAGATTATGTTACATTCTATTTAATTAAAACTTTGTTCTGCATTAGTATTAAATAAGATTTAATTTCAGCTCGCAGTAGCATGCAACAGTGTGCTTGTCACCTCGCTGAGCTCTTGGCAGGAACCACGCGTATTTCTATGAACCATTTCTGAATTATTTAACGCTAGAGGCGCAAATATCTTATCATGCGTTTGCTCAAGAAACTGTTGCGAGTGTTTGTCTAGAAACGAAATGCATAAATATATTTCTACATACAAGTGAAACGTATTTTTTAATTTTAATATTGTAATATTTGATATTATGTTCAACATACGTTGATTTTAAAATCTTTTACGCTCTAAAATATTTTCCTCGATTTCCTACTCTTCCTCATTCTTATGCAGTCATGTGATCACAGGGGAACACAAGTGAAAAAAGAAAAAAAATCTTAATTTATAGAAAAAAAATTCAAATTTAAAGAAAAATTTTAACACAACAAAATTTACATAGAAAATTTTAACATAAAATATAAAATAAATTAACATAAAAAGAAACATAAAAAAATTAACATAAAAAATTAACAGAAATCGATTATATTACAAGATTTGTTTACCTAGAGTTGTCGATAACAAGTAAGAAAGCTCTTCCTGAGTCGAAACGTATTGAAATTCATCACCGCAAGCGCCTTTTAAAACAGTAACAACGTCAGATCTTGGATTATAAAAGTACAAGGCCTGTTTACGACTACTAAATTCATTAATCAATGTTTTGATGCCCTAAATTAAAAAAAAAACAATAGATTTAAATTTAAATATAACACACCATATTATATCTTCAATTATATTATTTGATTTTCAAAGACGGTATACCTTAGCAGCCGTAAAATCTGCGCCTAAAATATATCTACAATCGACAACAACTGGCACTTGACTAGATCCTTGCTTTATAGCAGCATTACCCACCGACTGCTTTATAAAATCGACAGCTGGGAAATACAAACTATTTCCTGGAGTAACCAGCAAGTAATCTGCGCCAGAATCAGTCTGTAATAAATGCGATATAAAATCAAAATAAGAATTTAGATACAAATTAATGAAAATGTGATCATTTCGGAGAAGAACGATTTAATGTATATTCATCAGATTTAACTCTTTTCTTTTTATAGCTTTATAACTAATATCTTAGACTCATGGAGAAAGAAAAAAATTATTCCTTGAGTTGGTGCTACTCACTGTACACTTGTCGATGTGGACTGTAGGTCTTGCAGAGGGATACAATAAAAACATCAAATTTATACCGACGCCCAACAAAATACCGTATTCCACACCGATGATGAGGCAAAACAGAAAGGTGACAAACATCGGTATAAGATCCTTTTTGCTCGATTTCCATATCAGTTTTACAACTTCGTATTCGATCATATATATTACTGCGCAAATGATGACAGCTGATAACGAAGCTGAAAAAAGAATAATAATTATATCAAACTGATCTATTGTCTTCTGTGTTGCATACGGTGAAAAGATTCGCTACCTTTTGGAATAAAATAAAAATACGGCGTGAACAGACCGAGAGCCAGCAAAATCAAAACCCCGGTATACAATCCACCCATTGGCGTCTTCACTCCGCTGGCGTGATTCACCGCCGATCTACTGAACGATCCTGTAACTGGCATGGAACTCGCGCAAGATCCAAGAACGTTACAAATCCCGAGCGTCAAGAGCTCTTGGGTAGCATCGACCTTACCCTCGTTCACAAAAGCCTTAGCTATGGCTACGTTACCGAGTACACCTATTATCGGTACTAATACTATGGCGGTATTCAATTCGGAACACATTTGCGTGAAGGTGAAGGTTTGATTGTTTACTCGTGTGGAAAATGGTGGAAAGCCAAATGGTGGAAGACCAGATCTTACCGGACCCGTTAGAATAAACGGAGATCCAGATTCGGACGAATCATACTTATACGCAATAGCGGAGCAAATGATAACGACAATAGCGTTTCGCGCTGTGGAGACCAGCCATATCGTTTTCGTGAAGATCTTCTTTGACCTTTTGCTAACGTTATTTAATTTGATATCCTTCATTTTCTGTAAAACGTATAAAGAAATTCATCAAGAAGCTGTATCAAATATAATACGAGTATACGTTAAACAGGTATAAAAATTTATACACGTTACCCTAAATAATAATAGAATCACAATGCAAGAGAAACTCATTCCAGCGTCCCATGGATTCGTGTTATTAATATTCTGAACAACTTTTGTCAAGGTATCCAAAAATCCTTGCGCTGAGATTCTCAAGCCTAACAGGCCTTTCAATTGCGAAGCGACGATTATAACGGATGTTGCTGATGTAAAACCCACGGTTACCGGCACCGAGATGAAGTCTACGAGTACACCTAGGAAATTATTTTTTTATGTGAAAAAATTAATTACAATAAACCCATTCACAATAGATGTCAAATGCATAGAAAGAAAATTATTCCAAATTGTTTGAAAATGGTAAAAGAATCTATTTGGAACTTCATACAAGCATACCTCATAATTTGTCTTGCGTATTTAAAGAAAAAAAATTTTTTTTTTCATTCAAAAAGAATGATTTTAAATAAAATCGATCGAAAATTCATTTTAAATAAAAAAACATTGTTCTTGTTCGTTGATTCAGCATACCTAAATGTAAGCATGCCATTAGTAACTGCAGGCAGCCAGATAAAAATGCAAGAAGTATAGCGAAATCTGCGTTTTTCCCTTGCACATAATCGTGAGTCATTAATGCCATAAGCGCGGTAGGGCCAATTGTAATGTCTTTACAGGAGCCGAATATCACGTAAATTATTGCTCCTACGAACGCCGAGTAAAGGCCATACTGAAAGCAGAAGCTGCATTATTATGATATATTTTGATTTCTAACATTTCAAAGCAACATAGAAAATTATATACAGCGTGTTAGATTATTCATTATTAATAATTCTATATGAAATTAATGAATGTATTAATATAAATATATCCCTAAGTGATATATTCTATATTTTATCTATATGAAATAATTTTGTTTTGTATTGTATATTATACCTGAGGCTCCAAACCAGCCAATGTCGCGTATGCGAGTCCCTGGGGCATGACTGTGAGCCCAACCGTGACACCGGCTATGAAGTCGCTAAAGAACTTTTCCGAATCATATTTCGGCAGCCATGCTAAGATGGGCACACGCCTCGATGCTAATTTACGTAGCCGATTGATACAAGTTTTTCTCTTCCAACGTTCGGCCTCAGTCGCCATTCTGGATCATGAACAGAGCAACAAACAAATATATATGTAAATATACAGGGTGTCCCAGGTATCTTCCGTCCAAAAAAAAAAGGCAGATTCTCTGGCCAATTTAAAAACGATTTTTCCTCAGCGAAAATGTCGCGGCACTAATAGTTTTCGAGTTATAAACGATTGAAAATAAAGGGTTTTTCGCAAACTAAGGCTTATGGGAATAAAATATTAATAAAGTCACATTCTTTAGTTAATTTTAGGTAGAGTTTACTTTAATAGAATTTTAATTTAAGGCTTAGTTAGAAAGATACATGATGACAAAATTTGGGAATATACAAAAAATAATGATCTCCCTCGACATTTTCGCTGAGGAAAAATCGTTTTTAAATTGGCCAGAGAATCTGCCTTTTTTTTTGGACGGAAGATACCTGGGACACCCTGTATAAGGTCTATTATTGTATTCATGTATTTCTTGCATCTACATTTTTTACAAATATTTTTATTTTTATTAAATAATCATATGTTAATAGTTTTAACGATATTTTAATATTTTGAAAATAACGATAAAAATTAGTTCAAAGTATAACAATTCCTAACTAATAAATGACGAAAATGGCAAATAAGAGCCAAGGCACAAACAAGAAAAATGCTTTTATTTAATTAAAGCGCAAAAAAAATATTGTTTTCCTTTTTTTATTAAAATACTGCAAAATATTTAATTTCGTTATAAAATGTTTATAAAAATGCAAATTAAATACGGCAATATAAATGCAAAAAAAAATCGGATAATATAATTTTGTAATATATTATTAGTTAAAAATATTATATAATATTATATATTATTATTAATATAATAAATATTAATAATAAATATTATATTAAATAAATATTATATAATATTATAATAAATATTATATATAATATATAATTACTTAAAAATTTGTAATATATTATTAGTTAAAAATATGTAATATATTTTATAATATACTATTAATATATTTTGCAATATAATTTTGTAATATATTATTAATTAAAAATATGTAATATATTTTGTAATATATATTGTAATATATTATTAATACATTTTGTTTATTATTAATTAAAAATATGATTAATAGAAAAGGAAAAAAGAATTTTGTTTCTTCTTGCGCTTTAATTTGCCACTATTCGTCTCTTAGTAATTAGTTTTAATATTTTGCATGTGGACGAATGAATTTTTGCCTTTTGAGATTAACTTATCTATAGAAAGAAAAAATGAAGGAAAGGTTACTTATATATAGTCTAATATTGGATTACGCTTAATGTCGTTAATATCGGACGTTTCTTAACGTTTCTTAATGCCATTAAATAGCAAATATTATTCTAATAATAATTAGAAATTTTATTTGTCAACCATACTTACAATTTATTAGCCTCAACCAATTAAAAGTGATTGATAAATATAATTACTGTTATTTTATTACCCGCGGTTCTTCGTAAAAAAAAACTTCTACGATGAATAAATTATTTCAAAAAATATTCACTTTATATCTCTTATTATATGTATAAGCTGTACATATATGTGTAAATGATTGATGTTTTGTCAGTTGTACGACACCGATAAGAGGTATCCTTTTTTTGCCATAGAATGTATAATCACACGTATGATAATAAATTTCATGTTCTATCACGAGAATCGAGAATCGTATACATATGTGACGTTGATAGCAAACGCGTTCATTTACATTTATACGTGCAAAATACATGAATAAAGATGAGAATGATCATGATTTTATTTGCGAGCGCCTTTAATATAAATTCAAATTAACCGTTTATGTACATGAAATATATCAATCGTCTTGTTAACGCAGAGTAACTGTATTCATTTAGATTTCATACAACAACCATTTAGATACATAAAAAGCGACATACACATATATACAGCGATTAATCCTTCCCGATTGCTTCGCATGAATGAATATCGTTATTTGGGGTACATGTTTGTATCTGTGTTTTTGCGAAAGAATTGATAGTAAAATTTATCGTAAACTTTTTTTGCAGTACAAGATGACATGTGGTGATCGACATTCTTGAGGAAATATGCGTGCCATTAAAATTTACCATAGGTGATAAATGTGGAACCGCAACACACCGATAATAATAATCAATTCAGAATAGGGAGAGCGATGTTCGCAGAAGCAAGTATTACTTTCACTGGGAGAGAAGCGAATTTCTCCAAATATGTGTATTCTCTCTCTTTCTCTTCTCTTGAAGTCACTTTAGTTCATTTAGAAGCTATGAGAACTATTAATTATTTCCGCGTCGTGATATTTAGCTTATCAAAATTGCACTCAAGGTTTGCACTCGGTCGGAAATTCTGCCGGGCCGTAGACTGAAAGCACGCGTGTCTCGTCGAGTTCCTTATATACCCGGATAACGAACTTGTATCGACCAGGGAAAAGTTGCTATTAACCTTCGCACTTCTTTTTCAAGAATCACGAAAAATAATGCGTTAAATGACCGATATTCTTATATTTATATCCCGCTAATGATACCTATTAAGATACGTTTGAAAGATGTGTTTTTTGCGTCTCAAAAACTGGATTTTTATGAATATTATATAAAAATGTACATTTATGTAATTATAGTACAAACAAAGAGACCGAAGCAATTACAAATTAGAAGCGTTACCTCTGTTATCTATTATATAATGTATTTTGAGAGAAAAAAAAACCGGTCGCATTTGCCTCTATTGTGTGTTTGTCCACATATGAAAACAAAAGAAATATAAACCACAAAGGAAATGTAAATTTGACCTTCACGTGATACACTTGGGTAATACATGAAGTACTAAAACATTCTAGTCTCGAAAAGTATTCATGAGAAATAATTTTATTATAATATTTTGAAAAATATTCTAAAAGAAAATATGAATTTGCAACGAGAAGCTACATGTTTTCTTTTTTTTTTTAAGAACAATTGTGTTTTTTTTTTAACACTAATTGATTCCTCTCATTATTCTGTGCGTAAAAGTATTGAGGTAAGATAATCGACAATAAATATTTTTTTTACGAGATATTTTATAATTTATGTAAAATTATATGTCAACTTAAGATTTAAAATATCTCGTATACTACGATTTATAGACGAATTAAAATAGTTCCATTTAAAAAAGGTTGACCTTCACTTAGCCTTAGTATCTACATTCAAGATCAAACTAATATTCCTATCTTCTTTCCCTCTCCAAACCCTACAACTTTTATTTGAAACATTTTTTTTCAAAATGTTTTTCAATTATTAGGTGTAAAAATTAAAGTGGGACACCCTATATATATTTAATTATTAATAATATTCTACAGTTTTTTTCTTATCAACCTGATAGTTTACGCAGGTCAATTAACAGAAACGTTTGTTGCTAATTTTTATCAAAGATATCTTGTACAAAATTGGCAGCTTTTAATATTCGCGCTTATTGTAATATTTAACTCTTTCTGTAATTTTTCTCCAAACGATAAGAAAATTACGTATTAGCAGTCAATAAGTTACATAATTTATCATCAAAATTTGATAGACACATTTAGATTGTATATCAATATTTATATTTACATAAAGAATCACACATGTACATTTTTTCGCGTCCTCTGTTTCTTTTACCGGCTTCTACATTTTTCGATAAAGTGATTCTTCATTGGATTTAATCATATACAGTCTGTGATATAAAATGGATGTGATACAAATGGATGTTATGTCAAATAGAAGTTTATACTATTTAAATATAAAAAATTATATAAAAAAGAACATAAATATGGCAATATTTCAAAAAGAAAACCTTGGCCCTTTTCTATAAACAATTAAACAAAATGTGATATTTATAAGAAATATTCCATAACATTATATATTTCACAATGAAAAAAAATTTTATCTTTTTTTAATCATTTATGTGTATTTTTGTGTAATGAATAAAATTACGTATAATAAATAAAATCGTAAAATTTAGATATTTAACATATCTTTAACATATCTTTATCACAAAGATTATGAATATTTGGATCAATTTTTTTACTTTGTATATCAAAAATATATGATAAAATACAAATTTGCTGTTTATTATATTTATACACCTATAATCGATAATTTGTAACAATTTGTATAAACTGTGAATAAGTATGAAAATTAATTAATCAGGCAATTGTATTTGAATGTCAGGTTATTTATGAGAATATAAAACATTCAAGTTTTCGGGAAAAGGTGTTTGAATAATAGCAATGTGTTTTAATATTAATAATAGTTAAAATTTAATAATTATATATTATGGACATTCAAACAAGATTATAATATTTGTAATCTAGAAATTTTTATTCTCCTCGTTTTATTTTATTTTATTGAAATATACTAAAAAAATAAGAAAAATTTTAATACTTTTTGGATGAGTAATTATTTACATTGCTTTTTGATGTAGCATTAAATAATACAACATGAAATTATATCTATATCTATATAATTATATCTATATAATCTACATAATTATAATTAACCTATATAATTATATCTATATAATATTTATATAGATATAATTATATCTATAAATTTATAAATATATTTATTTATTTATCTCAAATGCCGACAAAGATATATTTATATTTTTTATATCATTTCTATCTATAATTTATTACACATGTTATATATAACACATATATTATATATAACATATTTCTCAAATATTATATATATATTGCGTATATTATAAATATCATAATCTATTAATTTTGCGGAAATAATTTTTTAAATGCATTGTATTAACAAAGTTATTTAAGCAGATATCGGATTTGTTGCATTTGTATCTTCAATTTGTTGAGGAGTGTGATGCATGATTGTAATAAAAAAATTAATAATTAAAAAAATTAATAATATAAAATTTATTCAATCTCTCTCCCAAATAAAACGATATTATTAAATACATTGCATGATACAACTTTTTAATTTATAATTATTCCAACACATACGCACACGCAAATTTATATACACACGCTAGTTATTAGAAATCTATTAGCTCTTTATCTAGAGAGAGTTTCAAGATTGACCGGGTTGACCATTGAATCGCGTAATACTTTCCAGATAACAAAAAAATCACGCAGATAGCGTGCTTAATGAATATATGAATTGTTACAGCCTTCGGCGTTTCTTCGTCGATTAATCATGCGTTTAAATCTCATACATCTTTAGACACATACCTGATTGAGAGTCTTACTCCGGTTAAAAGGCCAAAACGCGAGTATTACGAGTCGTCGAAGGGCATGTGAGTGTCTCGTGACATTCTTCGTGGAATATCGTTTATCCATATCGACCCCATTGTTGACCAGGCCGTTGAAAAGAGCCGATAAGAAGCCGATCTGTTCGAAAGCGAATTCAACCTTGACTTATTTTTACATTTCGAACCCCATAGAATAAATATATAAATATATAATGTAAAATATATAATATTTTTCTCTTGACAAATGTTGTCTAGTGAAAAAGAAGCGAAATCTACGAACGTAATCAACTCTAAGAAGACTAAGTCCACATGTAATCTAATCGTAATATTGCACGCGATGCATCTTCTCGTGTATCAAGGCAGCGAATGTACCATGGCTATTTATATACGATACACATCATTTATATTAGAGCGAATAAATTGCTCTGAATTCGAAAATATGCGCCTATTGAACGAGCGACAGCGAAATCAGCTGATGCCAGAGAAAAGGCGAAAATTGCACGTCTTAAAAGAAAACACGTATCAATTAAGAGTAAAAAAAATGACTTGTAAGACGTTTTGTTTTCTTTTCTTGCAAGTTCGATGAATATGTTTCCCTTGTATTCCGAAAGCAAAAAACATGTATATTGTATACTTTATTGCAAAAAACGTGAAACGTTTCATGAAAAAAGAGTCAAAAAAAACAACTCGAACTAATACAGTATTTTATAAAAAAAATCACATATAATTCAAGTCCAGAAAAATTTATCACTTTATCATTTTCCAATCAATTGCCAACTATTTAATTTATGGAATACACACACATATATCAATACGAAAAAATTTACTACGAGCAATTTCCCAATGGCTTAAAGAATGTGCTGATAATGAGTTTTTATGGTTTCTCAATGGTTTACAAGAGATAAGAATTTTAGATAAACAAATCACATAAAGCTCGAAGATTAAATAATTAAAAATATTAATGATACATAAGGTATAAAATATTAATTATATATAAGGTATATAATATTAATTATATATAAAATATTAATTATACATATATTAAAATATTAATGATATATAAGGTATTTTTATTGTAATTAAATATTTAACTTACTAATTTCAATATATTTTAATTATTTTAATTAAAGAATGCTCTTTGTTTTATTTAAAACTCTTACACGTGAAAACTTTCACTAAAAATATTGATTTTATTATAATATCGATATAATACATATAATACGTTAATATTGATGCGTTCACGTCTCTTGAAACAAAAAAATTTATAAATAATAATTTATATCTCATTAAAATACTTATAATTATATCAATATATATACAAATTTGTATAGCAAAAAATTGATGAAAATTGACAAAAATTAATAGAAATATTTTTAACATATAAATTTATTATTTTTCAAAATTTATATTCTTTTCTCTTTTAAAATAAATCTCTTGTAATTACGCGAGTTTATAAATCTACTTAAATCGATATATTTTCGATTCTGTCGCACTTAATCGAAAACTTGTAGAGATAATTGAAAAATCGCGATACGATCGCTTTTTATTGAATTTTTTAAAATAAAACACATATATTGTGTATTATTTTATTTAACCTATAAAAGCACTTACAGAAAGGACTGCTCCGATGTTGACACGTCGGAACAAATCAGGACATTCACGAATTCGGAGTATCGAGGGAATATTTTGCATACGAAACTTGTAACAAAAAAATTATAAAAATTTAAATCTATCTTGTATAAAAAAACTCTCGTGTCGAGAAATCCATCCGAATTCCAAGCTGCAAAATCCACAAATTTCTATTATATATTATATTAGACTGCTAACACACGGCGACGTTACAACTGAAGCCATGACAGCCATTTACAATTGGGCAGGATATACATATATAGATTGGTTTAATATACACTGTGTCGCATTTCAATTTGCCGACAGTTATGAAAATATAAGCTACAACATGGCAATGATTAAAACAAATATAAGCAATTATTAAAATAAATATAAGCAGTTATTAAAGTAAATATAAGCAATTATAAGTACATATAAATTAAAATTCTGATCAAGTGACATGTTATGTCAAATTCTGTGACACCCGGTATAAATTCGGCCCAATTGGATTGGTCAATACCGAAACGTCAGTATTTTATTTTTTGAGGGTTGGCAAGAATGACGTGCAAATTACGTTCGAAAATCCTATGCGTGCGATGGAATAGTATTTAATTGGCCAATCAGGAGAAAAGCAGTAGAGATTTCTTTATCCTGATTGGTCAATTTGACGTCACTTTAATTTGTGGGGTGAATTTTCGAACGCACTTGGAGTAATACTTGCTAGTTACATTGCGCATGTGCGAAAACTGCGGGAACCTGTCAGAGCTGTCAGAGAGAGAAAGAGAAAGAAGAAGAGCAACACTGGTTACTAGTTCCTGATTATTTGGAGCAAGTTGGAAAGTTGTATCGTCGGTTTTCAACGTAATAATCCTCCGTTAATTTTAGTTTGATTCTGCTATTATAATCAATTTAAACGTACATTCGAAAATGTCTACGAAATCCTCGGTGGATCTGCGAGCGGAGTTGGCAGAATTAATAAAACGTAAAGCTGAAATCGCTGTGAGTACAATATACGCATGGCAACAATTTTCACGCATATTTCACGTCAAAGTAGTACAGAATACCACGTTATATATTTACGCAACACAAAACTTGTAAAGTTTTTAATTCTTCTTTATTACACATCTTATTTCGTACTATTTTATTTAGCCTTAGATGCGAACAGCTGATTGTGGTTTACAAAAGTACGAGGTTATGACGTCAGAAAATAAATCTAAAAGTATTTTAGCAAGAAACTCAAATATGATTTATTTATATTTATTTATTTTTTTATTTATTTTTATATTTATTTATTTATTCATTTTTATTTATTTTTTTTTTTTTAAATAAAATAACGTCATTGAATTATAATTTTTTTTTACATTATAAAATATAACAGATATTAGATACACTTGGCGCAGATAGGAAAACTTGTACAAGGATTAATTTTTGCAGGATACATTAGCCAATTTAGAACGTCAAATATACGCCTTTGAAGGAAGCTATTTGGAAGATACGCAATTATATGGAAACATAATAAGAGGTTGGGATAGGTACTTAGCGAGCAACAAAAATACTAATAGCAAAGCTGATAAACGTAACAGAAAATTTAAAGAGGCTGAGAGATTATTTTCTAAATCGTCTATTACATCTATGGCAGTAAGTAAATAAATTTTTCTTAATAAAATTTTATTGCACAAAAGAAACAAAGATATATTATTCTCATTAATTAAATAATTAAACTTGACTTGTAATTTCTAATATTTTGTACGCTATTTTAATCTTCTTAGAGGAATAATAGCTAATTTGCATTGCCTCTTGTTACAGGCGGTTAGTGGACTTGTAGAGAATGCGCAAGAAAAAAGTAAGGACCTCAATGGATATTCATGATTATTATATCATGATTATTTATTTATAAAAATAATATTCTTGTATTTTGTACGCACTTTTCTTTATTATTCTCTTTTCTGTAGAAACAATGATAATTTTATGAATGCATAAGTAGTTACTTGTGTTTGATTAAGTTATCTTATTGTGTTATTGTATATATTATTATGTTATAAATAGAACATGTCTGCACTGATTTTTTTCTCGTTTGGATTGCTTTATATCTAGAAGAATAATATTACTAGAGCTAGCATTTGATATCTACATCTACAAGTATAAAATATCATTAATATAACTAATATTAGAGTATGAGAAACCTAATATTAGAACGCGATGCTGAGCTTAAGTAATTAAATAATTTTTTTTAGTTTGAATAGACTTAGCCGCTATATATCTGTTATGTGTTTAGTAGTATATAAATAATACTTTATTATAAATTATATAATGGTATTGTTCTTCATTTTCCTATTAATCTCTATAAATAATGTTGCACACCTGTATGTATCTCGAGATCGTATGAATGACCATGCTTTAAGAGAGTATAAACTTTGCAAGTACAATAGTAGCAAGCAAATAATTATAATAAAAATATATATAATATTATGTAAATATTTGTATTACACACAAATGTTTATTTTCTGATACAGAAAAGATCATACTCGCTACGAGCATTGTCTGAGTGAAAATTCTATACCTCTAACATTGGCTTATGCACCTGTATCGCTCCATCTGCAAACAATATCTATTTTCTTTCGCTTTCTCTTCCACTTGTATACCGTTAATATGAGATCCCTGCTTAATTCCAGTTGAACGATACAGTGAATCGGAGTCTCAAATTGGAAATAGTGGAAGTGAAGACAATTGCAACTTTGGCAATTCAAATGCAATCTCTTCTAGCAATAATAAAGAAGCTAGCGGAAAAAATCATACTTCTATTCAAACTGGATATGCCCAAAATAATAGTACACTTAATAATTCAGAAAATGCTTCAATTCAATTTACAAATGGGTCAATGTCCAATGGAAATTTAGAACACATTACCACACCTGTCAAAGAATGTCACAGTAATAGCAAAGACTCGAATAAAAATAAATCTACAAACAGCGCAAAAAAGAATAGCAATAAAAGATCTAGAAATAGGTAGAAATTCTTCTAATTATAACTATATATATTAATTCTTTGTTACATGGTATTAAGCGATACAAGTATTGCTCGACACTTATGAATAATGGGACTAGCTCTAAGAACCTTTTCATTTACAATATCATATTCATTATTTTCATATATATATATATATATTTTGGTGCATAATATCTGAAACCTTAATATTAGGAGGGCGATTTAGATATTCGTTTTAGTATATAATAGAAACAAAACATTTCCATTTTAATTTAAACTGTATTAAAGACATGATTAAATTAATACATTTTATCTTACGCTAATAAATTAATTTCCTCATATCATATAATATATATATATTAATAAACGTAATTAGTATATGTTGTAAAAAGATGCGAATCTTTTTTGTATCTGTAATATTTATTGCAATATTAATTCTTCAGAAGTTATTTTTTAGATTTGCTGAAAAAGTACAACTTTCTAAAAAAGATGTAATGATAAATATTACACAAATTAATATAATAATATATTCTTTGATAACATTGCCGGAAAACTATATTATATACAATACTAATTACACCTTACATCACACATTTCTTTGAATCATAGAGCTATACATAATATAATAATAAATAAATAAGAATAAAATATATCTCAGATCTCTTCAGGATCTGTAAAAATTGAAATATTTAATTCTGTGTAAGAGATCTTCATTTTTTAGCATATATATGTATATAATCTAATACACATATATACGTATTTTTTGTATAAAAATATTTTTTATTTTTCTTTTTTTATATTTTTTTACAAAGATTTTTTTTATTTTTCTCTTATGTATAAGTTTTAATACATAAATTATGTCATCAATGAAATATCTAAAATTACAAATAAAGAGACGCAATTGTCTGAAAATACATATATTGAATGTTATACAGGTAAGAGAATTGTACACTGTAATACAAAAAAACCTATGTTAATATAGCAACTTATATATACGTAATGCGTTTAAAATCTTCCAATTGGAAAAGAAATAATCCTTACGTAAAAATAAACCGAAAATATAGAATACCTTTTACAAGATGCGTTATATTCTTGAAAAAAAAAAAACTTGATTTTAAAAGTTGGAAAAATTAATAGCACATATTTATGCTTTTTTTTCAAGTTAAATCTCTAACAATTTTATATGTTATCGAATTTATCTCGATGCAAACACACTAATAACTACTATATACAAAATTAATTCTAATATATAAAAAAATAGAACATATCATATAATAAAATAATTTCAAATAATGTATTAATTGAAAATTATGTGTGTCTAATGTATTAAGGTAAATTCTATTTTTTCTGTAGAAAGAATATCGTGTATCTTGTTATATTTCAATAGCCATATTCTCGCGAGATTAATTCAATAATAAATGTATATCACAAACTAGTTAGAGATTATAAAGGAATATAAAGTTGAAAAAGAATAAAACACACACATGTTATCCGCAATATGCACGTCCAAAAGACATCTAGAAGATATCAAGATTTCAAAGCCATTTATGGGACGAAAATCATTTTCAAAAAGTCCTCTTTAAATGTCTTTTTGGATGTGCATGTTGTGTGAAATAAATTTTTCAATTTTCTCGAAAACAACGTGCTTCATACAATTAATTTTATTCTACATTTTATTCTACAAGAAAACATTTTTTTTCTTAATTATAATACAATTTGTTCGACACATTGTAATAATAGTGTAATTAATAACATTCTCTCAGTAAAGCATGAAATATATATAATATATTATATAAATTAAATATATGTTGCATATAAAAGAATCACCTTAGAGTATAAAAAAGAACACATATTATATTCTACACATTATAAGAAGCTATCAAATACGTAATACTTTGCTTTAAAAAAAAAAAATACACAACATTTTGTATGGAAAGAAAAAATAGTGAAGTGAAGCTAAAATTGTATCAAATTTTATGCCTGTCGTTTGTAAATATAGCGCCGGGTATAAATGTTTTTATTTCGGCTGCAGATTTTGCATTCTTTGGCGGCTCGCTTCTAGTTACAACCGCGTTAAAGCCATTACGATCATCCGCTGTGTAAGAAACGGTACGAATGGTTCCGTCTTCCTCAACGACCGAATATTCTCCTTTAACTGTATCTCCGTCTCGTTCTTCCCACGCTGACTTGGAGTCGCCGGTGTATCCGTCGATTACGCCGTAATTAAAGGAATATTTAGGATACGCCTGATAAAAAATATATATATATGAAATCTTTTATCTGTTATTTTTTTATATTTATATTTTTTATTTTTTTTATATATTGTGTATTTTATATTTTTTACTCTTTTTATATATTGTTTGTAATTAAGTTTGTATAAATTTATATCCATGTGCTATTGTATTGTTCGTTCGAGGGAAATTTGTCAAAAAAATTTGATTGAAAAATATAAAATTGTGTATACATATACAGGGTGTCCCAGACTTAACGAATCAGCCGTTAATGATAGATTCCTGAGATCATTTGGAAACGAAAATCTTAATACCAAAATGTTGAGGAAGATGTAGTTTCGGCGCTACAAAAGCTTAAAGATTACCAATCGGCGCGTTACGTTCTCCTGTCCTGGACATAGCGCATCAAGGGGCCCGCGTACAGTGCGATAATATCGATATCGATAGAGGGATCAATATAAAATAAAAAATAGGATTCTGCAGTGAGCGCGATTGTGTCTTCGATGCGACAGTAGTCAGCAGTTTGAACATTTTTATGAAGTCCTTCTCAACATTTTGGTATTAGAATTTTCGTCTCCAAATGACCTCAGGAATCTGCTATTAACGGCTGATTCGTTAAGTCTGAGACACCCTGGATATCGATATATTTAATCTTGATTCCTGACGTAGAGTCTTGCGCATTTAAAATAATGGCGTCCTATCAATCAAAAATACTTAATATAGCCATTTAACTCCCATTTTTATTTTATTCCATTGTTTAACTTTTTTCATTTCATTCCATTATTTAACTTTCGTTATTTAATATAACTATTTATTTTTGATTTTCACATCATTCACCATATTCTGGACGTCCTTTTCCAACGATTTCGGTTCAGTAGCTACGATAGCTGATGCAGATTTGACGATGGGCGGCGCGATGTATACCAGGGAAGAAGTCCTTGGCAAAGGCTTATATAACAGAGGCGCCGATACTTTGACGTATGTAGGTGATGCTAAGTGATGACTTCCTGGTCCAGACGCATCATCACTTTTCATCGATGCGAATTTCAACGCGCACGCGATAGTCGGCCCGAATGCATCCAACGACGTTGAATCGACAGGAGTGCACGAATACGCTTGCCTCGAGTTTTGAAATGGTTGCGAGGAGTATCTGTTGTAAGAGAAAAAGATAGAATATTTTTTGCCCTTCTTTCCTTCCGTAAAATCAATATGACATCCCTGGTGAAAGAAAATCTCATATAATTTCTTAGGAAATTTGAGGAATTTTTCATTTAAATTTATAAAGAATTCTAAAAAAAATATATCACATTTATATATATATTCAGGTTTTTTAATATTATTTTAGAAAAAATTATAGAATAAAAAATCTCAAAATATTTAACATTTATATACAGGGTGTCCCGAAACTACCACTTGATATTTTAAAGGCAGATTCTCTGGCCAATTTAAAAACGATTTTTCCTCAGCGAAAATGTCGAGGGAGATCATTATTTTTTGCATATTCCCAATTTTTGTCATCATGTATCTTTCTAACTAAGCCTTAAATTAAAATTCTATTAAAGTAAACTCTACCTAAAATTAACTAAAGAATGTGACTTTATTAATATTTTATTCCCATAAGCCTTAGTTTGCGAAAAACCCTTTATTTTCAATCGTTTATAACTCGAAAACTATTAGTGCCGCGACATTTTCGCTGAGGAAAAATTGTTTTTAAATTGGCCAGAGAATCTGCCTTTTTTTTTGGACGGAAGATACCTGGGACACCCTGTATATTATATATATTATACAAGAAATTCTAATTTAAAATTTATTTTTGATAAAAATATGAATTATCTTCATTTCGGAAGATTTTTGAAAAGTGTACTAATTCAATGCCAAAAAATTTAAAAATTTTTAATTACAAAAATACGAAAAATTTTAAAATTTTCTGAAAAGGTTTTAAAATTTTTATAGAAAATTTTCATGAGAAATTCTGTAAATAATTTTCACCAGGAATAAGAAAAGTTTCTTTTTACTCAAATCATCTTGCACTCACTCTCGAAGGAGATTCGCTCGACTAAAGCTGAGCAACAATGTACACAAGAGTAACATCTGAGAACAGAGGAAAGACACGTGAGATAATCTTGTCGCAATATTATTTAAAGTAATTGCATTGCGTAAAACGTGCGATTTATTATTTGAAGAAAGCATAAGAGAATTATTCGACATTATTAACGACGAGAGATGGTCTCTATTGCATAATAGAAACGATCTGCAGCTAGATTACACATCCACAGTTGCTGCTTCACATTCTCTTCATGTTCACCATACAATGTGCTAGATCTATTATCGTTCTTCCGATGAGCGTCGAAAGAATGTTCGACTGACATGCAAGTCATTGGTTTCACATCTTCTCGATCATTTACGAGAATATATTTTAGATTTAAGATCTAACATTGTTAGATTTTATTTAAAAATAAAAGGAGCTCTAGAAATTTATTAATTTAGCTCTATTTATCCGTGAATCTGTGGATTTATACGTGTTATATGCATAAATGTACACGGAAAAAATGGCGGTTGTCATTAATCTGCTCCATTGTGCAATGTACTCGTTCTATATTTAATTAAAATTTTAATTATTCTAAAGATGATAATTCTATAAGATTCGATAACGTGATTAATTCATTCGGTAGATTCAACTCGATTCAATCGATGAGATTTTTTATTTAATTATTATATTAATTTTAATATTTTAATTTAATTTAATTATTATAACATTATAAATTATTAAACAATTAAACCATTTCTTATAACAATTAATTTATATAATTTATATAATAATTATTATTATAACTATTGAAAATTAATTTCATTTAATTATTATATCATTCTGATCTCGAAATGTTACATGGATATCTTTTCGAAATTTTAAAATTGTCTCCTCCTTTGCTCCCTTTTTTAGCTTTATTCTCCAAGAGAGTTGGAAGGAGATAAATTTTGACTTAAATTTAAAAGCCCCTGGGAATCTATGAAATTCAAAATCAGAATGATTAACATTGATTGCGTTCTTGAGACATTAAAAATTGAGGTGAGAATTAATTTGAGAATTAATTTATTAACGATAACTGTGTAAATGTCAAATTTAAAAACAAATAGACAGTTCCTTCGTAGCAAGAAAAAATTCATTTGACACGAAAAAAAATGGCGAAAAATTTAAAGCATGCGAAATATAATATTAATAATACTAACCATGCCACAGAAGATTTCTTCTAAATTACATTTCCGCATAGTGAAGAACATTGTAATCCGTAATATCGAGGACACAATATAAGAAACACGTAATTTAGGATGGCTCTTTTCGTTGAAGTGTGTTGTCCTTTTTTTCAAAAGCTAAGCGTCTTTCCTTTAATCACAGAACATTTTCACATATAAATGCTTCGCGTCGTTTAATTAAAAGAGGTATATTATCGTTGCATACTCTCTGTCGAATCTCGAGAATTGGTATTTTCGTTGTTCCCGATCCGAAGACGTAGTCCTCTCGAGTAAGCGATGTCTCGGAGAGCGTTGCAGCATCTCACGATTGCGAATCTTCTTTATATACCGCGAACATTCACTTACATTTTTGTCGGTTTCTCGCGCCGCGCGCCTTAACAGCGAGATTGCAGCGATGCACAATCGGGCATTGCATTAGGGAGCATGGGAACTCGCATCAGTTGCATCGAATGAACGATCGAATTTATAATCATCGTAATTACATCAATGCATTTGTTTTTACAATTTTAAAAAAAGAAATTAATTATAAAATTAAGCGAGATTAGATGCAATTCATTCTACTTCATTTACAGACAAAAGAAATTGATTCGTGTGTGTGTCTCCATTTTTTAAAAATATAATATATAATCCATAAAAGTTCTAAATATACAGAGTGTCTCAGACCACATGTACACCCCTTTCAAAATGAAAATAAATGGCTTTTATCAAAAATCGCGATCAATTTTTAAGTAAATCGGGTACGTTCTATCAAATGGTGATATTTTCAACTTTTGATTCCGACCGGAAATACGCCATCCGGATCGGACGTTGAATTTTTTTAGGAGAACATGGTACTTTTTATTACAGATTCGAATTGTACGTGAAAAAATAAGAAACTTTTGTATCAAACGTTTTTTCTGAAAGTGCCTCTGTCAATCTTAACATTTGAAGTTCATTATTTCATCACAGTTACCTTCAAGGTCAATTTTAAGATTGATAGAGGCACTTTCAGAAAAAAACGTTTGATACAAAAGTTTCTTATTTTTTCACGTACAATTTGAATCTGTAATAAAAAGTACCATGTTCCCTTAAAAAAATTCAACTTCCGATCCGGATGGCGTATTTCCGGTCGGAATCAAAAGTTGAAAATATCACCATTTGATAGAGCGTACCCGATTTACTTAAAAAATATTCGCGATTTTTAATAAAAGCCATTTATTTTTATTTTAAAAGAGTTATACGGGTGGTCTGGGACACCCTGTATATGAATTGTGTTAGATAATTTTATTAATATTTAATATCATTGCATTCTAAATGAGTTTATTGACTACGGGATCGTTCTAAATAATTCTAGATTTAATATCTTCTATAAATTTACAATCAATATATATTTGTCATGTAAATTGTGAGGGAAATTGATACTAACATGAACTGTACTAACTTATTTTACACAAGTCAAACACATATATCTTTTTATACAAAAAAAAACATGACGATTTGAACTATGGAATTACGAAAATAATTTTTAATTAATTATCTTTTCATTGTTAAAATTAAAATTTTCAGTAAATAATTTCATACTTCCATTTCCAATTTGCAAATGTTTTTCGAAAACAAAAAAGATAATTCTTTAATCAGTGACAGTTCGATATTTTCATTGTAAAGTATGAAATTAACTTTTCGCGTGTTAAACTGTTTTTTCTCATAAATAATATATAATTATAATTTTTATAAAAGATCTGTCTGTGAACTCTACGATTTTTTTTTCTTCGAAACGATAAAAACCTGCCCAAGATAAATATCAAGGATAGTTTTGCACTCAAGAACCAAAGCGATTCTTTTTAAAAATAGCGATAATAAACATGCGTAAGACTAATCCCTGTAGCAGATATCTGAAGCTAGGAAATAAATAGCAATAAATAAATACTAAATCGATATAAATTTAAAATTTCTAAACAAAAGTCGCAAGTTCGAACAGAAACTGTTATCAAAAATCAAACAGCCGCGTATGTTTATAATTTGACATTACCGTGCTCTCTGTTCGCGAAGCCACGAAACCTGGTTCTATTTGAAAAATTTTCCAAACAAGAGTCCCGACAGGAGAACGAGCAATAATCTTAATATAACACAAATTGCGACACCACACTTCTCGTATAGTTCTCATATATTTCTAATACTTCTTATATGTAATTCAGTACTTCTCAATTCTCGGTGGTTTTAAGTGTAATTAAAATTTTGCGATCAAGCGAGATTACTCGAATCTCACCTGCTATTAACAGCCAATTAGCAAAAAGTCATCGGCGAATTCACGGACATAGATATATCCTTATTTTTACGCATCAACAAATAGTAAGTCGCATATATATTTTTTGAATTTTTTTCTTTCTTTTTTTCCTTTTTTTCTCGGAAACGATCCTTAGACAATTAATCGTGATTAAAAATAACAAAAAGTTCATCCTCTCAGCTTCTCACTCTTTTGTTCCTTGCCTTTTACTTCCTTTTAATCGCTGTGAATTTCTTTAGAGAAATTCACAATTAAATCTTTCATTTCCGTAATCGCTATCGATTTCTTCCGAGAAATTCGATTATTCTTCTTGATTTCCTATTTTATTCCTTTTTCCATTTTAATCCTCATATACGTATTTTTCAAAATACTTCGATGCATTATTTCTAAAATAATGGAAGGAGAGAAGTAAAGAAATAATAATAGAATAATAATAATAATAATAAATTCATAATAAAATCCAAGGATCATTTTTCGAGAATAATAATAATAATAACAATAATAATAATAATAATAATAATAATAATAATAATAATAATAATAATAACAACAATGATAATAATAATAATAATAATAATAATAATAATAATAATAACAAAATACGCCATCACAATTTTTGTTATTTTTATTAGTGCAGCTTAGACGCAAATCACGCAATAGTATAAAACACTTTGGGAATCGGCGGAATCGGGCCTTGAGGCAGCAATTGGCTCGGGCCTTAGAGGAAAAAGGAACTTCTGGCTCTCCAGTCACCAATATCGCCACAAATGAAATAAATGCGGAAACCATAGACAGCCAACAAGATAGCCAGAATCCTCCCCCTCCTCCCCCTCCTATTCCAGTGCCCCAATATTCCTCCATTTCTTCGCCAGAGAGCTCCCTTCCATCTTTTTCTCCACCTTCCTCCCCTGTCCCAGTAATTACTCTAGATTCCCCTCCTCCCTCTCCTTTAGAATCCAGCGATTTCCGACAAGAATGGCTCGATTTCGACGAAGCTCTCGAGGACTTCACAAAGTATCTGTCCGACCTCGAAAGGGCGTCGCACGATTTTGAGGAGCAGTGATTCTGAAGAAAAAACGGCAGATGACCGAATCCAGCGATTCAAACCTTCTGCGATACTTCCTGTCGCAATTTCCGCCCCTTACATATCTCTTACCAGAAGAAATATCCTGCTCTGGTCCTGTGAACCATGAGAAATTGCGCAGAGTACTAATTCAAGGTCATCCTGATATCCTCATAACTGTTAGTTATTATACTTTCCCACTCAACAATATAACATGTTATATAACATATTATATAACATGTTATATAACAGTTACATAACATGTTTGTTATATTGTCGAGTGGAAAATTGCAACTAAAAATTATATAAATGTTACTTGGTGTTTGCCGAGGTTTATATCTTGTTACATATTTTTTGCTACAAATATATTGTTTATATTTATATTTTTGTACACACCAGTCAGAATTTAAACTAAAGCGTAAAATTTCCCTCTGCGTATTGATTCTGTAAATTAATGTAACATCTGCGGAAATTGATTTGTAATTAAAATTGTGAAAATTAGTTGAGTTAGTGGGGATATACGAACTTTTTATAAAGAACGAAAGCGTTGTTATTTCGAAAAATCACGCTACATATATGCTAAATATTGCATATAAATGTTTATAGACATTTTTATACTTGTTCGTATTTGCATTGAATTGATGTCATAGCGCCTATCGTTTTATTTTCCTTCAATTGGCAAGATTCTCATAAAACTTTGTACCTAAATGTTTTTTTTTAACTGAATATGAATTTTCAAAATTTAAAATAATCTAATATGGCAGCCAAAATTTTGAAAAATGTAACAAATTGATGAATTACAATGAAAATCTCTTATCTTTAATTCTTAAAAGGGAATGCTCGACTTCTCGAACTCGATACGCTGATAAAAATTAAAACAAAAAATGTACTAATACGTTCTCTCGCAAATTTCAGCTTTTCTACGAAACTAGTAAATACTCTTTTGTTCATTTTATTGTAGATGTGACAATGAAATAAGAGTACTTACTCTCACTTCATGGTTGTGAAATAACATGTCTATTTACATATCCAGTTTTTATCGACTTTCTCGCGTACACGCGAGTTATGTTAGTTATTCGCACAATCTTATTTCATAGACTTAGTTACATTCACGATATAACATTGATGTAGTTCCGATTTTCTCGAAAATCAGTTTATTAAGCGCGATTAAAACAATCAACGTCATTTGTATAAGATAAATTTAGTGTATTTAAAAGATCTGGCTCCTAAAAAACGTTATTTGGAAATTTTAAACATATTTATATCTATATAAATATAATTTTCACAAATAATTTATATAGCATTTGATACAATACTTCTTTAAATGAAACCAGTATATCTGAAATCTTGTGTTTTAATCAAGAGCATCTCGTTTATATTTCTCAGAAGTCATACGTTTGTCATTGTGTGGTGTCGTGTATATACAAGATAACGGATCACGATCTCTGGTAAGGTCTCGACACACACACATACATTGTGATATTATAAAATTAATTATTCGTATTTGACAATTAGTGTATCGCTGAACGTGTCAATTTGTTTTCATATGTCGTCTTGTTAATTATAATATTTGCTCTAAATTCTGATTATTAACAATAAAATCATCAATATGAGTTTACTGCGATTTTTTGTACTGCAAAATTCGTGCTTGAAGTTCTAACGATTCATCGATACGCACGTTCATCATTTATATATTTAATTATCATACATTATTTAGAGTAAGCAATATTTTATTATTGCAATTTCAATGTTCGTTGTGTCTTAATAAATTCGAAATTTCGAGCATGATAAAATTAGGAATCAATCAAAAGGTATAGTCTTGATGTATATATGTTATAATATTAATTAAAAGTTTTCATTTTAATGACTTTTTACTATAAGATTATTCAGCATTAATTCTACTCTTTAATATATTATTGATTTATTAGCGAAATATTCAAGAGAAAAATATCGGTTTTATTTGTCAAGGGCAAATAGGGAAATATTGAAAATCTTTAAGTATGATTTTATAGAGTTATCATAGTTTTTAAGACTTTAGCAAGCACGGATAATGAATATAAAAATTTTGTTCTTCCCGCAATGTCATATCTAGAAGTACAGAGCTTATTATTATCAGGTATTATTATTTTTCAAATTTTAATTATTTAAATTTAATTTTTTTAATTTTAATTTTCAGAGATATAATATTATTTTGACGGTAAAACTATCTATAGATTATAATATTAATATATAAAACTCTCTATATAGATTATAATATTATTATGATGACAAAACTATATATTATATTTCTGACTAAAAAATTTATTACAATGTGTGTGTGTGTGTGTGTGTGTGTGTGTGTGTGTCAAATAATATACTTTATTAATAAAAATATAATTATATTCTTTTTTTTCTCCAATATTCTTGATGTCAATTTTTTTTTAAATATTTTTATATATCTTATTAATTTTATTATTTTTCTTATTAATATTTCTTTCAGTCTGATAATTGCTAAAAAATTTATCTTTTCCGTTTGACTAAAATCTGCTATCGCACAAGATATGTATAACATGTAAAATACATGTGTTTTTTACAGATGATTGATACGATATCGCAATATTGATAATAAGAACTGAAAAAGATTGGATAAAGAAAATTACAATCTCGAATCTTTTGTTGAAGAAAAGCCCTAAATAAATATCAACAATGTATTTTAAGGATAATGCAAACGCACAGTGAACGTTTTTGTGTTGTATTCATTTTTGTTTCTATCTTAGCACATTAGGTAAAATGATAAAATGTATAATTCTATTATAAATTAGATTTATATAATTAATTTTAATATATTTATAATCTAAAGTACTTAAAAGATTGAAATGAATAATTGTGTGCACGTTTTTTCCTTATATTTCTCTTTCAATATTTATCGAAAAATAAGTGTAAAAAGAAAATAATATAATTATAAAATTAATATTAAAGATAAAGAAAAAATTAATATTAATATAAAAGATAAAGAATATTTGTTTTCTGAGATTTTATGGAAAAAAAATATGTAATAATAATAGTAATTTTTATCGAACGCAAAACTGTTTTACCAATAATATATATGTACATGAATGTGTAAATTGTTACACTACTAATAACTTAATTTATATTAATTGTTAAATAATAAAAAAATCTAATTTATTAATAGTAAAGTTTCTTTTTATTAACAGAATTATTAAGTTTATAATATATTTTTGTGAGATGAAAAAATGAATAATGTTAATTGATAATTATGTTAATTATCAATTTCTAAATTAATAAAAATTAATAAAAATTATTTTTTAGTCTGTACGATATTACTACCAACAGTACAAATATTAACTTCGATATAAAAACATTTACATTTAAAATATTGGATCGAAAGATATAGTATATATAACAATGGAGGATTTTGAATTACTTCATGCTATTCCAATGGAGGATTTGCTTGAAATACTTTATCCAATGGAGGAGGAGGATTGGCTTGAAATATTTTATTTTATTCTAATAGTGACAGAATGTGGAACGATTTTACTAATTTGCTTGGCAAATCTTTGCTTTTCATGCAGGTAAATCAATATTTTTTAATATTAATGCCTATCTTTATATTGAATCAATTTATATGCAATTTATAATCAATTAAGACTATGATTAGAAAAAATTAAAAATATGGTACAAACTATGGTACAAACTAAATTTTACTGCATTTAATATTATTATGTTTATTACTAAAGAAACAAATAATGATAATTATAAAAAGAATTTTCGGATTAAAAAGAATTATATGTATTAATTTAGATAAAATCATTTTTAATAAAAAATATAAAAAATAAGAAAATCGTCATTAATTTTTTAAATATTGAGGCTATGTTGTTTTATGATAAAAATTTTATGAAAAATTAAAACAAATATAATATGTTGCACTTTATATTTACGTTATCACAATAATCATTAACTGCTATATAAAAATTTTATTCAATATGTTATAAGAATTTTTATTATGAAAACAATTTTTTATAATTTTTCATGATTTTTTATTGTAATAAATGTTATTACACTTTATTAGCACTAACCAGTTTATGCTACTCAGAGGAATTTGCTCTACATTAATAAGCTGGTTTTTTTATGATGAGAGAGCTCAAGATCCAAACAATGACCAAGTCGCTTATCGATACGACAGAATGGAATAAGAATATGATGCAATACGTAAGTAAAATATAGACAATAAATTATATTCAGAATTATATGCAGAATCATGCTATATCAAAAATTAGTATATTTTTTGAGACACATTAAAAATAACCATATAATAAGCAAAGAATACAAAAGAGTACGAATATAAACATATAGAATATTTTAGAAATAAATGGCCCTTTATGAGAGGAGCATATTCTACTCATTGTAGAAATTTGTACGAACATGAATGCAAAAACTCTTCTTTTTTAAATATAAACACATTTGCTTAGAGTTTGACAAAAATACTTCTTATCAATTGAAAACACATTAAACATAATATCTTGTTCGCAATAATTTATATTAATGCATTAATGCCATCTGGGTTTATTTAAAGATGTTCAAAAATTCCCACAATATTTCAAATTATTTATATGTTATGCTATGTATAATTATTTATATGTATATTTATTTTTTTATTTATTTTTATCAATCGTATGTGTGTGTCCAACAGTTATTGATAATATTAATAATCTCTAATTTCACAGGAACCATTAATCAACGTCTAATTCGAAAAGTTGGAATGGATATTTGTGCAAATTGTTGCAAAGATTTATTTATTATGATAAATAAATCTTAAATATGTTATTAGCCCTATTTTCAACTTCAAGTCTTCTGGATAATGCATACAAGCAAAAAGAAAAAATATTACAAATATGATTTTAAAACAAAACCAGTTTTGAAGATATTAAAATTATTATCAACAGATAAAATTTTAATAATTTTAATACAAAATCGCAACTTTATTTATTGTTTTTATGTACATATAAAATTTTATAAATGATTGAAAGAGATAAAAATTTAAATTAAAGAAAATTTAAATTTATATTTATAAATATAAGCATATGATAGCATTTTTAGATACTATTGTATCTAAAAATGATATTATATATGTGCTACTACAATTATTTTTAGTAAAATTTATAATAAAATTTAGTAAAATTTTTAAATTGTAATGTAAAAGTTAAACTATAAATTTTAAATTTTCATGTTTTAAATTTTTAAGTAGTATTAACTTTTAAATATATTTAAATTTTTTTGATATGACGATTGGATTAGGATGTTAACATCATTGAAGAAATGATTATGTGCGCATGTATTTTTCTTGTTTATGTATCCTAAAGATTTATAGTATGATACTTTAAAAATAGCTTCTTTCAGAAATTAATTTTAATCAAGAATCATTTTATCAAAATGCCGTAGTGTCACAATAATTTTATTATAAATAATAAAATTTATGTTATAAGTTAGTAAAGTTGGACAATATTAATGCATAATTTTGACTTTTAAATACAAAACTTGTATTTGTGTTTAAATAAAGGACCAATGTGCACAGAAAACGATGTTTCATGCTCCCTAAATTCTCTATCACTCGCATATAGCATAACGGGAGAACTATGCTACAATCGCTACGCACGAGCGAGGAAGAACGAAAGTGCAAGGGGCACGAAACAGAGTAAATCTTGTTGTACATGCATCTTTATCCCTTACTCTTTAAATAAAGGTAAACGCTCCGTTTAAATTTACTATGTCTATGATATACAGATTATATGTACTGTATCTGTTATTATTTTTTATCACAATATGTTACTGATCAACTAAATTTAATTCTTTATTTTGTGAATATTACCTGTATTATAGCAATTGATTGATATTAACTAATTAATAATTGATAATGACAGATTTTAACTGTTACATATATATAAATTAATTTACGAAAATTTAAAAAGTGTTTATTTTACTTAAAATTAATAACTAAATTTAATAATAATAAACTAAAAATTACATGTCCTTAATTATTAATTAATTGAACTAATTTTTAACTAATTTAAAGCAAATTAATTGTATTCTGTGCCTTTAATATTATAAATTTTAAGGTCAGTAGATTGTGTGATTTAATAAATTAAACATCATATTTAAATCAAGAAGATTTTAAATCAAGGAAACAAAAATAAATTACTGCAAATGATGGTGGGAACATATTTTTTTCTGATTTATTATACAGATATTCTTGTAATATAATTGTATTATAATTACACAATTTTATTCTTGAATAGAAACATTTGGAAAAAAATAAAATAACATATACATTATAAATCAATGAATCATATAATTTCTTATCAATCATATATTATATCAAATCATATAATTTTTTGATTGCAAGATATATATATATACAGGGTGAGCCATTTTAATTAACGCACGCAATTATTTCGGAAACAAAGCATTTTAGAGAAAAATGTTTCAGACAAAAGTTTTATGGTTTCGAGGGGGCCATAAGATGGTATCATTGGTTTGACCTTGAAGAGTTATTTGAAGGTCACATGAAGGTCACCTTCAATTTCTTAAATGGAACCTACTATTTGTCATTGCATATTCTTGTAGCTTATCTCGATAGCTTTCCAAAACATTATAATTAAGTACTTTTTTGTTAAGTACTTTTTGAGTTATGAGGCTTGAAATAATTTCTTAATTTTACATAAACCGTAAAATATCTTGTAAAATATTCATTTTTCGATTATCTTACCTTAATACTTTTACGTACAAAATAATGAGAGGAATCAACTGGTGTAAAAAAAACACATAGTTGTTTTGAAGAAAAAATATGTAATTTGCAATTAACAATTCCATATTTTTTCTTAAAAACAACTATGTGTTTTCTTTACACCAATTGATTCCTCTCATTATTTTGTACATAAAAGTATTAAGGTAAGATAATCGAAAAATGAATATTTTACAAGATATTTTACGGTTTATGTAAAATTAAGAAATTATTTCAAGCCTCATAACTCAAAAAGTACTTAACAAAAAAGTACTTAATTATAGTGTTTTGGAAAGCTCTCGAGATAAGCTATAAGAATATGCAATGACAAATAGTAGGTTCCATTTAAGAAATTGAAGGTGACCTTCATGTGACCTTCAAATAACTCTTCAAGGTCAAACCAATGATACCATCTTATGACCCCCTCGAAACCATAAAACTTTTGTCTGAAACATTTTTCTCTAAAATGCTTTGTTTCCGAAATAATTGCGTGCGTTAATTAAAATGGCTCACCCTGTATATATATATATATTTACTATTTTAAACAAAGTTTTTTATGAATACTTTTTTATGTTAGAATCGACATTTACTTATATACTACATTTATATCGCTATTTGTATTTTTATCGATGACTGTTTTTTGCGTAACAAATTGTATGATTCTATTTTTAAAAAATACAAATTTTAGAATCATAATAAATAATTAACGCGTTTTCTATTAAAAAAATACCTGCCATTGAAATTAATATCAAAATTAATAATTGATTAATAAATAATGAAGTACTAAAAAAGAGGAAGACAGCAATTGATAAATAAAAATATATACAAATATATAAATATATATAATTATGTATAAAACTTAGATACCCATATTATATATAATAGTGCGTCTCTTCCGGCTTTTCTTTGATATTGTCGCCGCCACATGATCTTGATCACAACGATCTGTCACTGAAAATAAAGTATAACAGAAGTATTGTAGTTTATTCTTAATACTAATATTTTAAACATTATATAAATAATAAAAGTTATACGTTTTGTAAAATTTAATAAATGAAATCTTGAATATACTTCAAAAGAAACATAAAATCTTTATCAATGTATAGCAAAAAGTTAATTATAAACAAATTTACCCAATTTTCTTATTATTATTGAAATGTTTCTTTCAATTTTTTCGCTTTAACGAATGCTTCAATACCTATATAAGTATATATTTTGTATGAATATTAAAATGGCACGAAAATCAAGAGGAGCAAGGAGCGAACTGATCTATAACATGTACATTAATGTATAATAATTAATCCACACGGAAAATTAGATCGTTGACTAATAATCATAGTCATTTTATTCGCATACAGTTCAATAAAAAAATCGAAATTTGAGGGATTCATTGTATTCCGATAGCATGTTTTATCTTGATGATGTCCCGAATATTCCAAGCTAAATAATCCGCGCGGACTTCTAAGGTAAATATTCCACGCGCACTTGCGATCGATAGCCAATAATAATCATGATTCTCTTAATTCTCAAGCTAATGAAAAATTCGGATTTCGTCGATTCGCGAATTAACCTGCGTCTTATTAGCATCCAAAACTTTCTTCTCTCATCCTCCTCGCATCCTCATGGCATTCTTCTCGCATCATTTTAAAAATATATATTATATATATTTTAATAAAATATTACATAATTTGTAACAAATATTATGGTAGTATACGTGATATTATCATATACTTATACTAGCAAGCTCACCGATGTGCGCTTGACTATAAAAGTTGGTGCTGATTGACGCGATTTCACTCTATAATTACTTTATTAAACATTATAGGAAATTCTGGCATTTTTAAAATATTATATATATTTTAATAAAATAATATAATAAAATAAAATTATATAATTTGTAACAAATATTAGGATACGTAATACTATCATATACCTATACTAGCAGGCTCACCGATGCGCCTGGCTAAAAGTCGGTGCTGATTCATGCGAGTTTACTCTATAATTACTACATTATAGAAAAAAAATCAGGATTTTTTAACTCAATTTTTGATTAAGAATAACATTATGTACTTATTGAATGCTTTTTAAGATACACCTTATATACTGCTGACTCCGCGAATTTGTCGAAGATATTGCAAAAGTCTTAATCATAAGTGTAATAGTATGAAAGATTTGCTATGGAATCGGTATGGATCCGCAATGTCTGCATGATTTGCGAATAAATCTCTAATATCGATTGAATCTATTATCGAATTGCATCTAGTCCCGTGCTCAGAAAATACATTGGATGACGTATTATTTTCGATTCTCAAGTAAAGGCTTCCAGATTTTCTCAGATTTGTAGGCAACGTCTTTCGCCCATATTAAGTCATTTTCGAGTCCGTCAGTTAGCAGATAATACAGAGGCATCACTATTTGTGTAAAATTAAATATGTCAAATACACATATATGTAAATATATGTAAAATTAAACATCAAAGTATTTAATTAAATAAATATGTATTTCATATTTTTAAATATGTCGTAATAAAATATAATCAAAAATCGAAAACAAACAGTTAATAATATAAATAACAATTTGCTCGCGCTTCTTTATTTTGTTCATAACTTTCATGTTCCACTTAATCGTTTTCAATATCGAATTCGAATTTGTAAAAACACTTTTTCGACATCTATTTTTTATTTTATTTATATAATAAGAAAATATTGATTTTAAACATTTAATAATCATAAAATCACAGCTGGGGCTTGTAAATTAAGATACAAACGGCGATGAATTATTTGCTTATAAAAAAAAAATAAAATTATGGAGAGATACAACTTTTTAATTGCTCTAAAATGTATTTCAAAATTACTTTAAAATTAAATATATAGATAGACCAAGAGAATTGATTTAAACATGTATTGACATTTTATTGTGTTTATTCACTGGTAAGACGCGTATTAACCTGATTTCATATTATTTTGATTTTCAAGGTTGTTTTCATAACATGCTTATTACGATATCACGTATCGAACGTTGGCATTTCTCGTTAGTACCCTAGAACAGTAAGATCAAGTTAATATAGATATATTTTCGAAATTAATAAAATTTATGATAATAAAGAGTTAATTATACTTAATTTTTATCTAACATAAAGAACTAAATTCTGTGATCGACTGACATCATAATATACAAGGTATGTTACAACAAAATAAAATACAAACCGTTTTCAAAGAGAACAAAATGTGTAAATTATATACGTTAAGGACAATTTAAATAATTTTAATATACATACATAATAAACGTAGTATTTGTCTTCAGAGACGACCGTTTTTTTTAAGTTGTCGTTTTTATAAAGACATTATAGCAAAAAGATTTTAATTTCACAAGAACGTGTGTATCATATTATCTTAGAAATAAAGTAAATTTAAAATCAAGCATCTAACAAAGAAATTTTTTTATTAAACGTCAATGTGGTTAAATCTAATCAAATTAAATTTACATATATTTATTTGTTATTGCATTTACTGAAATATATACTGAAAATTTATGATTCTTTTTCTTTAAAGCTAGATTTTTTTAATAAATGGTTATGTTATATTTTTTATATACTGTCTCTCTTTTTATACTAGTAGTAATAATAGCAGTAATTAAAGAAAATTTATAACTAGCAGTAATAATAGCAGCAATTAAAGAAAATTTATAACTATAACTATGTAATATAAAAACTTGTGGGAAATGTACATTTCTGTTAAGTTCTTCTCTCGAAACTTGTCTTTTATTCTACTTATATAATGAGAAAATATTGACTTTATAGACATTTAATATGAAAAAAGCCTTTAATATCTGGCCAATAAATTAAAATATAAAAAGGGAAGATGAATTGTTTGCTTGTAAGAAAGAAAATAATATTCTAAATAATATTACAATTTTTAAAAATAATATTATTACAATCTTTTTATTTCTCCAATGTTTTCAAAAATAATTATTTTAAAATCAAATATACAGTGCGGGGGTTAAATTTAATCAAATATTTATACCTTCTTGTTTATTGATTAATAAGACGCTTATTAAACCTGACTTCACATTGTTTTCATTTTAAAATTCGTTTTAATGACATGTTTATTATGATCAGGTATTGAACGTTGTTACTTCTTGGTAGTTTCTAGAAAGTCAAGATCAAGTTGATACAGATATATTTTTTATCGATATTAATAATATATGGTAACAACAAGCTAATTACACTTAATTATTATCAAAAAACTAAATTCTAACCGGCACACAATTATATACGAGAGGTAAGTTATTATAAAAATAAAATGCCTAATACCACAACCGTATTAAAAAAATTAATAAAATGTATTATGTACGTTGAAGACAATTTAAATAATTTTGAAGTACAACCATATATAAAATAAGTATAATTCTTCTTGTCAAAAATGCCTATCTTCTTCAAAATTATTATTATATTATAGAATTTTAATTTTTTATATTATTATATTATTTTTTAAATAAAACCTAATTTAATTTAAAATCATGTCTAATAAAGAAGTTTATTATTAAATGTGTAAGCATGATTAAACTTAATCAAATTAATATATTGCGTTTGCTAAAATATATTCAAAGATTATAATTCTTTTATCCTAAGGCTATATTTTATTAACAAAAAATGATGATATTTTTTACTTACTCTTCTCAATTTTATATATAATAAAAGCAATAATTACAGGAAATTTTTTATTATATACATATATATGTATATATATACATATATATATACATATATATGTATATATATATACATATGTGTGTGTGTGTGTGTGTGTGTGTGTGTGTGTGTGTGTGTGTGTGTGTGTGTGTGTGTATTTCATATACAGGGTGTCCCGAAACTAACGCTTGATATTTTAAAGGCAGATTCTTTGGCCAATTTAAAAACGATTTTTCCTCAGCGAAAATGGCGAGGGAGATTATTATTTTTTGCATATTCCCAATTTTTGTCACCATGTATCTTTCTAACTAAGCCTTAAATTAAAATTCTATTAAAGTACATTCTACCTACAATTAACTAAAGAATGTGACTTTATTAATATTTTATTCCCATAAGCCTTAGTTTGCGAAAAACCCTTTATTTTCAATCGTTCATAACTCGAAAACTATTAGTGCCGCGACATTTTCGCTGAGGAAAAATTGTTTTCAAATTGGCCAGAGAATCTGCCTTTAAAACATCAAGCGTTAATTTCGAGACACCCTGTATATATGTATACACATACCTATAAATTATTTTATTTGTTTCTTTTTTCAAGAGGGAAAGATAATTATTTAGATATTCAAGACCAATGAGAGAAAGAGAAACAGTGAGATGGCAATCCTAAAAGTATTAAGTTGCAGTCTAATATTCATTGTCGCGGCGGTTTCTTTTATTGATGCACAATTATATGCACCGCGACATTATAACATCCACTTTATACTACATGACAAAGGAGATGTCTTCCATGGCGAATACAATGTCAGCATTTATATTCCTGATAACACGCAACTTATGTATTTTAATACAGAAAATCTGTCTATAATTAAAACTACAGTAACAAACAATACACAAATATCTAAAGAAAATGAAGAGAAAGTTTTTCCCCATAGGCCTAATAAATTTTTCTATGACACTGAAACGTATATAACCACCATTTCCTTTCCGTATGCTTTATCAGCAGGAAATTACACTCTGTATATGAAATTTTTCGGTTTTTTTGGTGAAGATGGAGGCTTTAAAACTTTCTACATGAATCAACAAAATAATAGAGAGTGAGTAATTTTTAAATAACTTAAGCGTTATAAATAGAATTCTTGCTTCAACTTTTGCAAACTATTCATATTATTATTATTACTATGGTTGGCACATTTTAACATATATGCGTATGATTTAATAAATTACTATTTAAATATAGTTCTCTTATAATTTACAAAAAATTTCCCTATAAGTAATTAATTCAGAAAAAATCTTTTGCATTGCAAGTATATATAATATTTCTTTTATCAAAAACTTTTTACGAGATAGATATTGATTATATAAAATCTTAAATATTAAAAATGTTTAAAATTAAATGTTAAAAATTAAAATTATATGTTACATTATCATCTTCATATATTTATTGTTTTGTAAATGCATCTTTTAGAAAATATTGTGAAACATTATTTTACATAAATTTATTATAGATATTACAAAAACTTTTTATGACGTACGTGTATATTAATAAATATACAGGATGTAACTGAAATGATGCACTAAACTTTAGGAGCGTATTCTAGAGGTCAAAATAAGACTTTTTTTTCCTATATACATGGGTCCGCAAATGAACCCCCTTCCGAGCTAGAGGCCCCTAAAGTTTGGGGAAAAAATTGAAAATTGTTATTTATGGATTGCCTTATTATTTGACCTTGGTTTTGACGTTACCTATCACCCTCTCTTGAGAGATAAATAAATTTGCGTTGCGAGTGTTTGGTCAATTTCACACATTTTCGAATTTTAGCTCGGAGGGGGGTTCATTTGCGGACCCATGTTCATAAGAAACAAAAGTCTTATTTTGACCTTTAGAATATGCTCCTAAAATTTAGTGTATCATTTCAGTTACACCCTGTATATAATAAAATTATTATGATAAAATATACATATTAATAATTGTAATATAAAATATACATATTATTCTTTTAATGATATTTTTAACAGTTTTAATATACATTTATATATTTTCTATTTATCTTTCTTTCTTTTTTAATTTCTAATAACTGAAAATATTTCTTTAACTGAAAACATTTTGTTCTTAAAAATATATTGTTATATATGCTAGGTGTTTGGCCGCAACGCATTATCACACATTTGGGATTCGAAGATTATTTCCACTTTTGAAGGATGATATGCACGCTAGATATAATATTTCTATAAAGCATCATACAAACTACACAGCTTTATCAAATATGCCTATGTGGGAAGTAAATATGGATGAAAATAATATGCAATGGACACGCTTCAAAACTACACCTGTAATACCCGTACACTTCATAGCGGCGAGTGTAGTACATCTCGGCTTTATTCTAGATACAAGTCAGAGTGTCAAATTGTGGTGCGAAACAAGCATGATACCACATATGATATTTGCATACACAGTTGTTAAAAATATTGCGCAGTTCTTAGATAACGTGTTTCCGTATATCAGAAAAAGTCCGGAAACAAATCATATCGCAATTCCGAATTTTCATGACATATCAGATGAAGAAAATATAAAGTTCGGATTCGTTCTTTATAGGTAAATATATTTTGATTTAAAAAAATTTCTTCATTAAAACTTAATTTCTACATTAATACTTAATATTTTTTCTCCGTATATTTAATATTATAAAATTTGATATCTATGTGTGTATATGTATATGTATAATTGAAACATATATAATACATTTGTTATTACTTTTTCGTTTATTGCACTTTTCTTACTATATTTCTAACGGATGTCGCAGTCGCAAAATCTGATTAACACACGAAGTGATTATGAATTATAATTAATCTCTTATATAACTTTTATGTAATTATATTCATAATAACGATTCTCTAAAAGCGTGTCTTGTGATTGTATAACTGAGTAGCAATCGCTAAGAAAGGATTCTCGACTTTATTGCAATATTTGTGAATTATTTTTAGAGAAGCAGATATTATCTTTAATCAACAAACAGATGATGAGATGCGCAAAATTGAAATAGTGCGAGTAATAGGATATAAGGTGGTGCACGAATGGTTTTATAATGCAATCGATCCATATAAGTGGAAACCCTGGTTAAGCAAAGGTTTCTCTACATTCTTTGGAATTTATGCCGCCGATAAGGTTATTTATATATTTAGCGTTAATTATATTTCAATCTCACACGTAATCAGAGTAATATAAAAATATTCGTATTTCTACAAAAAGTAATATATCTTTATATACTTATTTATATACTAGTTTAAATCAAATTTTTTTTTTTAAACTTGTGTAATCTATAACAACAATTAGACAAAACTTGCCACATAAGCAACATAAAAATAATATATGTTTATATATATATATATATATATATATATATATATATATACATATATTGGCATATGTACTTTTAAATAACTTTAAAAATACATAATTTGAAATGACATCATTGAATATCATTAGCTACTCTTGAATATATTTTTTTAAGCATAAGAAAAATTGAGTAAACGAATGTGTGTAATGTGTGTAAATTTTTTTTAACATATTGTGATAGTTTCAATGTATGTTGCTTTTGATTAAGTATATTTTAATTATATTAAAATCTTTTCGCGCCCAGACATTTCCACATTTTCGAATGCAAGATTTCTTTGTGGTTCAAACGCAACATGATGTTCTCCATTGGGGCACCAAGGACACATGGCCGCTCACAATAAAATCAGAATTCAATAGCTCTATTAAAATTCCTCGTTACATTAAAGGTATAATTAAGCAAATAAATCATTGTGGATAAATTTTTAATGCTATATATAAAAAAACGTTATAATAAAAGAAATAAATTATTTCTAATTTATTTATATTATTGATTATACAGGTTGTCCCAAAAGTCCCGGAACGGTCGAATATTTCATAAACTATGCATTTTAGAAAGAAATGTTTCAGACAAAAGTTGTATGGCTTGAAGGGGGCCATAAGATGGTGTTATTGGTTTGACCTTGAAGAGTCATCTGAAGGTCACGTGAAGGTCGCTTCCAACTTTTTAAATAGGATACCCTATATGCTTTTGCATATTCTTGTAGCTCATCTCGAGAGCTTTCCAGAACACTGTAATTAAGTTAGTTTTCATTAAGTACTTTCCGAGTTATGAGGCTTGAAATCATTTCTTAATTTTACATAAACTATAAAATATCTAGTAAAATATTCATTTTTCGAATATCTTACCTTAATACTTTTATGTATAAAATAATGAGAGGAATCAATTGGTGTAAAGAAAGAATATAGCTGTTTTTAAGAAAAAATATGGAATTGGTAATTGCAAATTACATATTTTTTCTTAAAAATAACTATGTGTTTTCTTTACACCAATTGATTCCTCTCATTATTTTGTACATAAAAGTATTAAGGTAAGATAATCGAAAAATGAATATTTTACTAGATATTTTATGGTTTATGTAAAATTAAGAAATGATTTCAAGCCTCATAACTCGGAAAGTACTTAATGAAAACTAACTTAGTTATAGTGTTTTGGAAAGCTCTCGAGATGAGCTACAAGAATATGCAAAAGCATATCCCGTTTAAAAAATTGAAGGTGACCTTCATGTGACCTTCAAACGACTTTTCAAGGTCAAATCAATGACACTATCTTATGGCCCCCTTCAAGCCATACAACTTTTGTCTGAAACATTTCTTTCTAAAGTGCATAGTTTATGAAATGTTCGACCGTTTCGGGACTTTTGGGACACCCTGTATAAGTATTAATGTTTACCGAAAAAATAAAATTAAAATTAACTTTTATTTACGATACATATAAATCAATTATGTTCATGAATTTAGTTCATGAATAATTATATCAAAATGATGTATAGCAAATTTATTTTATACATATTACATTCTCACTTTATGATATCAATTTTCGTAGCAAGCATTATGTTCCGCATGTTGCAAATTATATTCACCGAAGAAATGTTTGAGTTTGTTTTTTGTGTGACGTCGTATTTGCAAAATCAGTAAGTAATTTAGATTACAATATAACTGTATTATAAATTTAAATACATATTTTTAAATGATCTTTAATTTTACAAATTTAATTTTTTATAATTATTTTTTGTTTTATTTCTTAATTTTTGAAATATTTTTATGTTTACTTTTCAAACTTCTTTTTTATTCCTTTATTCCTTTCTGTGTTTCTAATTTTATTTATACTTAATTTTTACTAGTAATTTTAAATCTTTTTAATTTTTCGCGTGTTAAATTTTAACTTGTACTTTGTTTTCGTAGTTATTACTATTATATTTTAATTTTCTTTTTTATTTATCTATTATTTTAATTTTCGTCTCCTTTTCAATTTTTTTTAATATCTTCTTTCATCTACATCTCCATTTGTAATTCTTGTCTTTTAAATTCTCTCTCATATACTCAACTTATCTCTTTTGTGACATATTTATCTTTTTAATTATTATTTTATTTTTTTTTAGTTTCTATTTACCCTTAATACTTTTCTTATCGTTCTAATTTTATTTGATATAATTTACACTATTATCACTTATTCTCGTTCACTTTTGCTTCGTTTAAAAATCTTAATTTTTCGATATTTTTCTTAAGATATTTTCTTTTATTAATTTTTTCTTATCATTTACCCATTTCAATTTTTAGCTACGTAAGCGATACTATTTTCTTGGACATTTTGCAAATTTTCCTGGATGAACAGGTTGAATTATCTCTCGAAATTCATTATATAGACAGAATAACTAATTGGACACAATTAAATTATTATCCTGTGATAAATGTGAAAAGAAATTATATTACTAACTCGTTGAATATATCAGTGGACAATTTTACAAATATATGGATACTTGTAAACATTACTACGAAGACGCATTCCGATTTGAAAAAAAGTTTGCCTACATTGTGGCTAGGACCAAATAATTCGTATCAATTACAAACTGTAGACTTCATAAACAGGGGTGACTGGGTACTGGCCAATTTACAACAAAGTGGTAAATATTGATTGATAAATTTATTATACTTTTACATATAGTTGCTCCTTACAAATTAATACTTTTTCTTAAAAATATTTAAGTGTTTTCTTTATACCATTGATTCCTCTCATTATTCTGTGTATAAAAGTAATAAGGTAATCGAAAATAAAATATTTTATGAGATGTTTTATGGTTTATGTAAAATTTTGTGAACTTAAAGTATGATATATATCTTAAATTATTCAAGTTTTGGCTATCCTTGTAACTTTATGTAAGGAATATTTACACATACATATTATAGAAAACAGCTATTTTTTCCCTAATTATTTATATTTGCTAAATTATGTCTTCAGTTATAATAAAATTTTACGCGCGATCTAAAAATTGTATATACATTTAAATGTTACTCGCAACAAAGCATATAATAATCTCATTATCATTGTTGATTAGCACAAATGTAGTCAAAATAAATTTAAGTTGACATTTTTAAAATATTGCTCTGTAAATACATTGATTTATCAACGTGATGATTTAATATTATCAATCCACAATTTTCTTCTGATGATGATCGCAATTTTTAATATACAATTTCTAACAAATTTTTTATACGCTTTGAGAATGAGAAGCGAAAAGATATTTCAAATTATTGATTTCATATTATATATAATATATATATATATATATATATATATACATATATATATATATATATATACACTCAGTTCCAAAAAAAGCGGTACACTTGAAATTTGGAAAAAAATCACCAAATTTCAAATGACGATAACTTTGTAAATAATAAAGATAGGAAGGTCTATAAAAAATGAAAATAAAGCTTGAAATCTCTACTTTAAAATTAGGTTCTCCGAAATGTTGCAAGATAACATTTTTAAAAATGACGGATGACGAAACGAGAACATGCAAAATTGAAAAATAATTGTTTGAGTTTGCCATGACACGTGGCGAGAATCAAATGTTGCAGTTCAATGTGGTCAAAAGCATATGATAGTACAGAGATTCCTCTTTAAAAGGCTTTTTCGTTCATCTCAATACGATGATTTTTCACCGAGTTATACGCATTTGGAATAAAAAGCCGCTTTTTTCTTCAAATGCGTATAACTCGGTGAAAAATCATCGTATTGAGATGAACAAAAAAGCATTTTAAAGAGGAATCTCTGTACTATCATATGCTTTTGATCCCATTGAACTGCGACATTTGATTCTCGCCACGTGTCATGGCAAACTCAAACAATTATTTTTCAATTTTGCATGTTCTCGTTTTTCGTCATCCGTCATTTTTAAAAATGTTATCTCGCAACATTTCGGAGAACCTAGTTTTAAAGTAGAGATTTCAAGCTTTATTTTCATTTTTTATAGACCTTCCTATCTTTATTATTTACAAAGTTATGGTCATTTGAAATTTGGTAACTTTTTTCCAAATTTCAAGTGTACCGCTTTTTTTGGAACTGAGTGTATATATGATAAATTTAATAAAAAAATTCAATTTAATTCAGAATTTTTTTTAAATGACAAATGACAGGATGCTATCGCGTCAATTATGATGCTGAGAATTGGAGAAGACTTTCGCAATGCCTGCGCTCCAACGCTTTTGGAAAAATACATATTCTCGATCGTGCTAAAATCATCGACGACGCATTTCACTTTCTGATGACAGGTCAGCTAAATGTTACCATATTCTTAGATATTTCACGCAATCTATGGCGAGATAAAGATTATATCGTATGGTATCCTATGTTCAAAAATTTGGAATATATGTCGGGTTTCTTTGCATTTCCAGAAAGCAACACTATAAAGGTATAATTAATATCAGTTTGTGTAAGTAAAAACGCGTGTGTTTTATGTTAAATAATTTATATATGTGTATATATACATATATATATATATATATATATATATGTGTGTATATATATACATATATATATTATATATATATATATATATATATATATATATATATATATCTGAACAATATATACAACGCGTTTATATTTTAAAATTATTTTTGATAAAATATAGATGAATATACACAATATTTAATTGTACACAGTTCATGAAACTGTTTCTGCTTTTAAATTTTTATACAATCATTTGTTTAACATTAAGAAGAATAATAACACAGGCCTGCCAGGGTCAGTTACAAAAAGCAGAATAGGTGATTGTGTAGACTTTTTGACGCCGAAAACGAATCTGGCCGCAGAATTTCTCCAGCATGTCAGGTTTTTGATTTGTGATTAAATATTCCAAAAATGGCTATTTTGGCCAATTTCATGAATTTATTATGAGGGAACTTAATTTTTTCAAATATTTCTGACAATGGCATATCGTACGGTACTAGTCTTTCAAATCTATTTTCGATTGCCACGATTTTTTTTCGCTAACAATAAGATATCGAAATATAAAGTTATCGGAAAATTTACGTTAAAGAAAATTTACATAGGCATCAATATGGCAGAGCCGCCATCTTGAAATTTGAACAGGCTTACATCTATCAGGTTCGGTTGTCGAAAATGGTTCTATGGAAATATATCTAATACAGTTGTTACACATTTTGATAAATTTTTCTAAATTTTATACCTTTTTTTGTGATTCTGTCTGCCACATTGGATTCGCCATTTTTAATTTCAAAAAAATGACAGGCGGTGTACAGAAATTTATGTTTTTACCCAAAATTTTGATTCGTGGTAAAACAGAGAAGTAATACGGTTGACTTGGAATGGCTTATTGAACCACTATGCATGACAGTCTTATAACTTGTATATCTCAGCGAAAAAAGATCGTGCGGCGTCAATCGAAAGTGAATTTGAAAGGTGAAGACTAGTACTATACGATGCCATTGACAGAAATATATCAAAAAATTAAGTAACTTCATAATAAATTCATGAAATTGGTCGAAATAGCCATTTTTGGACTATTTAACCACAAATTATTCGAAGACCTGCTAGAAAAATTCTGCGGCCAGATTCGTTTCCGGCGTCAAAAAATCTATCAGATTCATCTACTCTGCTTTTTGTAACTAACCAAACCTAAAATTTCGCAGGCCTGGTGTAATTAATATTAATTTGTATTAATTATCTGTATTATAATTACGCATTTATTATTATATTTCTAATCTTATAAAAAGATTATTATATGATTTGCACTTTAAATAACAGCATATGAGTGCGCACAAACTTTATCAATTCTTCTAGTATATATTCATTTCTTCTAGTATATATAATTAAATATAAAAATATATAAATTTTTATATATTATTTAACAATTTGTAGAAAAAAATGATGCAACTATTGAATGAGATTTTATGGAAAATAAGATATCCCAATTTTTACTCAGATACATACTCACAAGAAAGCGTTTTAATTAAAAGTTTGAGGCAAGAGGCTGCAAGGTTGTTGTGCGCCTTTAGTTATTATAATTGCTTGGCAATAGCGAGTAATGAATTAAGACGGTATCTCTACGATCACAGAACCTGCGATAACATCATATGTTCAGTACACCCGTAATTACTCTTTGCAATTATTTTTCAATCACGATCACTTTATAAATACATTTCTCTCGTATTTTGTGAAATACTTGATAAATTGTGTGATCATGGTATAAGATTATGATTTCTAATAATTTATTTTTATTTCATTTTGAATATCATAGAATTTGGGGGGGATGGAAAGAATGGACATTTTGTAATGGTTTGGCGTTAGCGCATAACTATACTTGGATGCAAGTATTTGATATGTATTGGAATGGATCAGATTATAGTATTTTAAAATTTTTGGCTTGTTCCCAAAATTCTTCAATCATTCTCCAATATATTCATTTAATGAAATTGGGCGCTAATATGAGAAGAGTAACAGCTATTGATCATATAAACAGTTTTTGTACTATTGTTGCAAGGCATGCAAATAATACTTCAGTACTTGATTTCATTTTAGACAATTTGGAAAAAATAAAACCCAAGTAATGATTACTTTTTTATAAATATGTAATGCTTGTGCAATTAAAAATTTGCTCCATTTCCTAATTATGTATATCTATTATTTTGTTTTCAGAGAAATCAGTATTATTACAGCATTAACTATGATCATTAACTATGTATATTTTAAGGAACATATTGACCAGGTAAATTTTATATACTTATATATAGGCTTGTATACACATGTACAGTACGCGTCAACGATCCAGTCCTATGCGGGGCAAGGGGAGCGTAGAACTGACCAATCAGCCGGCAGCTTGGCAGTGGCTGATTGGCCAGTTCTACGCTCCCCTTGCCCCGCATAGGACTGGATCGTTGACGCGTACTGTACATGCACATATATATAATTGTTTCTTAATCTTTTGTCTTGTCAATACATATACTATCTAAACACATTTTAAATTTACAATTCTATCTAAACATATTCTAGATTTATCTGTTCTATGATATATGTATTAGAATTGCCGATTATTGGGACACATTAATGGGTTATTATTGAAACATTTATATATAAATTATGAAGCTTTTTCTATTATTAGTTACATGTTATTTTTATTTATCTTAAACACAACGCAATTTCGAAAGACGAATATTAAACAGTTTCTCTCTCTAATGGAAGTTGTTACAAACTTAATAATATATAGAAATGAGAAATCTTATCAGGCTTGCGTTTCATTGCATAATTATGTTAAAGACAAATTATATGTTATTAAATTATATTCTTACATTATGAGGCAAAATTAACATTTACATATTAATCTAAAAAATAATTTATTTCAGATAAAGAAATACGTGGAAATTAATTTGAAGGATAATTTCCGATTAACTATTTATCTAGAATTTGCGATTAACTATGAATATTATGAAAACGGTGACACGGTAAATTTTAGAAATCTAAATATACATATTTCGTTATGAATTTCTTATTATTAATTTATTTATGTATTTATTTTTATATCAAATAATTATCTTATGCTAATTATGCTAATATCCAAAAATTATGACTGACTTTTATAGTATGAAATGAAATTACTGTTGAAATAAATATTAAAATAATCCGTTTTAGGTAATTAAATCCTCGCGTAAAAAGAATACGGAGACTATAATAATGTATGTAAACCGCAAGCTAGAACTACGTTGGAATCAAATAAGGAGTCAACTGCACGAATATCGATATCTTATAAAAGACTATGATTATATATTTAAAGAATACTTGGCTGATTAATCAATGAAACCAGGAAAGGATAACGAAATGTAACACATGCACATATTTATTTTTAATATATGAATAGTTTTTGTATTTTCATTTATTTATTTTTATTACCCGAGAAAAAATGGATTTATGTAATTATATAATATCATATATAATTGGCCGTATAAAATTTTATCGGAAATAATATAATAATATCCGAAAATTGGCTCAATATGATCATATTTATATAATCATATATCTCATTATCAAATGTAAATCTATATTATCGGTTATGAAAAGATCTGATAATATATATATTGTATTATATGTCAAAATAAATAATATATGTTGTATTATATGACTTAATCGTTTCCAATATCGAATCCGAATTTGTCAAAACTCTTTTTCGACACCTATCTTTTATTTTATTTATATAATAAGAAAATATTGATATTAGACATTAAATAACCATAAAATCACAACTGGGGCGAGTAAATTAAGGTACAAACGGCGATGAATTATTTGCGCATAAGAAAAAAAATAAAATTATGGAGAGATACAACTTTTTAATTGCTGTAAAATGTATCTCAATATTACTTTAAAATTAAATATATAAATCAAGAGAATTAAATTTAAACATGTATTGACATTTTATTGTGTTTATTCACTGGTAAGACGCGTATTAACCTGATTTCATATTATTTTGATTTTCAAGGTTGTTTTTATAACATGCTTATTACGATATCACGTGTCGAACGTTGACATTTCTCGTTAGTACCCCAGAACAGTAAGATCAAGTTAATATAGATATATTTTCGAAATTAATAAAATTTATGATAATAAAGAGTTAATTATACTTAATTTTTATCTAACATAAAGAACTAAATTCTGTGATCGACTGACATCATAATATACAAGGTATGTTACAACAAAATAAAATACAAACCGTTTTCAAAGAGAACAAAATGTGTAAATTATATACGTTAAGGACAATTTAAATAATTTTAATATACATACATAATAAACGTAGTATTTGTCTTCAGAGACGATCGTTTTTTTTAAGTTGTCGTTTTTATAAAGACATTATAGCAAAAAGATTTTAATTTCACAAGAACGTGTGTATCATATTATCTTAGAAATAAAGTAAATTTAAAATCAAGCATCTAACAAAGAAATTTTTTTATTAAACGTCAATGTGGTTAAATCTAATCAAATTAAATTTACATATATTTATTTATTATTGAATTTACTGAAATATATACTGAAAATTTATGATTCTTTTTCTTTAAAGCTAGATTTTTTTAATAAATGGTTATGTTATATTTTTTATATACTGTCTCTTTTTTTATACTAGTAGTAATAATAGCAGTAATTAAAGAAAATTTATAACTAGCAGTAATAATAGCAGCAATTAAAGAAAATTTATAACTATAACTATGTAATATAAAAACTTGTGGGAAATGTACATTTCTGTTAAGTTCTTCTCTCGAAACTTGTCTTTTATTCTACTTACATAATAAGAAAATATTGACTTTATAGACATTTAATATGAAAAAAGTCTTTAATATCTGGCCAATAAATTAAAATATAAAAAGGAAAGATGAATTGTTTGCTTGTAAGAAAGAAAATAATATTCTAAATAAGTAATATTACAATTTTTTAAAATAATATTATTACAATCTTTTTATTTCTCCAATGTTTTCAAAAATAATTATTTTAAAATCAAATATACAGTGCGGGGGTTAAATTTAATCAAATATTTATACCTTCTTGTTTATTGATTAATAAGACGCTTATTAAACCTGACTTCACATTGTTTTCATTTTAAAATTCGTTTTAATGACATGTTTATTATGATCAGGTATCGAACGTTGTTACTTCTCGGTAGTTTCTAGAAAGTCAAGATCAAGTTGATACAGATATATTTCTTATCCTTATTAATAATATATGGTAACAACGAGCTAATTACACTTAATTATTATCAAAAAACTAAATTCTAACCGGCAGACAATTATATACGAGAGGTGAGTTATTATAAAAACAAAATACCTAATACCACAACCGTATTAAAAAAATTAATAAAATGTATTATATACGTTGAAGACAATTTAAATAATTTTGAAGTACAATCATATATAAAACAAGTATAATTCTTCTTGTCAAAAATGCCTATCTTCTTCAAAATTATTATTATATTATAGAATTTTAATTTTTGAAACGTATATTATTATATTATTTTTTAAATAAAACATAATTTAATTTAAAATCATATCTAATAAAGAAGTTTTTTATTAAATGTGTAAGCATGATTAAACTTAATCAACTTAATATATTGCGTTTGCTAAAATATATTAAAAGATTATAATTCTTTTATCCTAAGGCTACATTTTATTAACAAAAAATGGTATGATATTTTTTACTTACTCTTCTCTATTTTATATATAATAAAAGCAATAATTACAGGAAATTTTTTATTATATATATATATATATATATATACAGGGTGTCCCTGAGCATGTCCTCACGCACTTGTGAGGAGGTAGAACGCAGTAAATTAAATAAAGAAATCCTATTCTATGTAATGATTTTTGTAATAATAATAGAAATATTAATTATTGAAAGTTCATCATAGTTACTTTCAAGGTCAATTTTAAGATTGACAGAGGCACTTTCAGAAAAAACGTTTGATACAAAAGTTTCTTATTTTTTTCACGTACAATTCGAATCTGTAATAAAAAGTACCATGTTCCCCTAAAAAAATTCAACTTCCGATCCGGATGGCGTATTTCCGGTCGGAATCAAAAGTTGAAAATATCACCATTTGATAGAGCGTACCCGATTTAGTTAAAAATTGTTCACGATTTTTGACAAAAGTCATTTATTTTCATTTTAAGAGGGGTGTACGGGTGGTCTGAGACACCCTGTATATGCATATATATATATATATATGTATACACATACGTATAAATTATTTTATTTGTCTCTTTTTTCAAGAAGAAAAGATGCTTACTTAGATATATAAGACGAATGAGAGAGAGAAAAAAAGTGACATGGCAATCCTAAAAGTATTAAGCTGCAGTCTAATATTCATTGTCGCGACGGTTCCTTTCATGGATGCAGTATTATTCTTATCGCGACATTATAACATCCACTTTATACTACATGACAATCAAGATGACTTCCATGGCGAATACAATGTTAGCATTTATATTACTGATGACACGCAACATATATATTTTTATACAGAAAATCTGTTTATAATTAAAGCTACAGTAACAAACAATACACAAATATCCAAAGAAAATGAACAGAAAGTTTTTCCCCATAGGCCTAAGAAACTTATCTATGACACTAAAACGTATATAACTACCATTTCTTTTCCGTATGCTTTATCATCAGGAACATACACTCTGTATATGAAATTTTTCGGTCATATTAGTGAAAATGGAGGCTTTAGAACTTTTTACATGAATCAACAAAATAATAAAGTGTGAGTAATTTTTAAATAACTTAAGCGTTATAAATACGATTCTTGCTTCAACTTTTGCAAACTATTCATATTATGATTATTACTATGGTTGGCACATTTTAACATATATGCGTATGATTTAATAAATTACTATTTAAATATAGTTCTCTTATAATTCACAAAAAATTTCTCTATAAGTAATTAATTCAGGAAAAATCTTTTGCATTGCAAGTATATATAATATTTCTGTTATCAAAAACATTTTACGAGATAGATATTGATTATACATAAAATCTTAAATATTAAAAATGTTATATGTTACATTATCATCTTCACATAATTATTGTTTTGTAAGTGCATCATTTAGAAAATATTGTGAATATATTATTTTATATACATTTATTATAGATATTACAAAAACTTTTTATGACGTACGTGTATATTAATAAATATATGTATAAAAAAGTATAGCATGACGATAAAATATACATATTAAAATAATTGTAATATAAAATATATTCTATAATTATTCTTTTAATGATATTTTTTACAGTTTTAATATGCATTGTATGTATTTGCATATATTTTCTATTTATCTTTCTTTCTCTTTTAATTTCTAATAACTGAAAATATTTCTTTAACTGAAAACATTTTGTTCTTAAAAATATATTGTTATATATGCTAGGTGTTTGGCCGCAACGCATTATCACACATTTGGGATTCGAAGATTATTTCCACTTTTGAAGGATGATATGTACGCTAGATATAATATTTCTATAAAGCATCATACAAACTACACAGCTTTATCAAATATGCCTATGTGGGAAGTAAATATGGATGAAAATAATATGCAATGGACACGCTTCAAAACTACACCTATAATACCCGTACACTTCATAGCGGCGAGTGTAGTACATCTCGACTTTATTCTAGATACAAGTCAGAGTGTCAAGTTGTGGTGCGGAACAAGCATGATACCACATATGATATTTGCATACACAGTTGTTAAAAATATTACGCAGTTCTTAGATAACGTGTTTCCGTATATCAGAAAAAGTCCGGAAACAAATCATATCGCAATTCCGAATTTTCATGACATATCAGATGAAGAAAATATAAAGTTCGGATTGGTTCTTTATAGGTAAACATATTTTGATTTAAAAAAAATTTCTACATTAAAACTTAATTTCTACATTAAAACTTAATATTTTTTCTCCAAATATTTAATATTATAAAATTTGATATCTATGGGTATATGTGATTATGTAATTGAATTGTAATGTGTGTATATGTAATTGAAACATATATAGGGGAGACCGGGGACAAAAGTAACATTTTTTGTATTATAGGTCACTAATTAATTATCATTAGAAATATAACAAAAACGATTATATATTAAAAAACTTCATTTATTGTTCTATTATTATACCTATGTTTCAATCTCAAATAATAGATATTTAAAGAGTTACTATAGCTTTTCGTTTAAGTACGTTGATTGTTACTTTTATCCTGGGGGCCTGGGACGAAAGTAACATAGTTTGGGGGTAAAAGTACCAGTTCTTATTTTTGGGAAAATAAAATATAACTTTTTTCAATTTAAGGCAACTTTTATTATAATCTTTTATTAAGCAAAACTTTTATTATAAACTTTTATTATAAATTTGTATTATAATATATTAAAATAAAATATAGAATAAATATATATTTTTATTATCTTTGAAAAACTTAAAAGAAATAATCTTCGTTAAGCAAAATAATTATAATTAATATCATAAAGTAATTATACTTAATATCATATCAGTTTTGTACTATTTTATGTCTAAATAATAGTTTAATTCTAATTAATAGTATAAAAATTGTATGATAACTACTTATAAAGAAAAAATTGGTATCTATTTCGATTCACAATTATGGCATACGTAATAAGAATCGCCTTTGGTTAACAATTATTATGGGACCAGCCCTTACACTTTAAGCATTAAAACATGTTACTTTCGTCCATAGAGTGTCGTGTTACTTTTGTCCTCAAACACATTTTTTAGAATAAAAGCATTATAACCTAAATATGATGCCAGACTTAGTCAAATCAACTATAAAAAATTATGAATACATTTTAGAAGAATGCACCGGCAAATAATTACACCGATACATACACTTTTATTAAGAATAGATACAAAAAATTAAAACAAGAAATACTTAGGTGTATAATGCAAATACACTAATTTCATTCCTGCATGTGCAACCGGCGCGATCGTTCTACAACAATCAGCTAAAAAGAAAGAGAATCGGGACGTACGCGTTTGACTATGTAGTACAAATTATTCAACATATTGTGTAGTTTAGTAGGAGGCTTGTTACTTTCATGACGCTGTTACTTTTGTCCCCGGTCTCCCCTAGTACATTTTTTATTACTTTTTCGTTTATTGCACTTTTTTTACTGTATTTCTGAAGGATGTCGCTGTCGTAAAATCTGATTAACACACGAAGTGATTATGAATTATAATTAATCTCTTATATAACTTTTATATAATTATATTCATAATAACGATTCTCTAAAAGCGTGTCTGGTGATTGTATAACTGAGTAGCAATCGCTAAGAAAGGATTTTCGACTTTATTGCAATATTTGTGAATTATTTATAGAGAAGCAGATATTATCTTTAATCAACAAACAGATGATGAGATACGCAAAATTGAAATAGTGCGAGTAATAAGATATAAGGTGGTGCACGAATGGTTTTATAATGCAATCGATCCATATAAGTGGCAACCCTGGTTAAGCAAAGGTCTTACTACGTTCATTGGAATTTATGCCGCCGATAAGGTTATTTATATATTTAGCGTTAATTATATTTCAATCCCACACGTACATAATCAGAGTAATATAAAAATATTCAGATTTCTATGTACAAAAAGTAATATATTTTTATATATTTATTTATATACTAATTTAAATCAAAATTTCTTTATAAAACTTGTGTGATCTATAACAATGATTAGTCAAAACTTGCCACATAAGCAAGTATACTTTGTTTGAAAATAATATATATACATATATATGTGTGTGTGTGTGTGTGTGTGTGTGTGTGTGTGTGTGTGTGTGTGTGTGTGTGTGTATATAAGCATATGAACTTTTAAATAACTTTAAAAATACATAATTTGAAATGACATCATTGAATAATCTTGAATATATTTTGTTAAACATAATAAGAAAAATTGAATTTACGAATGTGTGTAAATTTTTTTTAATATATTGTAATAGTTTTAATGTATGTTGCTTTTGATTATATATTTATTTAATTATATCAAAATCTTTTCGCGCCCAGACATTTCCGCATTTTCGGATACAAGATTTCTTTGTGGTTCAAATGCAACATGATGTTCTTCATTGGGGCACCAAGGACACATGGCCGCTCACAATCGAATCAGGATTCAATAGCCCTTTTGAAATTCCTCGTTACATCAAGGGTAATCAAATAAATTATTGTCGATAAATTCTAAATGCTATATATATAAAAAACGTTATAATAGAAGAAATAACTTACTTAGTTATAATTTATTTATATTATTAATTATTTAAGTATTGACGTTTACCAGAAAAGTATAATTAAAATTAACTTTTATTTATCTTACATATAAGTCAGTTACGTTTATGAATTTATATATCTAAATCATATAGCAAATTTATTTTATACATACTATATTTTACTTTATGATGTCAATTTTCGTAGCAAGCATTATGTTTCGCACATTGCAAATTATATTTACCGAAAAGACGTTGCAGTCTGGTATAAAGTATTTACGAGATCAGTGAGTAATATATATAGATTTCAATATAATTATATTATAAATTTAAATACACAATTTTAAATGATTTTTTAACTTTGCTTTTATTTATAATTATTTTTTGTGTCACTTTTTGAAATTTTTTTGAAATTTATTTGTTTTCTTCTCAAACTTCCTTTATTCTTTTTATGTTTCTAATTTTATTTGTACTTAATTTCTACTAATAATTTCAAAACTTTTTAATTTTTCCCGTGTTAAATTTTAACTTCTACTTTATTATCATACATATTATTATTTTAATTTTCTTTTCTATTCATTTATTATTTTAATTTTTGTCTTCTTTTCAATTTTTTTAACTTCTTCTTTCATTTCTCCGTTCTTAATTCTTGTTTTTTAAAAAAGTCCTCTCTTATATTCTCTTCTTATGTCTTTCTGTGACATATTTATCTTTTTAATTACTATTTTATTTCTTTTTTAGTTTCTTTTTACCCTTAATACTTTTCTTATGGTTTCAATTTCATTTGATATAATTTACACTATTTTCACTTCTTCTTTTTTACTTTTACTTTGTTTGAAAATTTTAATTTTTCGATATTTTTCTTAAGATATTTTCTTTTATTAATTTTTTCTTATCATGTACCTATTTGAATTTTTTAGCGACGTAAGCGATACTTTTTTCTTGAACGTTCTTTTGCAACTTGCCTTGGATGAATCATCTTTCGGAATTCCTTCTTATTATATAAACAGAATAACTAATTGGACACAATTAAATTATTACCCTGTGATAAATGTGAAAAGAAATTATATTACTAACTCGTTGAATATATCAGTGGACAATTTTACAAATATATGGATACTTGTAAACATTACTACGAAGACGCATTCCGATTTGAAAAAAAGTTTGCCTACATTGTGGCTAGGACCAAATAATTCGTATCAATTACAAACTGTAGACTTCATAAACAGGGGTGACTGGGTACTGGCCAATTTACAACAAAGTGGTAAATATTGATTGATAAATTTATTATACTTTTACATATAGTTGCTCCTTACAAATTAATACTTTTTCTTAAAAATATTTAAGTGTTTTCTTTATACCATTGATTCCTCTCATTATTCTGTGTATAAAAGTAATAAGGTAATCGAAAATAAAATATTTTATGAGATGTTTTATGGTTTATGTAAAATTTTGTGAACTTAAAGTATGATATATATCTTAAATTATTCAAGTTTTGGCTATCCTTGTAACTTTATGTAAGGAATATTTACACATACATATTATAGAAAACAGCTATTTTTTCCCTAATTATTTATATTTGCTAAATTATGTCTTCAGTTATAATAAAATTTTACGCGCGATCTAAAAATTGTATATACATTTAAATGTTACTCGCAACAAAGCATATAATAATCTCATTATCATTGTTGATTAGCACAAATGTAGTCAAAATAAATTTAAGTTGACATTTTTAAAATATTGCTCTGTAAATACATTGATTTATCAACGTGATGATTTAATATTATCAATCCACAATTTTCTTCTGATGATGATCGCAATTTTTAATATACAATTTCTAACAAATTTTTTATACGCTTTGAGAATGAGAAGCGAAAAGATATTTCAAATTATTGATTTCATATTATATATAATATATATATATATATATATATATATACATATATATATATATATATATACACTCAGTTCCAAAAAAAGCGGTACACTTGAAATTTGGAAAAAAATCACCAAATTTCAAATGACGATAACTTTGTAAATAATAAAGATAGGAAGGTCTATAAAAAATGAAAATAAAGCTTGAAATCTCTACTTTAAAATTAGGTTCTCCGAAATGTTGCAAGATAACATTTTTAAAAATGACGGATGACGAAACGAGAACATGCAAAATTGAAAAATAATTGTTTGAGTTTGCCATGACACGTGGCGAGAATCAAATGTTGCAGTTCAATGTGGTCAAAAGCATATGATAGTACAGAGATTCCTCTTTAAAATGCTTTTTCGTTCATCTCAATACGATGATTTTTCACCGAGTTATACGCATTTGGAATAAAAAGCCGCTTTTTTCTTCAAATGCGTATAACTCGGTGAAAAATCATCGTATTGAGATGAACAAAAAAGCATTTTAAAGAGGAATCTCTGTACTATCATATGCTTTTGATCCCATTGAACTGCGACATTTGATTCTCGCCACGTGTCATGGCAAACTCAAACAATTATTTTTCAATTTTGCATGTTCTCGTTTTTCGTCATCCGTCATTTTTAAAAATGTTATCTCGCAACATTTCGGAGAACCTAGTTTTAAAGTAGAGATTTCAAGCTTTATTTTCATTTTTTATAGACCTTCCTATCTTTATTATTTACAAAGTTATGGTCATTTGAAATTTGGTAACTTTTTTCCAAATTTCAAGTGTACCGCTTTTTTTGGAACTGAGTGTATATATGATAAATTTAATAAAAAAATTCAATTTAATTCAGAATTTTTTTTAAATGACAAATGACAGGATGCTATCGCGTCAATTATGATGCTGAGAATTGGAGAAGACTTTCGCAATGCCTGCGCTCCAACGCTTTTGGAAAAATACATATTCTCGATCGTGCTAAAATCATCGACGACGCATTTCACTTTCTGATGACAGGTCAACTAAATGTTACCATATTCTTAGATATTTCACGCAATCTATGGCGAGATAAAGATTATATCGTATGGTATCCTATGTTCAAAAATTTGGAATATATGTCGGGTTTCTTTGCATTTCCAGAAAGCAACACTATAAAGGTATAATTAATATCAGTTTGTGTAAGTAAAAACGCGTGTGTTTCATGTTAAATAATTTATATATGTGTATATATATACATATATATATGTGTGTATATATATACATATATATATTATATACAGGGTGAGTCAAAAATATGTTTTAAAAATTTGTGAGCGTGTTCCTGGATAAAAAGGAAGAACAAATGTTCATATAAACATATGGTCGCAAATGCTTTGTTGTCGAGATAATGGACATAAATCAGCAGTATCAAATAATGCTTTATTTGAACGTTTACAATTTTGTTATTGTTGTTTGGTTTTTTTGTTTTTTTTTGTTTTTTTTGTTTCTTTTTTTTGGTTGGTAGTGTGGTTTGGTTTGGTTTTGGTCATGCGGACGTCGTGCTCAAGCATGTGTTGAAAATGATGGAGGACATGTAGAACATCTCTTATAAACAACAATAACAAAATTGTAAACGTTCAAATAAAGCTATTCTGCTTTTTGTAACTTTGATTGTGTAGACTTTTTGACGCCGAAAACGAATCTGGCCACAGAATTTCTCCAGCATGTCAGGTTTTTGATTTGTGATTAAATATTCCAAAAATGGCTATTTTGGCCAATTTCATGAATTTATTATGAGGGAACTTAATTTTTTCAAATATTTCTGACAATGGCATATCGTATGGTACTAGTCTTTCAAATCTATTTTCGATTGCCACGATTTTTTTTCGCTAACAATAAGATATCGAAATATAAAGTTATCGGAAAATTTACGTTAAAGAAAATTTACATAGGCATCAATATGGCAGAGCCGCCATCTGGAAATTTGAACAGGCTTACATCTATCAGGTTCGGTTGTCGAAAATGGTTCTATGGAAATATATCTAATACAGTTGTTACACATTTTGATAAATTTTTCTAAATTTTATACCTTTTTTTGTGATTCTGTCTGCCACATTGGATTCGCCATTTTTAATTTCAAAAAAATGACAGGCGGTGTACAGAAATTTATGTTTTTACCCAAAATTTTGATTCGTGGTAAAACAGAGAAGTAATACGGTTGACTTGGAATGGCTTATTGAACCACTATGCATGACAGTCTTATAACTTGTATATCTCAGCGAAAAAAGATCGTGCGGCGTCAATCGAAAGTGAATATTAAAGGTGAAGACTAGTACTATACGATGCCATTGACAGAAATATATCAAAAAATTAAGTAACTTCATAATAAATTCATGAAATTGGTCGAAATAGCCATTTTTGGACTATTTAACCACAAATTATTCGAAGACCTGCTAGAAAAATTCTGCGGCCAGATTCGTTTCCGGCGTCAAAAAATCTATCAGATTCATCTACTCTGCTTTTTGTAACTAACCAAACCTAAAATTTCGCAGGCCTGGTGTAATTAATATTAATTTGTATTAATTATCTGTATTATAATTACGCATTTATTATTATATTTCTAATCTTATAAAAAGATTATTATATGATTTGCACTTTAAATAACAGCATATGAGTGCGCACAAACTTTATCAATTCTTCTAGTATATATTCATTTCTTCTAGTATATATAATTAAATATAAAAATATATAAATTTTTATATATTATTTAACAATTTGTAGAAAGAAATGATGCAACTATTGAATGAGATTTTATGGAAAATAAGATATCCCAATTTTTACTCAGATACATACTCACAAGAAAGCGTTTTAATTAAAAGTTTGAGGCAAGAGGCTGCAAGGTTGTTGTGCGCCTTTAGTTATTATAATTGCTTGGCAATAGCGAGTAATGAATTAAGACGGTATCTCTACGATCACAGAACCTGCGATAACATCATATGTTCAGTACACCCGTAATTACTCTTTGCAATTATTTTTCAATCACGATCACTTTATAAATACATTTCTCTCGTATTTTGTGAAATACTTGATAAATTGTGTGATCATGGTATAAGATTATGATTTCTAATAATTTATTTTTATTTCATTTTGAATATCATAGAATTTGGGGGGGATGGAAAGAATGGACATTTTGTAATGGTTTGGCGTTAGCGCATAACTATACTTGGATGCAAGTATTTGATATGTATTGGAATGGATCAGATTATAGTATTTTAAAATTTTTGGCTTGTTCCCAAAATTCTTCAATCATTTTCCAATATATTCATTTAATGAAATTGGGCGCTAATATGAGAAGAGTAACAGCTATTGATCATATAAACAGTTTTTGTACTATTGTTGCAAGGCATGCAAATAATACTTCAGTACTTGATTTCATTTTAGACAATTTGGAAGAAATAAAACCCAAGTAATGATTACTTTTTTATAAATATGTAATGCTTGTGCAATTAAAAATTTGCTCCATTTCCTAATTATGTATATCTATTATTTTGTTTTCAGAGAAATCAGTATTATTACAGCATTAACTATGATCATTAACTATGTATATGTTAAGGAACATATTGACCAGGTAAATTTTATATACTTATATATAGGCTTGTATACACATGTACAGTGCGCGTTAACGATCCTGTCCTATGCGGGGCAAGGGGAGCGTAGAACTGACCAATCAGCCGGCAGCTTGGCAGTGGCTGATTTTACAAGATATTTTACGGTTTATGTAAAATTAAGAAATTATTTCAAGCCTCATAACTCAAAAAGTACTTAACGAAAAGGTACTTAATTATAGTGTTTTGGAAAGCTCTCGAGATAAGCTACAAGAATATGCAATGACAAATAGTAGGTTCCATTTAAGAAATTGAAGGTGACTTTCATGTGACCTTCAAATAACTCTTCAAGGTCAAACCAATGTTACCATCTTATGGCCCCCTCGAAACCATAAAACTTTTGTCTGAATCATTTTTCTCTAAAATGCTTTGTTTCCGAAATAATTGCGTGCGTTAATTAAAATGGCTCACCCTGTATAAAGCCTTTTCTACTCTTAAACTCAATGCAATTTCGGAAGATGAATATTAAACAGTTTCTCTCTCTAATAGTTTTCTAGAAGTTGTTACAAACTTAATAATATGTAGAAATGAGAAGAGATTATATTCTATTATGTGATCTATTATATAATAATGTATCTATTTCATAATACTATATGTAGAAAATTTTTAACTTAATTTTCTTTCTTACATTAGTCCAAAATCTTATCCGATAGGCGTTTCATTGCATAATTTTACTAAAGATAAATTATATGTTATTAAATACTGTTTTTATTTTGAAATGAAATTATGAAGCAAAATTATCTCTTACATATTAATCTAAAAAAAATAATTTATTCTGAATAAAAAAATACTTGGAATTTAATTTCAAGTGCAATCTAGAATTTGTGTTTAATTATGTATATTATGAAAACGGTGATGCGGTAAATTTTAGAAATCTAAATATTCATATTTAGTTATGAATTTCTCATTACTAAGTTTATTTATTTATTTATTTTTATATCCTATAACTATTTTATGCTAATTATGCTAATGGTCAAAAATTGTGACTGACTTATAATATGAAAAGAAATTACTGTCGAAATAAATGTTAAAATAATCCATTTTAGGTAAATGAATTCTTGAAACTTAAAAAGAATATGGAGAATATGATAATGTATGTAAACCGCAAGCTAGCATTACGTTGGCTTCAAATAAGGTCTCACCTGTACGAATATCGATATCTTATAAAAGATTTCGATGATATTTTTAAAGCATATGACGGATTATTCAATTAAACGAGGAAAAGATAGCAAAATGTAATGTATGCACATATTTACTTTTAACATATGAATAGTTCTCGTATTTTCATTTATTCATTTTGATTAATGCATTCACGAATAAAAAATACATATAGTCATAATAGAATAAAAAGTTAATGAGTTCTATTTAAACAGTGATAGTAAACATTATTACGTCTTCATTCTTTGGCGCGGTTTTTCTTACAGTTTATCTGTTTCTTAAAGTATGTGCGATAATTAAAAAAAAAATACTTTTTTCAAGATAAATTGATATGTGTATTATGTAATGTGTATTATGTAATGCACATATGAAATATTTCATAATTATCGTATACAAGTTTTATAAAACATTCTTAAAATAATAATTATAAATTCAAAGAGTTAATGATTAATGATAATTATTTTTATTGAGCAGAGTATGAAGAACAACATGCTGGTAGATGTAACTTTATTGTACTCTACATAAGAAAGAAGTATATAATATGATATATTGAACGAGCGTGTCAAATAATCGTTACAACAGAAGTAACAAGAATGATATCAATTGAATAATGCAAAAGGTAGAGAGTGAACTACACCTGTGACGCAATGTATAAAAAAGAGCTAAAAAAGGACAATCATAGTTATAATTATAATTATAGTAGCGCAGTGATAGTAAAAAATAAATCTCCAACAATATTTTATGATAATTACATTAGCTCTAGAAAAAGAAGAGAGTAAAAAATGATCAAGCGGATGATACATAAACTATAATGAAAATAAATAAATAGATTAAAATAAAATATCAGTAGTTCTGTACTAAATTAGAATCAACAAATTGATTTGGACTTAACTTAATTTCTCTGTCGAATTTAGAGTTCAAAAGTTTTGTTGTCAGATTAAATTCAATACAGTTGATACTGATTATTTTATTTGAAAAATTTAGAACAAATTACATATTTTAATTCTTCTAATTGAAAAATTTTTTAATGTAAAAAGAAACAACTTATTCTATCAATTCGAAGATTTCTAAGGCTTCTAAAGTTCTAGATTGATTTCAAAAATTTATCGTGCTTGCTGCACGCAAGATATCAGTAGTACGTCATCATATGTATGTATATGGCGCAAATATTTGAAATGTGTAATTTGATGTCTCTAATATAAAATAAATTAACAATTAAGTTTATATTAAAATTAACAAAAAGCTTAAATGTTATACATTTAGTAAGTTATTCGAATTGGTATAATACAAAATTATTCATTATCTATTAGATATATATGTATGTGTATCTATGTATGTACGTATAAACTTATAATGTGAAAAATTTGATGAACATAAGAGAATTTATTATCTATAAATGTTATATCTTCTTTCTATTTACTATAGATATATTATCTTAGTGCTCACGCAATACTGACAAAAATATGACATGTCATATTATGAAATTTGTTTTTTTCTAAATTTGTTTTTTATTTTATTAATTTCTATTCCTTTATATTGTTAAAAAATTATTAGTTTTAGACAATCAAAAAAAAATATATATTAGAAATATTTACTTACGTTGATCATTAAATTGTGATACAAGCGATACAAAACTAATTGTGCACAAATTGTAATATTGTTCCTGTGAAAATTAATAATATCAAATAAGTACTCATTTTAGAATTATTTTTGATAGAAAGATTATAAAAATTACGAACATATTTTACTGTATCTACGATAAAAATATCCATTGTTAATAATATAATATAATAAATAAAAAAGGTTCAGGTTTAAAAAATAAAAAGTATAAACTTTGCGAAAACATGTCATTGCATACCTCGAGAAACATGTATTTAAAATAATTTTAATATAAAATTTTATAATAAAATTCATAAGTAGTTTATAAAGTTTTAATTGAAATCATGAATATTGCAATAAAAAGAAATTTAAAAAGAATTTTTATAAATTAGTTAAATATTTATCGTACAAATGTAAGAAACAAGATTTTGAAAATTCATCCTAAAAATTTGCGTCCAAAATCACATTATAAAACAATATTCTTATTTAATTAAATCAGTTTTTAAATATTTAATCATAAAAGTGTATTATCAATTTGGTAAATGTATTATATCAATTTACTTGCACAGTCTTCTTTCAATCTTATTTCATGGATTTAATTACGAACGAATTTAATCACATACGAACATCGGTGTAATTCCGACCGTTTTTTCAAAAGTCAGTTTATTGAAGGTTTAATAAATTATTAATATCTTGCAATTTAAACAATTAACGCCGTTTGTATAAAAAGTGTAAATATTTGCATATTATTTATATATATTCTTTTCTTTAGTTATAAGGTAAATTTAGTATATTTGAAACAAACTGTATCTCTTAAAAAAATATTATTTGAAGATTTTAAAGACATATTTATATCTACATTTAAATAATTTTCACAAATAATTTATAACATTTGAGATATAATATTTCTTTAAATGAAATCAGTATATCTGAAATCTTGTATCTTAATCAAGAACATCTCGTTTCTCAGAAGCCATACATTCGTCATTGGTGTGGTGTCGTATATATATATATATATATAAGAAACGTACACACACACAAGACAACACTTGGATCACGATCTCTGGTAAGGTCTCAACATACATTATGATATAAAATTAATTATTCGTATTTGACAATTAGTATATCGCTGAACGTGTCAATTTGTTTTCACATCTTGTCTTGCTAATTATAATATTTGTTTTAAATTTTGATTATTAACAATAAAATCATCAATATGAGTTTACTGCGATTTATTTGTATTGTAAAATTCGTGCTTGAAGTTCTAACGATTCATCGATACGCACGTTCATCATTTATATATTTAATTATCATATATTATTTAGAGTACGCAATATTTTATTATTGCAATTCCAATGTTCGTTATGTCTTAATAAATTCGAAATGTCGAGCATGTTAAAATTAGGAACAAAATCGATCAAAAGGTACAGTTTTGATGTATATATGTTATAACATTAATTAAAAGTTTTCATTTTAATGACTTTTTATAAGATTATTCAGCATTAATTCTACTCTTTAATATATTATTGATTTATTAGCGAAATATTCAAGAGAAAAATATCGGTTTTATTTGTCAAGGGCAAATAGGGAAATATTGGAAATCTTTAAGTATGATTTTATAGAGTTATCGTAGTTTTTAGGACTTTAGCAAGCACGGATAATGAATATAAAAATTTTGTTCTTCCCGCAATGTCATATCTAGAAGTACAGAGCTTATTATTATCAGTTATTATTATTTTTCAAATTTTAATTATTCAAATTTAATTTTTTTAATTTTAATTTTCAGAGATAATATTATTTTGATGGCAAAACTATCTATAGATTATAATATTAATATATAAAACTCTCTATATAGATTATAATATTATTATGATGGCAAAACTATATATTATATTTCTGACTAAAAAATTTATTACAGAAATGTGTGTGTGTGTGTGTGTGTGTGTGTGTGTGTGTGTGTGTGTGTGTGTGTGTGTGTGTGTCAGATAATATACTTTATTAATAAAAATATAATTATATTCTTTTTTTCTCCAATATTCTTGATGTCAATTTTTTTTAAATATTTTTATATATCTTGTTACTTTTATTACTTTCATCATAAATATCTCTTTCAATCGATAATTGATAAAAAGTCTATTTTCACCGTTTGACTAAAATCTGTGCTGTCGCACAACAAGATTTCGATATATAAAATACATGTCTTTTTTTACGGATGATTGATACAACATCGCAATATTGGTAACGAGGGCTGGAAAAGATTGGATAAAGAAAATTGCAGTCTCGAATTTTTTGTTGAAGAAAAGCACTAAATATAATGTGTTTTAAGGACAATGCAAATATACAGTAAACGTTTTGTCCGTTATATTTATTCATAGCTATTTTTGTTTTTATCTTAACACATTAGGCAAAATGATACGCTATATAATTCTATTATAAATTAGATTTATTTAATTAATTTTAATATTTATAATCTAAAGTATTTAGAAGATTGAAATTAATAAATATGTGCGTGTTTCTTACACTTCTCTCTCAATATTTATCGAAAAGTAAGGGTAAAAATATATATATTAAAAATAAAGAATATATGTTTTTTGAATTAAAAATAATAATAAGTAATTTTTATTGTATACAGAACTGTTTTTCTAATAATATATACATAAATATGTAAATTGTTACTACTAATAACTTAATTTATATTAAATTTATATTATTAAATAATAAAGAACTAATTTATTAATAATAAGTTTCTTTTCACTAACAGAATTATTAAATTTGTAATAAATTTTTGTGAGAGAAAAAAATGAATAATGTTAATAAATCGATACAGTATATTAGTTTCAATTTCTAAACTAATAAAAATTAATAAAAATTATTTTTTAGTCTGTACGATATTAGTACACATATTACCAATAACAGTACACTTATTAACTTCGATATAAAAAGTTACATTTGGAGTATTAAATTGAAAGATAGTATATATAACAATGAAAGATATTGATTTACTCGTTGATGAATATTTTTGTGAAATTGTAACATTGACAGAATGTGGAATGGCTATGATTATTAGCTTGGCAGATTTTTGCTTTTTATACTGGTAAATCAATATTTTTTAATATTAATATTATATTGAATTATTTTCCCAGCAAACATGATAACGTCTAAAAACGTCTTAATGACGTATTAATTATATGTCATTAAAACGTTCTTCAGACGTCATCATGTTTGCTGGGTTATATACAAACAATTAATAATGAATTAAAACTATGATTGAAAATATGATATAAACTATAAATTTTCGCACTTAACATTTTTACTTTTGTTACTGAAGAAACAAATAATAATGATAATATAAAAAACACAATTTAGATAATAAAAAGGTTTTTCTTACTTAAATAATGATAATTATGAAAAAAAAGTTTATTATTAAAAAAAGAATATCATTAATTTAGACAAAATCCTCATTTTTAATAAAAAGAAAATATTATTTTTAATTTTTTAAATATTGAGACTATAATGTTTTACGATAAAAGTTTTGTAAAAAATTAAAAAATGAATATATTGCACTTTATACGTATCTTATCGCATTAGTCACTAACTGCTATAAAAAACATTTTATTCAATAACTTTTATTATTAAAAATAATTTTTTATAATTTTTTTATGATTTTTTTGTAATAAATGGGTTATCAGCACTAACCAGTTTATGTATACACTCAAAAGATTTTCTTCTACATTAATAAACTGGTTTTTTTATGATGAGAGAGATCAAAATCCAAGGAACAATGACCAAGACGCTTATCGATACGACAGAATGGAATAGGAATATGATAGCAATACGTAAGTAAAGTATAAACAATAAATTATATGCAGAACCTATATCATATTAATACATTGTTTTTAGACACATTAAAAATAAGCAAACAATACAAACGAGTATGGATATAAACATACAGAATATTTTACAAATGGACCCTTTAGAGAGAGAGAGAGAGAAGCATATTCTACTTATTGTAGAAATTCATACGAAAACGAATGCAAAAACTCTTCTCTTTTGAACATAAAGACATTTGCTTAAAGTTTGGCAAAAATACTTCTTACCAATTAAAAAAACATTAAACATAATATTTTGTTTGCAACAATTCATCTCGCATTAATGTCATTTGGGTTTTTAAAGATGTTCAAAAATTCCCACAATATTTCAAATTATTTATATGTTATGTATAATTATTTATATGTATATTTACATTTTTTATTTATCTTTATCAATCGTATGTGTGTTTCCAAAAGTTATTGATAATATTAATAATCTCTAATTTCGCAGGAACCACTAATCAACGTCTAATTCGAAAAGTTGGAATGGATATTTGTGCAAATTGCTGCAAAGATTTATTTATTATGATAAATAAATCTTAAATATGTTATTAGTCCTATTCTCAACTTTAAGTCTTCTGGATAATGCATACAAGCAAAAACAAACAATACTACAAATATGATATTAAACCAAAACCAGAATTTTTTTGAAGAAATTAAAATTATTATCAACAGATAAAATTTTAATAATTTTAACACAAAATCGCAATTTTATTTATTGTGTTTATGTATATATAAACAAATTTATGAAGGATTTAAAAATTTAAATTGAGGGAAATTTAAATTTATATTTATAAAAGCATATTATAGACATTCTTATAAATCATATATCTAAAGTGATATTATTTATTTCCTGCTAAAATTTTAATTAAAATTTCTATTAAAATTTTTAAATTGTAATATAAAAGTTAAATTATAAAATTTGAATTTTTATGTTTTACATATTTAAGTATATTAATTTTTAAATATATTCAAATTTTTTTGGTGATGATTATTAATGGATTAGAATATTAACATTATCGAAGACATTATTATATGCGCATGTATTTTATATCGCTTGTTTATATGTCCTAAATATTTATAGTATAATACTTTAAATAGCTTCTTTTAAAAATTAATTTTAATCAACAATCATTTTATTAAAATGCCGTAGTATCACAATAATTTTATTATAAATAATAAAATTTGTGTTATCAGTTAGTAAAGTTGGACAATATTAATGCATAATTTTGACTTTTAAATACAAAACTTGTATTTGTGTTTAAATATATACAACGTAGTATATCAAATGTTAAAGAGTAAGGGCCAACGTGCACAGGAAACGATGTTCCATGCTCCTTAAATTCTCTATCACTCGCATGTAGCATAACGGGAGAACTATGCTACAAACGCTACGCACGAGCGAGGAAGAACGGAAGTGCAAGGGGCACGAAACAGAGTAAATCTTATTGTACATGCATTTTTATCCCTTACTCTTTAAATAAAGACAAACGCTCCGTTTAAATTTACTATATCTATGATATACAGACTGTATGTACTGCATCTGTTATTATCTTTTTGATTACAATATGATACTAATATATACTGATCAACTAATTTTAATTCTTTATTTTGTGAATATTATCTGTATATCATAGCAATTGATTGATATTAACAAATTGATAATGACAGATTTTAACTGTTATATATTAATTTATATATCTCTTAATGAAAATTTAAAGTGTTTATTCTACTTAAATTAATAACTAAATTTAATAATAATAAATTAAAAACTACATGTCCTTAATTATTAATTAATTGAACTAATTTTTGATTAATTTAAAGCAAATTAATTAATTGTATTCTTTGCCTTCAGTATTATAAATTTTAAGATCAGTAGATTGTGTGATTTAATAAATTAAATATGTATCATATTTAAATCAAGAAGATTTTAAATTAAGAAAATAAAAATAAATTACTGCAAATGATGGTGGTAACATACTTTTTTCTGATTTATTATACAGATATTTTTGTAATATAATTGTACTATAATTTGTTTATTCTTGAATATAAACATTTGGAAAAAATAAAATAACATATACATTATAAATAAATCAATCATATAATTTTTTATCAATCATATATTATATCAAATCATATAATTCTTTGATTGCAAGATATATATATTTACTATTTTAAACATAGTTTTTTATGAATACATTTTTATGTTAGACTCAACATTTGTTTATATACTACATTTATATCGCTATTTGTATTTTTATCGATGACTGTTTTTTGCGTAACAAATTGTATGATAATATTTTTAAAAAATACAAATTTTAGAATCTTAATAAATAATTAACGCGTTTTCTATTAAAAAAAATACCTGCCACTTGCAAATAATATCAAAATTAATAATTGGTTAATAACGAAGTATTAAAAAAGAGAAAAACAGCAATTGATAAACAAAAATATATAAATATATATAATTATATATAAAACTTAGATACACATATTATATATAATAGTGCATCTCTACTGGCTTTTTTTTTATATTGCCGTCGCCATGACATGATCTTGATCACAACGATCTATCACTAAAAATAAAGTATAACACAAAGTATTCTAGTTTATTCTTAATATTAATATTTTAAATACTATATAAATAATAAAAGTTATACGTTTTGTAAAATTTATTGAATGAAATCTTGAATATACTCCAAAAGAAACGAAGAATCTTCATCAATGTATAGCAAAAAGTTAATTATAAACAAATTTATCTAATTTTTTTACTATTATTGAAATGTATCTTTCAATTTTTTTGATGTTTAACGAATGCTTCATTACTTATATAAGTATATATTTTGAATGAATATTAAAATGGCATGAAAATCAAGAAAAACAAGGAGCAAGCAATGATTCTTAACATGTACATTAATGTATAATAATTAATCCGCACGGAAACTTAGATCGTTGACTAATAATCATAGTCATTTTATTCGCATATAGTCCAGTAAAAAAATCGAAATTTGAAAGATTCATTGTATTTCGCTAGCATGTCTTATCTTGATGGTGTCCCGAATTTTCCAAGCAAAATAATCCGCGCAGACTTCTGAGCTAAATATTCCACGCAGACTCGTAATTGATAGCCAATAATAATCATAATCCCCTTAATTCTCGAGTTAATAAAAAACTCGGATTTCGTCGATTCGTGAAACATCTTGCGTCTTATTAGCGTTCCGGACTTTCTTCTCGCATCATCTTATCTCTAATTCCTAAAAAGGTACATTCGATCGAACACAACTTGGATTTTCTCCGAACTCGTACGTGAATAAAAATTAAAACAAAAAAATATAGTTTTTTCTGTAACTTTTAGCTCTTAAATGTCACACCGCATGTGTGAAATAATGTTTATTTACATTTACATGTTCAGCTGTCGACCTTCTTATCACGCACACTCGAGTTATGCTTCAATTTAGTTGCTCACACAATCTTATTTCATAGAAGCAGTTACTCGCATTCACGAATATAACGTTGATGTAGCTTCGAACGTTTTCTCGAAAGTCAGTTTATTGAAAGTTCAATATATTATTAATATCTTGCGATTAAAACGCCATTTAAATCAACGCCATTTGTATAAGAAGTAAGTATTTGCATATTATTTATATATTCTTTTAATTTTTAGTTATAGAGTCTTAAATTTGGTATATTTAAAACATCTAACTGTATCTCCTAAAAAAATATTATTTGTCAATGTTAAAGACATTTTTGTGTCTATATAAATAATTGTAAGATTTTCACAAATAATTTATAATTCGAGCTATAATACTTCTTTAAATGAAATCAGTCATATCTGAAATCTTGTGTTTTTAATCAAGAGCATCTCATTTATATTTTTCAGTTCGTCATTGTTGTGGTGTCGTGTATGTATAAAATGTATGTACATAGAGACAACAACTTGGATCACGAGAGATCTCTGGTAAAGACTCAACATTATAATATTATTAATTTATTAAATTAATTATTAATATCTGACAATTAATATATCACTGAACGTATCAATTTGTTTTCTCGTCTTGCCAATATTTGTTTTAAGTTCTGATACATTGAAATCATCAATACGAGTTTACTGCGATTTTTTGTATCATAAAATTCATGTTCAAAATTCTAATGATTCATCGATACGTTTATCACTTATATATTAATTATCATATGTAATATTTTGTTCTTACAGTTTCATTTTAATTATGTCATAATGATGTTGAACATATTAAAATCAGAAATAGAATTAATTAAAAGTTCTCATTTTAATAATTTTTTGATAAGTTTACTGAGCATTAATTCTACTTTTTAATATTTGTTGATTTATTAGCGAAATATTCAAGAGAAAAATGTCGGTTTTATTTGCCAAGGGCAAATAGGGAAATATTGAAAATTTTTAAATATGATTTTATAGATTTACCATAGTTTTTGTACGACTTTAGATAGCACGTGGATAATTAATACATTCATATTTAGAAAGATAGAGCTTATTATTATTAATTATTTTTCAAATATTTTAATTTTCAGAGATATAATATTATTTTAATGATAGCGAAATTATATATCATATGTCTGATTAAAAGAATTTATTACAGAAATTGTGTATGTGTATGTGTGTGTGTGTGTGATGATATAGTTTATTAATCAAAATATAATTATATTCCTTTTTTTCTCGTATTTTTGATTCCCCAGTATTTTTAATATTTTTATATATCTTGTTACTTTTATTATTTTCCTTATAAATATTTATTTCGAGACCGATAATTAATTGCTAAAAAGTCTATTTTCTCCGTTTGACTAAAATATGTGTTATCGTACAAACACAACAAGATTTCGATATATAAGATACATGTCTCTTTTACAGATTATTGATACAGCATCGTAATATTAATAGTGAAAGCTGAAAAAAATTCGATAAAGAAAATTGCAATCTCGAATCTTTTGAAGAAAAGCGATAAATAAATATCAACGATATATTTTAAGGATAATGCAAATGCACAGTGAACGTTTTGTGTTATATTCCTTCACAGTTATTTTTGTTTCTATCTTAGCATATTAGGTAAAATGATAAGATGTATAATTCTATTGTAAATTAGATTTATTTAATTAATTTTAATATTTATAATCTAAAGTACTTAAAAGATTGAAATGATTGTGTGCTTGTTTTTTTACATTTCTTTTTCAATATTTCAATATTAAGTAAGTATAAAAAGAGAATAATATATTAAAGATGAAGAATATATATGTTTTTTAAGTTTATGGAAAAAAATAATAATAAGTAGTTTTTATTGCACACAAAATTGTATTACTAATAATGCATATGTTCATGAATGTGTAAATTGTTATTACTAATAACTTATTAATTTTATTAATTATAAGTTATTAATTTTTATTAATTATTAAATAATAAAAAAATAATTTATTAATAATAAAGTTTCTTACTAATTTAATTATTAAATTTATAATAAATTTTTGTGAGACGAAAAAATGAATAATTAATAATACATATTAGTTAACAAAAATTAATAAGAATTATTTTTTAGTCTGTACGATATTTGTACCAACCAGTAAAAGTACACGTATTAACTTCGATATAAAAGTAATATTTAGAATATTGAATGATAATATATATAACAATGGAAGATATTGAATTAGTTACTATTGCAATGATAGTAGAATGTGGAGTGTTCCTACTAATTACTTTGGCAAATATTTTTTTTTTATTTTTTTTTAGGTAAATCAATATTTTTTAATATTAATGACTAATCTTTATATTGAATTAATTTATATACAAACAATTTATAATCAATTAAAGTTATGATTAAAAAAATTAACAATATGACATAAACTATAAATTTTCACTTCATGTTTTTACGTTTATTACTGAAGAAATAAGAATGATAATTATGAAAAAGAAATTTTAGGATTGACAGAAAAGTATTATTAATTTAGATAAAATTGTCATTTTTAATAAAAATAATATAATTTTTAATTTTTTAAATATTGAAACTATGATGTTTTATAATAAAGGTTTTGTAAAAAATTAAAATGAGTATAATATATTGCACTTTATACGTATCTTATCGCATTAATCGCAAACTGCTATATAAAATATTTTATTCAATATGTTATGGGAATTTTTATTATTAAAAATAATTTTTTATGATTTTTCATTCTAATAAATGGGCATCAGCAATAATCAGTTTGAGCTAGTCAGAAGATTTTGCTCTACATTAATAAACTGGCTTTACTTTTTCAATGATGAGAGAGATCAAGATCCAAGGAACAATGACCAAGACACTTATCGATACGACAGAATGGAATAGGAATGTGATGCAATACGTAAGTAAAGTATAAACAATAAATTATATGCAGAATCTATATCATATTGATACATTTTTTTTAGACACATTAAAAATAAGCAAACAGTACAAACGAGTACGGATATAAACATACAGAATATTTTACAAATAGGTGACCCTTTAGAGAAAGAGAGAGAGAAGCGTAAGAAGAAGTATTCTAGTTATTGTAGAAATTCATACGAACACGAATGCAAAAACTCTTCTCTTTTGAACATAAACACATTTGCTTAGAATTTGGCAAAAATACTTCTTACCAATTAAAAAAACATTAAACATAATATTTTGTTTGTAACAATTCATATCTCGCATTAATGTCATTTGGTTTTTTAAAGATATTCAAAAATTCCCACAATATTTTAAATTATTTATATGTTATGTATAATTATTTATATATAAATTTATTTTTTTATTTATCTTTATCAACCGTATGTGTGTGTCTACAAATTATTGATGGTATTAATAATTTCTAATTTCGCAGGAGCCATTGGTCAACGTTTAACTTGAAAAGTTGGAATTGAGATTGTTGCAAAGATTTACTTATCTATGATAAATAAATCTTAAATACGTTGTTAAGCCTTATTCTCAACTTCAAGTCTTTCGAATAATGCAAGTCAAAAAGAAGGAATACCGCAAACATAATTTTAAATCGAGACCATCAGAGTTTTAAAGAAAATTAAAACTATCATTAACAGATAAAATTTCAATAATTTTAACACAAATTCGCAACTTTATTTATTATTATTAAATATAGTCAAATTTTTTTCGGTGATGATTGTTAATGGATTAGAATATTAATATCGTTAAGGAAATGATTATATACGCATTTTTCTCGTTTATAAGTCCTATAGATTTATATACTTTAAATAGCTTCTTTTAAAAAATTAATTTTAATCAACAATTATTTTATGAAAATGTCGTAGTCCCAATAATTTTATTATAAATAATAAAATTATAAAATTGTGTTATAAGTTAGCAAAGCTGGACGATATTAACGCATAATTTAGACTTTCAAATACAAAATTTGTATTTGTGTTTAAACATATAGCATATAACATATCAAGAAATCAAATATTGAAGAGCGAGGGAGAATGAAAGTGCAAGAGGCATGAAATAGAGTAAATCTTTTTATACGTGCGCTTTTATCCCTTACTCTTTAAATAATAAAGGCAAACGCTCAGTTTGAATATACTATGTCTATGATATATAGATTATATGTGTTATTTGTTATTATTTTTTGTCACAATTTGTTACTAATGTATACTTGCTGTCAACTAATTTTAATGCTTTATTTTATGAATATTACATATATGATAGCAATTGATTGATATTAACAAATTGATAATTAATAACAGATTTTTAATTGTTACATATAAATTAATTTACTTATTTTTTAACAATAACTTAAAATGATTATTCTATTTAAAATTAATTACTAAATTTAATATTAAATAATTAAAAATTATGTATGTTTTAATTATTAATTAATTAAGTCAATTTTTCAATATTAATTTAATTCATTGGAAGCAAATTAATTAATTTTATTTAGATCTTTGCCTTCAGTATCTACAAATTTTAAGATCAGTGAGATTGTATGATTTTAATCAATTAAACATGTATAATTTTAAATCAAGAAAATAAAAATAAATTACTTCAAGCAGTGTTTCTGAGATATTCGCGTGTATCGATTAAAATGGTCTACCCTGTATATAATTTATCTAAAATGATATAAATAAATAATGTCGTTTTTTTAGTAGATAATGTTGATTTAAATAATGTTGATTTTTTAGTAGTATTAGAATTAAGAAGATCACTTAGACTACAAGTAATGACTTGTCGATAGAATGAAAAGGATTAAAAATTGTAATGTTAAGTCATTTAAGAATCTTCAATGTCTTATCGATCTATGAAAAGAGTAAGGTCTCAAAATCAGGTCCATCTAAAAGTACGTTTAAACTTGACTTATTTGCAATTAAGATTGGCAATTTTTTTGTTTAATAATTAATAAAATTAAATTAAATTAAAAAGAAAATAAAAGTAATTATATAAAAAAAATAATTAATATATTTAAAATTAAATCATTAAATATATATATATATATATATATATATATATATATATATATATATATGTATATATATATATATATATATATATATATATATATATATATATATATATATGTATGTATATATATATGTATTATATCTCTCTCTTATAAATCATATAATATGCATATCATACGATAATCATAATGCTTGAATTAATTTTTAAGTATAAAAGAATTGTCTTAAATTTTGTTTAAATATACTCCAAATAATATACTATTTATTTATATTTAATATACATATAATAAATAATATACATATATAATATATAATATACATATAATAAATTATATTTGTATATAATAACAACAGACAATCCAGAAAACAAAGTGTGAAGAAAAATCTTTATAAAAAATTATCTAAATAATTAGACGTTTTAATTCTATTTCATACCATCTTTAAAGTAACTGTTAACAAAATATAAATATATATATGTATAAGTAAATTCTCATTATACTAAAAAGTAATACATTCTTTTATCTATCTTTTCCATTTATGAAAATAGTACTTAAAAAACGTGCGATAGCACAAATAATTACAGGCCCGTAACCAGCTCATTATGTTAGAAGGGGCAAATAAAATCTTAAAATCAAAAACTTTTTTTCAATGCACAAAATACATTATTTTTTAAATATCAATATTTTATATAAAAAATATATAATTAATCAATAATATAAAATTACAATCAAGTAATTGTTAAAATAATTGTAATTTTCGCAATTTTGCGAAGTTTAACATAAATCAAACGATATTTTACTCAGAAAACATAATAATTTCTAAAATTGAAAGACGAAAGAATCGATTTTTTTACTGCCTAGCTTTCTTAAATATGCAAAGCATTTGGAAACAAATAAGGGCAATGTCCCTATTTACTCTGGTTATGGGCCTGGTATATTAAACTGAATATCAAGAAATATTATATATTAATTCATTTTGAAACTGCTGTCGCTTCCATGTCAAATCGGACATAAGAGTTTCTTCAACAAATGTTACGTGATTTGAACCATCAATCAATAATACAGAGTGTGTCCTTGTACCATATTCATCTCCAGAAACAAAAATTGAACTAAATTCTTCATATGTTGTTGGATAGTTCTTTTGTAATTCGGGATCTGGTAGACATCTGTAAAATTCATTGAGCATTTGTATCACACAAATTTATATATATTATTCTAATGTATGTATATATATATATATATATATATATATATATATATATATATATGTGTGTGTGTGTGTGTGTGTGTGTGTGTGTGACATACTTTGTCTGTGATTTTAGGAAATTAATAAGTTCTTCAATAAGAATATTTTGTTTTGATATATTCGCATTCTGTACAATTTGTTTAAATTCTTTTTTTCCTACTTCAACTTTTTTATACGAATGATCTATTCCACTGTTCCCGATACCTATAATATCACTGTCACACATTTTAGGTCCAGTAGACCTTGCATCGCTACTTAAATAATACGTATTTGCATTCCTGGAAAAAAATTATACATGATTAAAATGATGATGATTTATAATCTATGTATAAGATTGTATATTATAAGATGCTACATTGTATTATTGCTAAAGTTAAACGACAACAATTAAATTATTTAGGTTTATAACATATTAATCCTTTACTTACTTTAAATCTAGAGAAATTAAATAGTAAGGATTATATGGTTGTCCGTCAATATTTTCTTTGTGTAATTGATTTAAGTACGTCTCTATAGAATCGTTGGAGGTAACAAAATTACTTATCAAAGGCCCACGACTTTTCTTCGATGAACTAATTACGTTATTTTCGTTAACTAAATTTAAGATAACAGCAGCTTTCCCTCTCATTGACACAGCCAGCCAAGTTCCACCCTCCTTACCAGGTTCCATGTCGATACCTAGCGCATTTAAGTTTTTCTTTTAAATTAAAAACGAGACAAAAATATTATTTCTTTTTCTCATTAAATATAATTTTCTTTTAAAATAAAGTTCGTATTCTAAGTAATATTTCTACATAATATTTAAAGGATATTTATCATATGTTACTCTTTCAAAAATAATTCACCAATATATTTTTATCATACCTCCTAAACATTCAGGATGCTTTTTCCAATAGTGAGCGGATAACGCAGGACGTTTATATGTTTCATCTCGATTCGTTGCAACTATTAGCCGATAAGATTTAATATCGGCGTTGGGATTGCGATAAATAAACAAAATGCACATGACTTGGTAATCACACTTATATATATGTATTTTTTTTTAATTAATAGACCCTCCTGAAGTTAATGCTCCAAGCACCATGTAACTTTTTATTCCCAATTGAGGTAAGAGACTCAAAGAGCAGCTTTTATAGTCAAGATTGCATATCTATTTTGCGATACTGATAATTGATTATCAGATCGCTTCATTTATAAATCAAGATAATATTACATACAGTTGTTTGCACATAAAAAAATCTAAGGTGTGTATTGCACGCACATTCTGCCTGTTCTTTTTAGCTGCACTGCTACACTAGTGCAATAAGTTAGAAAGAGACAAACATACGGCCAGAGAGAAGACTGAGAAATGTCATGGTCTGTTTTTAGGTGATCCCTGAAAGCGATACTCCCTCTATGGACATTGAAAACGTGGACATGAACTACAAAGCCAAGGTCCATGAATGTTCTCAGAGGGTAATATATGTATAATGTGCACAATTTCTGGTTTTGTTCCGTGCTATGTGCACGAAATGCCGGTAGCACCAGAGTATAACAATCATTATTTTGAAAATAATATATAAATATGATAAATAATAATTTTTATAAAAATAAATTTTATAAATTACTTACCTATATGTGTATGTATGTGTGCCCATACGTTGTCCAAATGATTTTAAATATAAGAATAGACTATATGAATATCGGCGTATGTTACCGCCAGCATAGCTCTCAGGTTCATGAGAGTACTAAAACCTCCTTACCTGGCAAATGCCTTCGTTAAGGCGGAGATACAGGGGAGGAAAAATTGAAGAACAATTTTTTAATTTTTTTTATTTTTTTTAATAGAGTTTTTAAACACAGAATATAATACATATAAAAAATATATATTACATAATTATAATATATACAACGTAAATTATAATTAATTTGCAATTACATAAAAAACACATTACAAAATATTAAATTATGTAATATAAAAATAATTACATTACAAATATATATATTACAAAATTTAATGCAGAATATATAAAATACAATGCATTAGAAATATGTATTACAAAATATAATACAAATTTAATATAAACTATAATTTTAAACTTAATACAAAATAAAATTTATTACACGAAAGTGTCCAAAGTATACGTATAATATAAAAATTACTAAAAATTTTTACATAGACCAGACAAGACTGATTAGTGATGATTAATTACGCGATATTTATTATTAATAATCGACATAGAATAATAGAATTTAATTAGTTTTATATAAATAACGTATAAACGTAAATAATCATGATCAAAAGAGTCATTAATAAAATTATTGATCATTTCTTCGATTGTAGAACAAAGTATTTGCATTATTGACGCATTTCGTGCAGACCATGAAAAGAAATATTTAAAACGTGTAAAGATAGAACAAGCTTTGATGTAAATCAAAGATTAAATTACAAAATAAATTGCGATTTAAAATTCGCGAGAAACGCGACGAATAAATAAATCGACAATAATCGAATATTCACACACACACAATTGCGAGATACGCATAATTTTTATAATATAATAATCGAATCAATAGACACGCGTGCGATATAATTATTATCACACAAATGTTGACAGACGAAGATATTTTAGCAAACATTTGTGATCCGTATTGTTTATGAACATAAAATTCACTGTCCGATTTATTTGTGATTAATATATACGCGACTTTATACGAATTTCACGATTGAGAATAAAATACATATCCTATTTCGCGCATGATTAGCTGAATAAGAAGAAATGAGCTCTATAAGCTTTAAAATATAATTAAAAATCGCGTTATGGCCACGTTTAATAGAAAATAACGGAACGAATGATTTTCGAAGTCCCTCTAATAATCGATATAATAGTGGAGTTTAATAAGATTTAAATAATGTAAAGAATGACGATTAAAACAGTCATTAATATAGTCATCGATCGTCTTTTAAATTATAGAAGAAAATATTTGCACTACCAGCATTTTGCACGAACTATTAAAAAACAATATTCAAAGAAGTGGAAAGATAAACAAAGCTTTAATGTATAAGTCAACGATTAAATTATAAGATAAATCGCGATTTAAAATTCCCCAGAAAATGCGACGAATAAATATAATGGTCGAAGCTCTCAATAGACACGAGCGCGATATAATTATTATCACGTAAGTATAAAAAATCAAAAATATTTCAACAATCATTTGAGGTCTGTAATGTTTGTGAATATACAATTCACCGACCGATTTACTTGCGAATTTTTATAAGATAAATCGCGATTTAAAATTTGCGATAAAAGGCGACGAATAAATAAATCGATAATATTTAAAATATTCAATTGCAGATACGCGAGTGACATACCGGTAATAACCGATAAAAAGAGGAGCGATCTTAAAAATGGAGAACGATTAACATCTTGTTTCTACACCAGATTTCGCAAGATCAATCTGCGAAGAAAAGTTAAGTGATCCATTGAACGTCAGGAATTTCACTGTAGGAGGGAACGAATCCTGGATCTTCCGGACTATTCCCGATAGCAATGATTTCAGTATTAAATCTAAGACAATTATCCCTCGTCATTATTTTCAACTCACGAAATTGATATTCACGTCAGAAAACATGTTCTTCCATTACTAAGAAATATATTTCTTTATTGAAAATTAAATGAATATAACCTTTGTCATTGAAATGTGATTACGAACGATTATATTTATAAATAATAAAATACATGCATTATTGGAGTTTGTGTTAAATGTGCGAACACAAAATTTGGGGTACCGTCTGCGCGCGCGAGACGAATCGAACCCGATAACAGCAAGATTTAAAAAATTTCAATTCGAATAGTGTTCAAAATAAAATAAATGAAATAATTTTAAATATATAATTAATTCTAGATTAATTATCTAGATTCTTATTCTTGTAACGTTTAAATTAATAATTTTTTTTCTTTTAATCAATATCTTACTGATATAAGGGTACCCATTCGATTCGTCTCTAAATTTTTAAGTATTCGCACATTTTATGTAACATTCATGTATAATTTCGCGTATATATAATATATTATAATAACAAAAATTATAAAAATATATTGGATACGTTAATTTGTGCATGTATTTTAAATAATTTTTTCAAATTAATTAATAATTAATAAAATATATTCGTTCGTAATCATTTTTATCATAAAAGTTAATAAAAATTAATTAAATTATGAAATTATTTAAAAAATTGAAATTTATACACAACGCTATATCCATATTTAATCTACTATTAAATCTTTCTGGCATTATATAGACAATAATAATACCAATCCTAATAATGAAGAACATTTTTTAACGAAGAAAAGAAAAGATACATTTCTCTCATCTAGATATATATTATTTAAATTAATTCGACGTTAAAGAAGCGTATCGTCGTTGAATTACTACCGAAATCATTGCTTTCGGAAATTGCCAGGAAAACCTGGGATTAATTCCAATCTTACAGTAAAAATTCCCAATTTTTAACAGGGCACCGAACTAGACGTCGCGAATGGATCTCACAAAAACCGGTGAGAAATAATTCTCCATGATAAAAATCGTTTCGATTCCTCGGCGACCTCCTACGAGCCACGCAACTTTTATTAACGTTTATTTAACGGAAGGAACAACGATAACTCTTTTATTAAAACGATAATTTCGTCTAAGAATGCGAAAAGAACGCGGGAAAAACATGGTGTTTTCGCAACCGTAATTTATTAATTTATTTATGAATATTTTCCGATACGAAATTCGTAAATACAAATATAACTGAAAAAACAAATTAATAAATTCATAATAATTAACTCGTGATTCTATAATATCGAAGGTGATCGTTAAATTTTGTGAAGCTAATATTTAATCGTTGACTTATCACATCGAATCTTCACACTCTTATTCGATAATTCTGTATATTTAATTAGCAATATTTAGGAATATTATCTGACGAGAGGGACAGCGATAAAAATCTTTTGTTAAAACGATAATTTTGTATAAGCACTTGTATTAAAAATTTTATATTTGATCGCGCGATGTATATACTTAATATGTATATTTATACATGAGACGGTACTCCCGGTTTCGGTACGAGCGAAAATCCCATTTCACTTAGGAGAATCAACTTCGAGTCAACCGGTCGGGATTGCAACGATACAACGAGCAAGGACTAAGCCCAAACCGGAAAGAAGACGAAACGATTGACGGAAATAGAGGAAAATGAAGTTCACCAACTCTTTTTCGCGCATAATTATCCTATCTCGTATCGAACCTGGACCCGCTAAGCACGATTTCAGGTGCTCCGCCCGGACATATTATGCCTCTCGCGGTTGCTATATGCTACACCAGGCTAGTAGACGGCAAAAGAAGAGGATACCCACATTTTTTAAATGCTAACATTTAGCAATTTAGAAAATGGGGAGGCAACCCCTTTTACTGAGCGAAAATCATGCCTAGGGGAATCCACTCGACTCCTCGACAGGGTTAACACACGCAGTGCGTGTGGCTGTAGACGAGCAAAGAGAAGGGACCCATTGACGACCATTCCGAGCAATCGATCGAGTTCTAACTAATTCGGGCCGAATCACTTGACGAAGCACGAAGCAAGAGTGTACGTTGCATAGCAACGTGTGCAAACTCGAAACATCCCAGTTAGTTGGCATCGGAAGTAGAAACTCGTGACAATAAATGAAATTGGGATTTTATATGAAAAGTCCAAAAGTTCCGCGAAAACGCGACGACGCGAGAATACTACAACGCGAAAACACGGTAACGAAGCGCTTGCCGTCCGCGGCACGTTGACGGCACCGACGACGCAAAAGGGTACTTAGCTTCCCATTCAGGCACCTTAAGATTTATCATAAATAGAAAAATTTAAGATAAACCTCAAGGCACCATCCAAGTACTAAGCCCTCCCACCGCGACAAGGTGTACCCCATGGGAGGGTTATATTATATATAATTTTATATATAATATAATACATAATTTGAAATTTATTTTGTAATATAGTACACAAATTTAAATTCGCAAATATAAACGATAAATAAAAATATAAAGGATAAGAGAACATCTATTATACAAAGCAATGTTCAAAATAATTGATTTTAAACCTAATTATTGCGCGCAATTAATTTTTACATTTTTACTTTTAAATAGATATATTTTAATATTATAAACTGCGTAATTACAAAATAATTTATATATGAAATATTTAAATAAATATATTAATTTGAAATGTTTTATAAAACATAAAAGTATCTGAAAATATTAATTAATAAAAAATTTTGTAAATGTTTTAATTATTTTAAAATAAAATGGAATATTTTTATAAGTTTATGTATTATATTTGTTATACAATTTAAAATCACTATTAAATCATAATCAAAGAAATAAAACGAAACGAAAAATATGTATATTTTGAATATATATATTATTGATAAATAATTTATATATTGTTGCGTCCGCGGAACGCGTTATATATCGAACGCGATATATATCGAACGCGCGCGACACAATTGGCAAATACTAAGCATACGCTGACGCTCGTACACTCGTAAATAATAACGCGATTTAAGGTGCACAAGAATTTTAATAAATCGCGAGTAACATACAAGAATTCAGAATAATCGTAAAACGGATCACAAATAGACGCGCGTCCGCACAACTTGACAGCTGGGCTTAGACTCTCTGACAGTCGTTGTTTATAACAATATCTTGACAACGCGCGCGAAAACGATCTTCTTCGAAAGAATTCAACGGGTAACGAATACATTCAGCGGGACGGGACGCGGGGACGCAACAATATAATAAATAATGAATGTGATAAATAATTTATATTAATGACTTACATCATATCTTATTGATCCATCCACTTCCAAAACCTCCTTTTTTCTTTTGCTTCCTTCGCTCTTTTCTCGTGGCACTTTAATCCTCGTTGCACTTACACTTATTCACGAAAAGTTCCTCGTTGCACTTGCAATTGTGTTTAGAGAAAGAATTTGATAATATATGAAACGTCTCACATCACTACTTCACTGCTCAAGAGCCACTGAACGAATGATCGTAAGTCAAGAACATTACCGCGGTTCTGTTTATATCGCCATGATCGACTATGAAAGGAAAGAATTTGATAATATATGAAACGTCACTACTTTATTGCTCAAGGTTACTGTGCGAATGATAATAAAGCCGTGTAACGTATTAACAATAGCGCGATACTATTTATCAAGGTTGAACACGGTGTTATTGATAATCCTCTCGTTGCCGAAATATTTTCTGTAATATAAAATATTCGCGCGCGGAATATTAAATTATAGAAGTATTTTAATTTATTGATTTCAATTAATTATTTTTTAACAATTTATCACGGAGTCTTTCGTTATGCTATTTACCTATTTGCATCTATAATTCGATTGTTTTACTTTGTATTCTCTCATAATCCAAATTATTTTTAGATTTTCAAGTAGAATGATAAAGTAACACGGATGAAATATATTTGTGACTCTAAATATTATAATAATAATTATTGTCCGTAAAAATCGCAACGATCGAAGTAATTATTTAATATTTTGGATTTCTATCATTTAATCGATTTTCGATTAAATTGTATATTGTTTAATAACAAGGATTGAGAAAATTAAAACATTGGTCGAAATATATTTAATTCTAATATTAAAGCTTTAACATAGCGCGCTACTGTTTATTTTTTTGTATTGCCAAAGTCGAACACCGTGTTATGGATAATTCGTTGCCGAAATATTTGATATATTATAAAATATACGCTAACGCGGAATATTAAATTATAGAAGTATTCTCATTAATTAATTAAAATTGATTATTTATTAAATAACTTATTACGGAACCTTTCGTTATGCTAATTATTTGAATTTATTCGATTATTTTATTTTCAAAGTCAAATTCTATAATATTTAGTTTTGCATTTTAGAAGACTGACTTAGAGCGAGCTAAATAAATAAATAAATAAATAAATAAATAAATAAATAAATAAATGATGTTGAGAAGAAAAAGAACACACATAAATAAATAAATAAATAATAGCGTGGAAAGAGAGAACATACTAATATTTTTATATAATAAATTATTATTAATTAAATTATTTATATTTTTATTTATATTATTTATATTATCAAAGAGACATATATGTTACCCTCTGAGAACATTCGTGGACATTGGCTTTGTAGTACATGTTCACGTTTTTAATGTCCACAGAGGGAGTATCGCTTCCAGGGATCACCTAAAAGCGAGCCATGACATCTCTCAGTCTTCTCTCTGATATGGCGTTTTCGAGTCGCGTTTGACCCGACCTGGGGTAGTTTACTAGACGTTATTGACCAATCACAGCCATTCTTCTGAAGAATGTATGGTTTCATTCTTCAGAAGAATGGCTGTGATTGGTCAATAACGTCTAGTAAACTACCCCGGGTCGGGTCAAACCCGATCACTCGAAAACGCCATATGTTTGTCTCTTTCTAACTTATTGCACTAGTGTAGCAGTGCAGCTAAAAAGAACAGATTCTGCGTTATGTCATTACAATTCTTAATGGCCGCATTCAGCAGACTCAACAGTTGGGCAACATTACTAGATTTTCCGATGTAATTCGACGCTGATTGGTCGGACCTGAAAGTAGAAACCAATCATGTTCGATTGCTACTTAGCGGTTGAGTCCGCTGAATGCGGCCATTTCTAACCAATACCACGGAAGTGGCGACCATAGATTATATATTATACTAGATAGTTAACATATGTGTAAAATTTGGTAAAAAAAAATTTCATAATTTCTTAAAAAATTTTAGATTTTTCATAATTCAAATTTATGAAGAATTCTAAAAAAATATATTAGATTTATTTATTCAAATTTTTTAATATTAAATAATTGGATAAATAAATTTTTCATAATTCAAATTTCTGAAGAATTCTAAAAACATATATCAGATTTACTTATTCAAATTTTTTAATATAAATTATTTGAATTATGAAAAATTCCTAAAATTTTCTAATGAAATTATGAAATTTCTTTTTCACCAAATTTTATACATATGTGTTATAACTATCTAGTATAATATATAATTTAAAAAATTATGGAATAAAAAATCTCAGAATATTTAACATTTATTTATATAAAAAATTCTAACAAAATTCATTTACGATAAAAATATGAAATATTTTCATTTTTTTCCTGAAGATTTGTGAAAAGTGTGCCAATTTGTACAGAAAATCTTAAGTTTTCTGCTAAAATTTTAGAATTTTTATAGAAAATTTGAACATTTTTTGAATAATTCTATAAATAATTTTTACCAGGGACATTTAATAAAATAGTAAAATGGTAAAAAAATAGTGAAATGCACTATTATATCTATTTCATTTGTCACTTCGGGAGCATCATCTGTCTTTATTTAACTTTCGGCGAACAACAAGGATGGGATGATTCCACTTGCATTGGAAACGTCAAGTGGAACATGCTTTATACGTGAGCAGAATTTCATATCAGCTGTCAATGTGCCATTTCTCTTGATAAGACATGACATGAACGCACATTACAAAGTAGATTATAAAATAAAGATAAAACACAGTGAAGAATATCAAGTATATTTTATTCTCTTATAGTGACATATATGAAAATATTATATAAATTACGCCATTTATATACATATATATTCTTTATCCAATTTATACATTCTATCCACACAAAAGCAGGTAATAAATGCTCTTATACTTATTCTAGCATCGAAATTAGCGGTCTAGTAATAGAAATCTATGGTAATCGCAGGTTTATCTTTGTACATAACCTGTGTGATGTAATCGTGCCACATTCATGAATGACGTTTCATATATAGGGTGTCCTAAAATTATCAAATGAACTCTTATCATGAACATCAATTGAGTATAGAATATTGTATATAGAATAAATTGAAAATAATATTGTACAGAAAATAAATCGAAAAAGGAAAATAATCATTATGTTTTAATAAATAACGAAAAAAATTCTAACCTTGATTTTTTAAATTTATTTCAAATTCGTCGTAAAAACAAATATTTAATTAGAATAGAACAGTAGTAAATTTATCAAACTTTTTAGAAATTTGAAAATTTATTAATTATTCATCGATATTCCCCTAAATAATAATGATTCGATTTAAAGCGCGAGTGACTTCATATTTCTTTTTTAAATAAACACACGATTAGTAAAACGTGTTCGTTAATTTCAGAGCACTCTGTAGAGCGATAAATACAAGAAACCGGCATCACATGAAGAGATTCTGAATTCAAGGGCGTGTACGCGGCGTGTGTTTTCGTTTCTTGCTTTCGTTATGTCGATCAGCTATTAGCTTCCATCGAGACTCTCTTTGCCTCCTTGCCTTTTATATAAAAATCATCGTGAAGATGGGCCAACGTGTTTCTAGAACGGACTTTGAGTGGGTTTATACAGAGGAGCCGCATGCCACGCGGCGCAAAATAATTTTAGGTATGAACATTATAAAAGAGAAGAAAATATTTATACATTTTAATGTGTTATTTATTGTAATTTAGCGATTTTTAACGAAATTTAAAAATATCGGACTCCCTATATATAAGGTTAAATACTTTTTCATATACATATAATTAAATTGCATAAAATTATCTTATATTAAATAAAGTCAAGGGATGCAGAAGACCATACTGTTTATTATAAACATTTTCTATTTTTCCTAATTAATTATTTTATATAAAAATAATATTGTAAGAGCGATAAAACATTAATTGAGCTTATTAATGCATTCTTAATCTGCCATTAAATAATGAATGCAAAATATATAATGTTAAATTTAAAATATATTTTACAGATACAGATACAGATTAAATAATCTAGTAAATAATCTAGATTAAATAATCTATCTAAATCATGTATAATTAAAAACTGACAAAACACTTGTTTGCTTAATACAATACATAATGCATAGTATGTAATGCATAATACATTTGCTTGATATAATACAATATAATATATACAATACTTAATATTTAAAATTTGTTTATTTATAAAAAATTCCAAGATATTTGACATCGAAAGAAATTACTGAAATATATAACAAGAATTCAACAAATCTTGCCTCTAATTAATTGAAAATATACATATTATCTTTGAAATAAATGCATTTTTATTTATCAAATAGATTTAAGAAATTCTGTAAATAAATTGTTTCGCAAATGTATTATATATCATAGAAATATATTATACAACATTTACAAAAGATATTTTATATATTTTTTAAAATCATATGTTTGTTAATTATTTTATTCAATTAATTCTGGAATGTTTATTATAAAAATAAATGTTTTCTTTATTTTAGAGAAATACCCGCAGATTAAAAAATTATTTGGATATGATCCAAATTTTAAATGGATTGTAACTGGAATGGTATTAATACAGTTTGTGACATTTTTCATTGTCAAAGATTTAAGTTATCCACAACTTTTGTTATCAGCATATTGTTTTGGTGGTGTAATAAATCATTCTCTTATGCTTGGTATGTATATTTCATTTATCAACACATTAAAACTACTCTAAGGTCATGTATATTATGTATAATTTTTAATACATTATGCATTGTTTTTCAGCGATACATGAAATTTCTCATAATCTTGCCTTTGGACATGCTAGACCTATGGCTAATAGACTGTTTGGTTTTTTTGCAAATTTGCCAATAGGAATACCAATATCTATTAGTTTTAAAAAATATCATCTTGAGCACCATCGTGTGAGTATTACAAGACTTGATGCAAAATATGTATTTTATATTTTATATAGTAATATACATATATGTTGTGTAGTGATATATATTTCCAATTGCATATATATATTAATAAAGTATATTTTTGGTATCTAGTATCAAGGAGATGAGAAATTAGATACAGATTTACCAACGTTATTAGAGGCAAAATTATTTAGTACAACCTTTGGAAAGTTCTGTTGGGTATTGTTGCAACCATTTTTCTATGCATTCCGACCTCTTGTAACATATCCAAAGATACCAACTTTTTTAGAATACATCAATTTAGTCTTACAATTGATATTTGATGGTTGTATATGGTATTTTTTCGGTAAGTTTCAGAAATCACATACAAATTAAGATAATAATTAATAAAATTAATTTAAATATAAAGTATAAATTTATAAATTAATAATATATATATATAAAAAGCAAAATGTATAATTTCAGGTGGTAAAGTATTGTTTTACTTGCTTATTGGCTCATTTATGGCAATGGGATTGCATCCTGTGGCAGGCCATTTTATATCAGAACATTATATGTACAAGAAAGGTTTTGAGACATATAGTTATTATGGGTGTCTAAACTTAATTACTTTCAACGTCGGATATCACAATGAGCATCATGACTTTCCTGCAGTGCCTGGTTCGAGATTGCCAGAAGTATGTCGAAAATTAATTAATTTTAATATATTATATAATAATATAGCTTATGTTTATTAATTTAACTATTTTACGCAGGTAAAACGTATAGCTGCAGAATTTTATGACAATTTGCCACAACATAATTCGTGGCTTTCTGTCTTGTACGATTTCGTGATGGATCCTGAAATTGGGCCATATGCAAGAATGAAAAGAAGGCATCGTGGATTAGATCAATAGATTTATCAATTTTTCAAATTTTCTATAAGAATGTATCGCGTATAATATCATAAAATTTACTTCTATTATTATGAAAAATTGCATATTTGTGAAAAGATATAATTTAGAAATGTACTTTATCATTTGGAACAAAACACAAATGACACATGTTGGAAAATACGATAGCGTATTTGCCCATGTTATAAAGAGAGATTAAGGATGATATTAATCTATAGCAAATATCTTTTCGATATTCTTATCTTGTCAAGTTGTTCATATTTCATAAGTTTTTGTTTTCTACAATCTAGTCATGATACCAGCATTTTTTGACTAATTATTTAACTGAATTGTTTGGAGAAATTATTTTCTTTTAATTAGCACAATGAAGAAAATAAAAATATAACATGATATATTTTAAATTTTTTCTCCATAATATTGGATACCACATTTTGCTTTCTTTTAATGTTTATATGTTAATTATTAATTATTAGTATTTTCGATAAAAACTTAAAAATTTAAATTCGAAAATATGATTAATTTTCTGTTTCTATAATTTAATACATATAGAAGAGTATATCTCTAAATTATTTTCAAAGTGATATAATCTGTATCAAAAAATGCTATATACATCTTAAAAATAGCAAATTTTTAATATGAAGGTATATTCTGTATATTTTTATATATATAATTTTTTTTATGATATTGCCATTAAATACTCTTATCATTATAGTGTCTTAATCAAAAATATACTTGATAAAATATGCCGTATAATGTGAAATTTTATATATCATTTCAATGCTAATTGAAAATTATTTGTCAATAATTATATTTTTCCGAAAAACTAAGAATATGATCAAATTAGACGTAAAATTGAATTATATCAAATTTTCTATTTATTTAATTGTACATATGCACATATTCAATTATGTTAAAAATTATATTTATTTCATAAGTTGTAATATGAAGTAAAAATTATAATATTAAAAAAACAATATGATATTAAAAAAATTATAATATTAAAAAAGTGTTTTTTATCATTATATTTTCATTTATATTTATTAATGTATTCAAATTTTATATTATATATGAATATACAGGATTTTTATTTTTCTCGGATTTTCGTTATACAAATTAAATACGATATATAATCGAACAATCATCAGAAATCCCATATGGTCTAGTGGCTAGGATACCTGGCTTTCACCCAGGAGGCTCGGGTTCGATTCCCGGTATGGGAAAATTTTTTTTTTATTTCTATTTAGTTCAGATACGAACCATAGCACGGACATGAACCATGTTACCAAGCCTAAATACTACTCCATAGGTAAAATAGATAGGTAAAATGGATCCCCGTTAAATGGCCGCTCTCTCTGCTTGTACAAATTATCACGTGGAAAGATGAGGAGAGGATTTAACGATATACTTGCTGGCGACAAGCAGAAATGGTACCAAGAATACCAGAAGACAGAGCAGCCTTGCAAACATTCCGTGTCGGAAATCGACGTGTTGCGTCTGAAAGATGAGGGAAAAAGGTATCTGGAGGCGGAGACCGCGGCTTTTCAGTCGAAACAATCCAGGTCGCCTGACTCGGAGATGAAATGGCTGAGGACGGCGTTGCAGCAAGGTACTACCTCGGATAAAATAGCGGCCAGCGTAGTCCTGGTGCAGGATAATCCAAAGTATAACTTGACTCGCCTGGCGTCTCTGGTGTCCCAAGTGCGAGGAGCCAAGCACAACCAGTGCGGCATGGTCATTATGTCTCTGAAGGAGCTCTTCCTGACTGATCTGTTACATCCCAAATTTAGGTTGTTGAAGTTGGAAGAGCAGGACCTAGATAAGCTTGATATGAGAAACGAATCGGACCCCATCGTCAAGACGAATGCCTCCAGAAATAGGCTGTTGGCGCATTGGTACTTTGAAGATCAGCTTCGCCAGCAATACGAGTCCTTTGTATTGAATTTGTCTATGGTAGCTTCCGACACAGTAGACACAAATCGTGAGAAAGCTATATCCGCGATGACGGATCTGTTGATAGGCAATGCTGAGCAGGAACACAAGTTGTTAGAGCTGCTTGTAAATAAAATTGGCGATCCACAGAGCAAAGTTGCATCTAAAGCTGTATTTTGCATCAATAAGTTACTGTACGAGCATCCAAATATGAAGCTTGTAATTCTGCGTGAAATTGAAAAATTGCTGTTTAGGAAAAATATGGCCCAGCGTACTCAATATTACGCTATATGCCTGCTGACGCAATTTGCTCTGGATAAGAATGACAATGTAATAGCTGCTACGTTGATAGAAGTGTATTTTGCATTTTTTAAGGCATGTTTGAAGAAAGGAGAACCCGATAGTAGGATGATGGCAGCAATTCTAATGGGTGTTAATAGAGCGTATCCTTTTGCCAAAATAGACTCGAAAATATTAAACGAGCACATCGATTCTGTCTATAAAGTAGTACATCTTGGATCCTTTAATGTTTCTCTAAATGCACTTAATTTGCTGCATCAAGTAAGTACTATTGAGTAGTATTTGTTGTGATATCATTGAATATCTCATCTTTGTATTTTCAATTAATTTATATTAAATCATATTTAATATTAATTTATATTAAATCATATTAATATTAATTTATATTAAATCATTTATAATAATTAATTTATATTAAATCATATTTAATAATATAATTATATTTATATTAATTTATTTAAATCATTTATATTAAAAAATTTATATTAAATAATATTAATATTAATTTATATTAAATCGTTTATATTAATTAATTTATATTAAATCATTTACAGTAAAAAACATTTGTTTTTTTTTTTTTAGATTATAGGCAAGGACGAGTCTCAGGCAAACAGATTTTACTCAGCCTTTTACAGAAAGTTATTTGATCGACAGATAGGAATAGCGAGCAAACGTGCGATATTCCTGAATTTGTTGTATCGAGTTCTTCAGAAGGATCAAAGCATAATACGTTTACACGCTTTCATTAAAAGAATCTTGCAAATTACATTCTACTTTTCTGCAAATATGGCATGCGCTATTCTGTATATCGTCTCAAAAATTCTTCAACGCAAGGACCTAAAACATCTGTTGCTCGAGCCACAAAAATCTGTTAAAATCGAAAACGACGTATGCGAGTTAAACGACAGTCCGTCCGATGTAGAGGAGGTTTGTGTAGTAGAAAAATCGAAAAAGGAAAACTCCATTGTGTTATCAAATGTCACGATTGGTGCGGACGACACATCGGAAATGAGGTCTGATATAAAGGAAGAATCGGACATAAAAGTTGACATGCAAAATATGAAGGCATACGACTCTTTCTGTCGTAATCCTCTTTATGCGGGAGCAATCACAGGATTTAACACTGAACTCCAAGCATTGTCCAGACATTTTCATCCGAGTGTCGCTTTATTCGCAAATCAGATTCTTCAAGGTGTGGTGAATTTTAAACAAATCAATTTTATACAATTTTTATTCGATATAGGCAATTGTTATTTGTGAATTTCTTTTTTTTATTTTTAGGAAAACCGATTACGTACACGGGCGATCCGCTCGAGGATCTGACATTGATTCGATTCTTGGATCGATATGTCTTTAAAAATCCCAAGAAGCTGGACGACAAAAAGGTGCAGAGGAAGAACGACCCCTTGGCACAACGCGCCGGATACACACCTAAAGGGATACGCTCTTTGCCCGTTGATAGCATGGCATATCTCAACGAAGCAGAGGAGCGAATACCAGTGGATGAGGTATTCCTCTATCGATATCTAAAGAGGAGAAACGAGATGAAACAGCGTGTCAAACAAGAAATTGATGATGATGATGAAGACGTAGAAAGCGTTAATAGTGAGGAATTTAATGATATGCTGGATCATATGGGTAGCGGTCAAGATTTTGACGACTTGGACATTGCGGCGAATATCGTACCTGGGAAGAAGAAAAGTAATATTATATATCATATAAAATATACTTTTTTGTCTTTAGCTTCTTTAAAAGGAAACAAAAGAAGTATTAGACTTAATATATATCTTCAATATATTCCACACACACATAATTATAGAAATTATTTTTATTCTTTCTTTATAATTTTTAGAAGACAAGATAAATGAAGATAATGATGAGGACAGTGATGATCAGGATGATATTAGCGATAATGATGATATATCAGAAGATCTTGAAGACGATATCGCGGAAGACGAGCAAGATTTAAGCGATATTGATTTTGGAGAAATGGATAATGAGGAAGATTTGAGCGATATAGAATTTAACGATTCCGATGATGGAGAGATCTTAGATGATGAACTAATTTCCGGTTTAAATAAAAAGTTGATAACGAAAAATTCGAAGAGCAAAGAGAAGAAAAAGGGAAGAGGAATCGACAGTGATATATTCATGTCGGCAGAGAAATTCGCCGAGATGCTGGAAGAGCAAAGCAAAACCAAAGGAAAGCACGGTGGTAGTAATACTTTTAACAGCAGCGACGGTGCTAGCGTCAAACAAATAGATTGGGAAACAAAACGGCATCAACGATTAAAAGGATCATTTAGTAAGAATAAGCGAAAAGCTGCCCAATTTAATAACAAACAGGCTAAAAAATCCAAAAGATAAATATATAATAAACACGTTTTATAGAGATAACTTCGTTTACATTCGTTTACAATAAACCTCTTTTTTCCGATTACTTTAAATCGATATTATGATCAAGGTATAGAACAAGCTGAGAGAACGACAAACACTTATTCAATTATTTGCATCATTATTAGTAGCACTTTTATCTTTTTGTAAGATTTTTAGGCAAGATCATAATATATATATATTATATATATTATTACATATATATATACAATATATTATATATATACAATATATATACATATACAATATATTATATATATAATATATATACATATACAATATATTATATATATACAATATATATACAATATATAATATATATATATATAATATATTGTATTATATATATATATATATATATATATGTATATACAATATATTATATATATTGTATATATATATACTATATAACATATATATATATACACAATAATATATAACATTGATAAATTTTGCCATTACATTTCATAATACAAATGTTTTTTTTTCATCAATATAATTTTTGATATGATTAATCATGACAATTCAAATAATAGAATGCGATATTTTAATACGAACAAGTCGTCTTTAAACAATAATATTAGATCATTATTTCCAAGGGACTTTTAATTAAGAAATATTAAAAAATATTATGTAAATTATATAAAACTAAATCATAATTCTTTGACAATTTTTCTTGACGACTTATTTTCATTGAAAAATATGACTTTCTATTACAATTGATGTACGTTAGATGTGTACATTTGAAACTTTTAGGCAAACGATAAATATGCGATTTTTCTCAATTTATATTTATATAGAATACTGTAATACAAAAAAAATTGCAGAACATTTAGAAAAAAATTGATTCAAGAGAATATTACTTTATAATTGATTGTGTGCTTTATAATTGACTGTCACTATTTACTAATAGTAATATGTAATTTATCTTTGAAGTATTAAAAAAGAATTTTGAATATGTATATATATACATTAAAAATATTCTCAAGGGAGTTTTTAAGCGATAGTCTTTTACATGAATTTAAAGTGCTGCTTTTTTTTCTGCACATCAAACATTAAACACAATATTTAATATCTATACGAATTACCTATTTAGCTTCCCAATCTTCAACAGAATTTTCAATTATTCAAAATCTAAAGAGATTATCAACTAATGAGCGTAAAATATAGTGCAGATAATTATAATATATATAGTATAATAATAGTTATGCAACACTTTTTTACTTTAATATCTTTAACAGGAATATATAGGTACAATGAGAAATTAGAGAAAAACTGGAAGGGAAAATAGGTCTTTCATATAGATAAAAATTGTCCATTCTAATCAATTAATACATGTACAACAGGACAGTGCTAGCTCGCTTGTAACTCTCCAGTTTTTTTTAAAAAAATTATAAATCTATATTTTATTTGCAATGTGTGCAATGACAATAGATAAACTTGCAAGTTGTTCAGTTATTTTATTACACGTATTTAAAAAATGTTAAATGTGATATATCCTAAAGCGAGCTGTATATATGTATCTGTAAGTTGGACGCTACTCTGGGTCAGGTTTGGTAGAGTTTTCCTCATCATGAGTAGGGCTGTGCCACGTAAGTCGTTCCTCGTAAAATTTAATGACAATTTGTGGGCACTTTTCGTTGGCGATGCGAGCAGGCACTAAATCTGCATCATCCGTTCCTTTCCACTTCATTAAAAACATCAGTTCACCACTGGAATCTGTCGCGCCAATAATACGTTCGGGTTCCAAGTTTCTATCAAATCCTGTAAGATGAATATTTGCAGTTAAGAAAATGAAATTCAATAATTATTCATTAAAATAAACAGTGGCTTTAATTTGTTACAAAAAGTAAAAAACAAAGGGAAGAAAAAGAGAACAAAAAAAAGATAAAAATAAAAACTACAAATTTAAAAGAAATTTTCGATGCTTCCCTCCTTTACCTTCCGCCTTCTTCTCTTCTACTACTGACTTCTTTTTAGCCTGAGTAGGTGTCGGTGTGCTGGCACTTTTTCGTTTTTTCTGCTCTTTCTCTTCGTGTCGTTTTCCTGACGCCGCCGCCTCCTTCTTTTTCCGTTGCTCCTCGAATTGAGCGATTAGATCAGGGCAATCTAAATTTTCCTCAGGCTCCCAGGTGTTTTCATCATTTGAATATCCTTTCCATTTTAGGAAATACTCCACCTACGATCCAGAGAGAAACATGTATTTAGAATAAATCTTAGTTACAAGGTATAAACGACAGGATCTTATGTACCTTTCCCTTCACGACTCTTCTATCTAAAACTTTTTCCACGCTGAATTCCTCCTCTGTCTCATTATCCGTCGGAGGAGACTCCTTGACCTTGCTCATTATGGCTCGTTATACACTGTAAATATGAGGATTAAATAAGTTTTATTAATTCTTGTTTTTTTTTTCTAGAAAATCATTTAGGAAGATATAATAAAAGACAAAAATATAGAATTTCTGAATTTGTACAAGTGTGATAAAGCAACGTACAGAAAACTCTCTCGCTTTCTCTATGAAACAAAAGGGCTACCACCAATTACTTAACTTACAGTAATATAACATATATATATATGCAATTACAATAGGTTTTCTTGTAAATAATTATCGGATATATTCCCAATAGTAAAAAAATATAGAAATTGCAAGGAAAACAAAGGACTATTCGAGACAGGTTGACAAGTGTAATACATGCTTGCTCATGATTTTTATATCATTTTAAAATAATTCACAAGCGAGAGATCCAAACTGCGTGGATTCTCCCAAGATCGGAGAAAGATTTCGCGTGACCGCACGATTAATCACAATCGGCGGTTCGGATGCAAAATGGCGGAGATGAAAGCGGTGGCGGCGTCGCGTTTACCGGTACTCGTGACTTCGCGTGCATCGCGCGAAGACGACGCGATTTACCCGCGTTTATGGCGCGTTCGTGATAAGGATAACGGGTACTCACATAAGGCCTCGTTAAACCGCGTCCAAAAAACCTCCTCGATACGACAGATCGCCGCAAATTGCTCCTTTTATCGCGAACGCACAGCTTCTCGATTGTTTGCGGTGCGTCACTCGCGATCCCGCGCGTTGCCGCGAAAAATGTAAGGCTGGCCAACTGTCCAGCGCGAAAAATCCCTAGGCATCCCTAGGGAATTAATCTGCAGTTAGGTTGGTGAGGTCTGGGAACTTTCCCAGCAGAGAGAAGACGTGATGGCGTTTTCGATTTGTCAGGTTCAATCGCTCCGGGGTAGTTTACTAGATGTTATTGACCAATCACAGTCATTCTTCTGAAGAATATATGGTTACATTCTTCAAAAAAATCGCTATGATTGGTCAATAACGTCTAGTAAACTACCCCGGAGCAATTGAACCCGACAAGTCCACGAATGTTCTCAGAGGGTAACATATATGTCTCTCTGATGATATAAATAATATAAATAAAAATATAAATAATTTAATTAATAATAATTTATTATATAAAAATATTAGTATGTTGTCTCTTTTCACGATATTATTTATTTATGTCTCCTTTTTCTTCTCTCAATCATTTATTTATTTATTTATTTATTTATTTAGCTCGCTTTAAGTCAGTCTTTTAAAATGCAAAACTAAATATTATAAAATTTGACTTCGGAAAAGCGCGGTAAAACAATCGAATAAATTCAAATCATTGGAATAACAAAAGGTTTCGTGATCAACATCAATTGTTTAATAATTAATTTAAAATAAAATATACCTCTATAATTTAAAATTCCGCGTGTATATGTAGTACGTAAAATATTTTGGCAGAGAATTATCAATAATATCATGTTTGGCCTTGGCGACGTTTAGCAAGCACGCTATACATGTCACGGCTTTGTCATCATTCGCACGGTGACTCTCGAGTAATAAAGTAGTGATGAGAAACGCTTCGTATATTGTAATTTTTGTACTAAACACGATTACGATTAGTATCAAAACATAATTTGTTATAAATATTAATAAGTATTAATTAATTAAAAACTAATTAACGACATAAAACTGTATCGCAACGATAAATCTTTATCGAATCGCATTCATTCCCCACACAGCACATTATACTAAAAGATAACGAAAAGATGTCTTTTTTAAGTTATCTTTTCGACAAAACGAAAAGATGTCTATAAAGACATCTTTTCGCTTTGTCGAAAAAAATGACATAAAAAAGACATAATAGTATGTGGCATATGTTTCTTCGCTTGCCGCTACGCGACGAGCCACTCTTAACTTTTCTCGTATTTAATATTTATCACGAAATGTATATAAAGAATTAGTAATTATCAAGCGACGCGGTAGCGTCGCGACGCCAAGTACATAAAAAACTGATAAAAAATTGGATCCGAGCATTGAGAATCACTGTTCTCGAGGCGGCGCTACCAAGTAGCTTATCCGGAATTTTACGTTAAATGACGTCACATAAACTTTTAATTGAAATATTTCAGAAACTAAAGCCGTAATTAAAAATCTAACGGCATTTTTCTCATATAATGTGAATACAAGCTTTCGATTGTGACCAGTTTGAATAAAATCGGTGCAGTCAATCCCGAGAAATGATAATCGCATGTCAGAATTGTGACATTTTTCATTTTCATTCATAAGGTTCAGACTCATGAACGTATCTTCGCACGCACACATTCAAAACGATTTTGTCCCTCAAGCTGCGTTCATACCGCGCATATATGATTATTCGCTTTAGTATGCAAAAATGCTTTAAGAAACAAAACCATTTATGTACATGTGTGTGCATACGTGTGATATGTGTATATGTGTGTGTATACGTGTGAGAGATTAATTTATCGCATAACAATTTTCAAAAACCTCTTGGAGGTAAAATCTAATCTATCTCGAAAACGGTATCACAAAAATATAAAAACTGTACCGTTAGATAAGACTTCTAAGGAGACTAATTTATCGTATTATAACAATATTCAAAAACCACCCCTTGGGAGTGAACTCTAATATCTAGAAAATGAAACCTTGTAAAAATACGCGACTTATCCTTAGTAAAGATTTTTTAAAATGCATATACATTTTTTGCAGAAATAATATAAATTTTTACAAAAAGGTGGTAATATCCCTCTAGAAACAACCTTATAACGGTAAAATAAAATACGTCAAGTATATAAAAATGTATGGTTCCATTCTTCAGAAGAATGGCTGTGAACACAATTGCAAGTACAACGAGGAACTTTTCGTGAATGAGTGTAAGTGTAACGAGGAATTGAAATAAATGCAAGGAGGATTGAAGTGCCACGAGGAAAAAGCGAAGAAAGCAAAAGAGAAAAGGAGGTTTTGGAAATGGATGGACTAATAAGATATGATGTAAGTCATTAATATAAATTATTTATCACATTCATTATTTATTATATTGTTGCGTCCGCGGAACGATACATATCGAACGCGTGCGACACAATCGGCATACGCTGACGCTCGTGCACTCGTAAATAATAACACGATTCAAAATATACATATTTCTCGTTTCGTTTTATTTCTTTGATAGTGATTCAATAGTGGTTTTAAATTGTAACATATACAGGGTGGGCCATTTTAATCTATGCACCCAAATTTCTTTGTACCTAAGACAGATACGGAAAAATGATTCAGACAAAAGTTTTATGGTTTCGAGGGGGCCATAAGATGGTATCATTGGTTTGACCTTGAAGAGTTATTTGAAGGTCACATGAAGGTCACCTTTAATTTCTTAAACGGAACCTACTATTTGTCATTGCACATTCTTGTAGCTTATCTCGAGAGCTTTCCAAAACACTATAATTAAGTACTTTTTTGTTAAGTACTTTTTGAGTTATGAGGCTTGAAATAATTTCTTAATTTTACATAAACCGTAAAATATCTTGTAAAATATTCATTTTTCGATTATCTTACCTTAATACTTTTATGTACAAAATAATGAGAGGAATCAATTGGTGTAAAGAAAATACATAGTTGTTTTTAAGAAAAAATATGGAATTGTTAATTGCAAATTCCATATTTTTTCTTAAAAACAACTATGTGTTTTCTTTACACCAATTGATTCTTCTTATTATTTTGTACATAAAAGTATTAAGGTAAGATAATCGAAAAATGAATATTTTACAAGATATTTTACGGTTTATGTAAAATTAAGAAATTATTTCAAGCCTCATAACTCAAAAAGTACTTAACAAAAAAGTACTTAATTATAGTGTTTTGGAAAGCTCTCGAGATAAGCTACAAGAATGTGCAATGACAAATAGTAGGTTCCGTTTAAGAAATTAAAGGTGACCTTCATGTGACCTTCAAATAACTCTTCAAGGTCAAACCAATGATACCATCTTATGGCCCCCTCGAAACCATAAAACTTTTGTCTGAATCATTTTTCCGTATCTGTCTTAGGTACAAAGAAATTTGGGTGCATAGATTAAAATGGCCCACTCTGTATAATACATATACTTATGAAAAATATTCCATTTTATTTTAAAATAATTAAAACATTTATAAAATTTTTTATTAATTAATATTTTCAGATACTTCTTATATTTTATAAAACATTTCATATTAATATATTTATTTAAATATTTCATATATAAAAAAATAGAAATTATTTTATTTATCATATTTTTAAAAGTTTATATCTAAGAAATATAAATTATTTTGTAATTACGCGATTTATAACATTAAAATATATCTATTTAAAAGTAAAAATTAATTGCGCGCAATAATTAGTTTTAAAATTAATTATTTTGAACATTGCTTTATATAATAGATTTTCTTTTATCTTTTATATTTTTATTTATCGTTTATATTTGCGAATTTAAATTTATGTACTATATTACAAAATAAACTTCAAATTATGTATTATATTATATATAAAATTACATATAATATAACCCTCCCATGGGGTACACCTTGTCGCGGTGGAAGGGCTTAGTATTTGGATGGTGCCTTGAGATTTATTTTAAATTTTTCTATTTATGATAAATCTCAAGGAGACTGAATGGGAAACTAAGTACCCTTTCGCGTTGTCGGTGCCGTCAACGTGCCGCGGACGGCAAGCGCTTCGTTACCGCGTTTTCGCGTTGTAGTATTCTCGCGTCGCGTTTTCGCGGAACTTTTGGACTTTTTCATATAAAATCCCAATTTCATTTATTGTCACGAGTCTCTACTTCCGATGCCAACTATGTGGGATGTTTCGAGTTTCCACACGTTGCTATGCAACGTACACTCGTGCTTCGTGCTTCGTCAAGTGATTCAGCCCGAATTAGTTAGAACTCGATCGATTGCTCGGAATAGTCGTCAATGGGTCCCTTCTCTTTGCTCATCTACAGCCACATGCACTGCGTGTGTTAACCCTGTCGAGGAGTCGAGTGGATTCCCCTAGGCACGATTTTCGCTCGGTAAAAGGGATTGCCTCCCCATTTTCTAAATTGCTGAATGTTAGCATTTAAAAAATGTGGGTATCCTCTTCTTTTGCCGTCTACTAGCCTGGTGTAGCATAAAGCAACCGCGGGAGGCATAATATGTCCGGGCGGAGCACCTGAAATCGTGCTTAGCGGGTCCAGGTTCGATACGAGAGTGACAATTGGCCTCCTTGTCACTCCGGGTCACTCATTTGTTGTGCTGCCGAAACATGTTCTTTTACAAGGGTTTTTATCGGCTTTTTTTTATTTATTTATAGCGCTCTAACGATTATTTCTTTTTATACTTATGATTTCTTTCTTTCTATGCGACATACGAAAAACATTTGTCAATGAATACGGATCATTTCACTTCGCTGAATTTGTTATATTTCTTACTGAAGAAGACTAAGTAAAGTCGAAACGTTTTTGTTATTTTTCAATTAAACGAATTTATGATTATTTGTATTTATGTTATTTAGACCTTAGTAATTAGCTCGTATTATTGGCCCTAGAATTTTTAATTTTTATTTTTTGATTATTGCTTTGCAACACACGAGCAGATTTAGTATTATTATTGTTTAATTTTCGTTTCATTTTTTTAACTTATTTGAATCTATATACATTGATTATCATTGATTAATCATTTCAAATAATAAAAATTTTGCAATTTTCTTATGTTGAAAATATATTGATACTAATAGCATCAATTATTAAATTGTATCTGTTATAATTATAATATAAATTGTAATTATATTTTTTATTTTTCATAATTTTCTGTGCAATTGTATATAAATTGTAATCTAATTGTAATAATGTAAAAGAAATCTAATGTACATACATTACACGAAATTAGAAGAATACGTACAATAACAAAATTTGTTGAATTAACACATTTAATATATATTTTATTTGAATATTTTCATTGCAAAATTATTCAAGTATTTGGATAGTTTACTTTTTATACTAAAAGATTATTAATAAATTCGAGAAACTTTCCTAATCGCGCAAATACCGTAAAAAAAATTCTTTTACATAATATAAAGAATATTAAATAAAAATATCAAGAGAGACACGATGTTAACCCAATAATTAAATATTAGCTTTTTATAGAAAAATATTTATTTCATCTTTGAATATTACAGTATCTTTCGCGATTGAATAATTTATTTACTATCAATTTACATACATAAATATCTTGTTATACAGCAGTAGCCGGTGCTACCGGCATTTTGTGCACATAGCACGGAACAAAACCAGAAATTGTGCACATTATGTATTACCCTCTGAGAACATTCATGGACATTGGCTTTGTAGTTCATGTCCATAGAGGGAGGATCGCTTTCAGGGATCACCTAAAAGCAGGCCATGACATCTCTCAGTCTTCTCTCTGTTTCTAGCAAGATTTTTTACAATGACGTATATAACTAGACCAAGCTTTCATATAGTTTATAGGTGAGGGGAGTGAAGCCGGATATTGACAGTTTAAAACAGAGAGAGAACGTTGAATGGCCTCTATGCTTTCTCTTTCTATTCTATAGACTGTCAAAAGCAATATGACGTGATATGACACAAACGCAAACTGGACATGCGAAACAGTATATGAGTAAAATTGGTAAAAATACACGTAAAAATATATACATATATAAATTTTTTGAAAAAAATATTACAAATATTGCATTAAAATAAGGACAAAATGGCTGTTTGCTGTATTTGTGGCATCGATTATGCACCAAAATCAATTTTATTACTAAATAAATATAACAATATTTGTATTATGATCATGTGTATACTGCATAAAATAGTATTAATATCAATAATGTATCAAGATAAATGAAAATTTCGATTCCATTTTTATTTCTGTACCACCTTATATATAGCTCTTGACAGCTTTGGGACGGCCATTTGCTTCTTGTATGATAGAAAAGGAAAGCATAGATGCCGTTCAACGTTCTCACTCTGTCTTAAACTGCCAATTTCCGGCTTCACCCCTCTCTGAGAATGCTTGGTCTAGTTATATACGTCATTGATTTTTTACCATTAGGGTGGGTTTTCATTTGACACTCAATGCTTATTTTTAGCGTCAAAAGACATCATGTGATGAAAAAATGACGAATTGGTATCTTCATTTTTAGTCACGTGATGTTTTTTGATGCTAGAAAATGAGCGTCGAGCGTCAAAAAACATCACGTGACTAAAAATAAAGATACCAATTCGTCATTTTTTGATCACATGATGTCTTTTGACGCTAAAAATGAGCGTCGAGCGTCAAATGAAAACCCACCCTTACGATTGCGTGCCGAATATTCCCGCCACGAGCATGCGAGTAATCGAAGCACTATACTACTTATCTTATCATTCTTTCAGAAGGCAGCAGAAGAGTACGACCGGAAAGAGTTTCAATCAACAACAAGCATGAAATGATACTGCCGATGTTAAATGGAACGTACTTAATGAGGACATTTTCCAGAGATAATTCTATTTATATTCGATAACAATAAACTTTTTTTTCAATTACTCTAAATCGATATTATGATCAATACAGAACAATCTGAAAGAACGACAAACACTTATTCATTATTAGTAGCATTTTTATCTTCTCTTTTCTCTTTTTATCTTCTCTTAAAATTTGTAGGCAAAATCATATTGATCACCATTAAATATATTACAAAATAATACAAAAGAATACAATATATAAAATAATACAAAAATTAAAAATGTTAAATATATTTTTATGTTTAATTTATTTTTTTTTAATGTGTTAAATAAATATCTTTTTTCACTATTATCCACTTCTAAATGCCAGCAACTATTATTTGCAGTTAATTTTCACATCGAACGCAAAGGAAAATAAATACATAAGAACAAATAAGAAAATATTAAATTCAAGTTATATGTTCATACATTACAGTTTTTACATGCCGTATATAATTATGGTGTATAGAAAATTCCGCGCGTAAGATGGATTACATTTTAAACATAAATATTTGAATTTTAAACTAGAGACTTTTAAAAAATTGATGAGGCTCTATATTTATCCCTGAGTATAAAATTTATTTTCCTCATGTTACAATTTATAAGTTGTCGGGTATTTTTTTATACTAAGTTTAATATATAATATATAATGCAAATGTGTTTTTTAATTCTTTTTAAATAAATCAAAGTTTATACAAAAATTTTGAATTTAAATTTTCCATACATATAATATTAAATAAAACGAGAATTTTTTTCATTTTTGCATATAAAGATGTTGCTTGACACTTTCTTAAAAGACAATTTAATATCATATTATACATAATGAATTACAATCTATAAATGCGGTTATGCAGATGAATCTAGTGAAAATTAATAATTTCTTTACTCGTCATATTTAAACATTTATATGGATCGAAATTTTTAATTTTCTCACGGTTTATTTGCACGCGCGCGCGCGAGTCAAAAGAAATATTACAAAAGTCTATATTAATAGAAATAAAACCCCCTATTTTTCATTACATATCCTTGTAGCTCACTTCGAGAGCTTCCCAAAACATAATTAAGTTATTCGTTAAGTACTTTCCGAGTTATGAGGCTTGAAATAATTTCTTAATTTTACATAAACGATAAAATATATATAATAAAATATTCATTTTTCGATTACCTTATCTTAATACTTTTATGTAAAATAATGAGAGGAATCAATTGGTGTAAAAAAAATATATAGTTGTTTTTGAGAAAAAATAATGTAATTGTTAATTACAAATTACATATTTTTTCTTATTATTACATTATTTTTATTATTGCATTATTTTTATTATTATTTTATAGTTTTCATAGCATATTTTTATTATTTTATAGTTTTCAATATCGAAATTTTAGCCAACTCATTGGAATAATGATGCAAATATATAAAAATGTGAATGTAATACTCATATTTTTCATTTTTTTATGTTCTTCCTGATATTTTACTATTCTTTTCCTCACAATTGCAATCAATCAATCATGATTATTGAAAACTATTAATCTTTATGTTGACTGAAATATATGAAGGCAATCAATTCTGTCGATTTAATAAAAACTATCATTAAATCGAGATTTTGTTGTTCTTGTCCTTTAAATCGAATTCTCATGTGCTTCATCATTTTTCTATCAAATAATAGTCTATAATATATATGAAAGAAAATCTTATATACGATTATATATATATAAATTTTCTTTCGTAATTTTTAACGGTATGAGATAGTAGTTAAAACAATTATTCAGCATATTTAACTGAAAAAATTATATATATATATATATATATATATATATATATATATATAAGAATGTTCGTTAAAATAATAGCAAATAAATTATCAGTATGTATTGACAGTGCATCAAAAAAAAATTATCAGCAAACAGATAAAAATATCTTAATATGAAGTTTATAATTTTACACAATGTTATTTAAGTGTCAGTATAAAAGGATTCATCGCATTGCTAAAGTAGTGCCAGAGTCTTTTAGTAGTTAATACGAGAGTTTATTCTTTTAGCAGTTAATATTCATTGTAAGTTTGTGAAGTAAATAGTAAGATATCTCTTAAATATTTATTTATTCTCTTACTTATCTTTCAAATATTGTTTTAATAATTCGTATTAATTTAATAAAATAAGGTTATTATCTTTTTTTCTTTCTTACAAAGTTTGTCAAAGAACGAATTATATTATTTTATATAAATTATTGAATATATATATAATAGATATATATTAATATATCGTGTGTCTATGTGTATATGTGTAAACTACAAAGTAAACTACTATAAAGTAAAGTAAAATTATATTTTTCCTTTATTCAAGCATAATTTATAAATAAAATCAACGCAATCTACTTATAATCATTATTTAAATTATTAAAATTATTGCTTAGTTAATAGAAAAGGAGCAAAAATGGGCGAATTCTCTAATAATAACAATAATTCACTTTGATAATAAGTGACTAAAAGTGTGGAATATGCACGAATATAGATTAACTTTTATTTACTAAATCTTTGGAATTGGCTCAGTGTTAGAATGTGTGACATTCTTTTGAAGGCAGATTCTCTGGCCAATTTAAAAACGATTTTTCCTCAGCAAAAATGTCGAGGGAGATCATTATTTTTTGCATATTCTCAATTTTTGTCATCATGTATCTTTCTAAGCCTTAAATTAAAATTCTATTAAAGTAAACTACCTAAAATTAACTAAAGAATGTGACTTTATTAATATTTTATTCCCATAAGCCTTAGTTTGCGAAAAACCCTTTATTTTCAATCGTTTATAACTCGAAAACTATTAGTGCCGCGACATTTTCGATGAGGAAAAATCGTTTTTAAATTGGCCAGAGAATCTGCCTTTAAAATATCAAGCGTTAGTTTCGGGACACCCTGTATATGTATATATAGATGGTAGAAAGAAAATAATGTGAACACCTGAAAAATACATTATATATATTATATAAAAGATATTTGTAATACAAATATAATCTTTATTTTGACAATTTATGTTACAGTCGATGCATGTGGATATTTGGAAGTCGATTTTCATATTCATATTTGTTTTCATTCACATATTCATACTTCTCTAAGAAATTCATCTTTGTAAGCTAATATCATCAAAAAATGATAGAGATAAATGTTTTAAAGAAATATATCTTACGACGTATTTATAGTATAAGATAGTAGTCGAAACATTTATGTAGCATATTTAATCACAAACAAATTATGTATATAATAGCATGTTCGTTTAAATAGAAGATGAATCAGTCGTATGTATAATCTATTCGATTGACAATCCATAAAAAAAAAATTTATCGGTTACTCATAGAGATAAAACTATCTTAATGTGCACATAATGTTTATAATTTTACACAATGCCAGTATAAAATAATTTATTGCATTGCTAAAATTAATAGTTCAATATATAGAATGTATAAAAGAATTTAATATGAAAGTTTGTTCTTTTAGTAGTTAATATTCATTGTAAGATCATTATGAAATAAATAGTGAGTATCTTAAACACTTTTATTACTATTTATGCTTTTACAAAATATTTGGAATTGGCGCAGAATGTGTGCCTATATACATTTTTTAAGCAACTTTTTTTTTCAAGAGAAAAATTTTTCTCTTTGTATATCATTGATTTTATTGAAATATCGATATTTAAAAAGATTGATTTTAAACGACAATTAAATTGATCATTTAAATATTTTGAATCTTAATTCAACTTTCCATACGGGATCATTGCACGATCGTTTCTGAGATAAATACTATCTATTTAGACTTGCAAATCACATTACTGATAATGTATCGTTCTTGAAATGTGAAAGTTCATTCTCATTATCTTAATATACGACGGTTATATGAGTCTGAAAGCACCCGTCAAACTGAACGGATGTGTCTTTACTCGTGACTCATTTTAGAAATATTCCGAGTTCCTCTATATAAATTGGTGATTTATTCTCCTGTTCCTTTTAATTCGTGTCATCATTTACGAGTGTGCGAGTGCCGCGTGTATATCATGTGCTGATCAGTTGTGTAGCGCGTGTTTAATATTTATTTCGAGATCCACGGAGGCAACAACATATGCTCTTGAATTATATAAATATACATATAAACCTTAAATTTACATTGTTAGTTTGTGGAAATTTATCTTACTGAAACTTACTGATATATATAGCTTCTGTTATTAATAGAAAGTTATTAATAAAAAATAAATTAACGCGTTTATTCCATTTAACATACTTGGGATATCAAGATAATTATCTTAGTTTTAGTAAAGCAAATATAATTTACTTCGTGACCAACGATCCGAGAACCAGAGTATTGAGAAGCTGAAGAAAACTGAGTTTAATTAGACGGCTAATCACATCGAGGAATAATGTTTATTATTATATTACTAGTATTCATTCTTACTTTATTGTCGTATAATTATTATGTGCATCATAGAAGAAATGGACGACTCATTAATCTGATACCAGGACCACCGGGTATTTTGATTGCTGGCAATGTATTCGAATTTCTTGTTTCACCAGGCAAGTAAAAATATTTAATATGTTTGCTTTAATTGGTATACGATCTGTTATTTATTTATACAAGCAAAAATTAAATTTGTAAATTTTTTTAATTCTTTGAAATATATGCCTATCAACATTATTGGTTGTTTTTAAAATAATTATTCAAGTTTAGCAGTATCTTTCTTCACAATAATATTCATTTTCTTAATTATCATTAATTTGTTTTTAATGTATTTGATATAATAATACAGAGTAACATCTAAAAATACTGATAAAATCAATCTCAAAAATTTTTGTATTTATATTTATAATATTCTTATATATTTTTCAGAGAAACAATGGAAGGTGCTGCACTCCATGCTTGACGAATATTATCCCATTACAAAAACCTGGACTTTCTTTTTACCTTTCATATCTATTCGCCATCCAGATGATCTAGAGGTAATAAATTACAAAATTCAATTTTTTTATTATTAAATTATGATTTAGCTAGATTTAGAAATCTTACGTTACATGTAAAAATATTTTCGCACGTAAAAAAATGTATTTTAACAAAGTAAAAAGAGGAATTAAAGATATATTAATTCGAGATAATAATAATTTGGGATTTTTATTAGAGATTATTTGTGTATATGTGAGAGATTAAAGTTAAATGATCTGAGATTGAATGCTATAATAAACTGATGTTTCATATTTAATATCTATTATCATTTTTAATCTATTGTGATTGTAGACGATAATGAGTAGCACCAAGCACATCGAGAAAAGTGCTATGTATAGTCTGTTACATCCTTGGTTTAGCACAGGTCTTCTTACTAGCACAGGTAATGTCATTACATTACATCACATATATATATATAAACGCATATATATTTTATTATTACAGCTTGATATTATCAATTTTAATTACGCAGAGAATGAAATGAAATTCAGCGATATGAAATGGAAATAAATTTGAAATAATAAATTTGAATAATTAGTATTACCCAAAGATTTGATATCAAATTGAAAATACAAGAATATATTATTTATATTATTATAATTATTATTTATATATCAATTAGATGTTATCTTGTTTTTTCTTTCAGGCGCCAAATGGCAATCGCGGCGAAAGATATTAACACCTGCATTCCATTTCAATATATTGAATCAGTTTGTTGACATCTTGAGCAAGGAAAGCGCTCACATGATAAAGTCTTTAAAGGATGAAGAAGGAGCAATTGTGAAAAATTTAATACCATTTATTAGTGAACATACGCTGAATATAATATGTGGTAAAGTTCTTATTATTCTCTTTTTGTAATTATGTACGAGCGTTTTGTTTTAAATAATCATAGCTTAAGAAAAGAAGACGATAGAACATAAAATATCAATGCTGAAGAGAAGATCGATAATATTAATATTATCGATAACATCGATTCGATTTTTATACTACAGTATTTATATTTTTCGGCTGTGATTTCGGCTTTTTATAACAAATTTATTTATAGAAACTGCCATGGGCATCTCCCTGCATGATCTCGGAGCATTTCAACAACAGTATCGAGAGGCAGTTCACCAAATGAGTGAATTGGTTGTTTATAGGTAATTTACATAATCAGATGTGATAAATACAGTGAATGATTATTATATATCTACAATCTTTTAAATTGTGATATATAGTTATATTCTGTAAGGGGTAGATTAATTATTGAATAGTCGCAAAAATTGATAATGAAATAAATCATTTAATTAGCAATTAGCAACATTAAAACATATTACATACACTCAATTAAATGTTTTATTTTGAAATAAAAGTTATTTGCAGCTTTTATAATGTTGAGAATATCGTGAATATTAAAATATTAAAATATATAAATTGTGCAATGAAGTCTGAAGATAAGTTATCTTTTATTAAAGAATCTATAATTATAAAACTAATGCAATGTCCTTAGAAAATTTTATTCTTAGAAATTTTCAAAATTAATAGAAGGAAAATACCTTCTTGATATACACATATATAGTTATAAATTTTGCAATATTTACATATACATATATGTATATATTTTCGTTATATATAATTACTTAAAATTTACTTCATAATTTTACGGAGGCTTTAAAAATGAGGCTTTTATACAATTATATCATTATTGAAATTACATAATCTTATTTAATTACGATTTAGAATAGTGAGGCCTTGGCTGTATATTGATCTATTATTCGCATTGTCTCCACAAGGAAGAAGACAAAAGAAAATCCTTAAGATATTGCATGGATTTACAGAAAAAGTACGTTATAAATCATATTACTTAAAATTCTCTGTATTCTGTTCTTTTATGTGAAATTATAATAGATTTTATAATCTTCATACAGCAAAATTATATTGTTATATTATGAATATTAATAACACAAACACATAATAGTAGTATAACATATTATTTAATGCAATTTATTAAAAAAATTAATATCATTGTCATTTATGCTACTCATCTAGATCATCGCAGAAAGGAAACTTTACCACGAACACACCAATGATCGATATTTGAAAAACTTTGAAAATGAGGAGGCAGACGATGCAGAAGTATTCGGAAGTACGTAAGATGAGAGATTTTAAGTTTGATTGCATAATATAATATTATAAATCAAACTTGTAAAGTATTTATATTAAACACATATCATATATAATCACGCGTAATAGTGCAACATACGTCTGCCGTAAAATTGTTCGTTATTTATAAGTTTGAATTTTAAATGAGAACAATGCCATTTAATTAAAATGCGATATGCAAAAATGATAGTGATGCTAATACATTCATGTTTTTTTTAGTCAGCAAAAAACGACTAGCTATGTTGGATCTCTTAATAGCTGCGTCTCGAGATGGATCTTTGACTGATTTGGATATTAGAGAGGAAGTCGATACTTTTATGTTTGAAGTATGTTTTTGTAATTTTCCTTTTTTTAATTTTCCGTTTTCACATAGATTATTTAAACATGTATAATGTGACGTAATTACAGGGTCACGATACTACAGCGATAGGTATAACATTTGCATTGTTATTATTAGCTGAACACAAAGATATCCAGGTACCTTTTTGTCGATATACATCATTTATATTGTGATTTTTATTCAAATTAGTATAGACATGTAGCTCTTGTTGCTCTATATTGTTCCTATATGTATGTATATTATAATTATTAACAAATTATATATTTATTATATAATTATAATTATTAATAATAATTAATTTAAATAATAAATTTTAATAAAGTCTTTATATTTATTTTAAAGAGATTTTAATTTTTTCAAAATATATACGAATATATATGTATGTATATACATATGTATTTAAAAAAAATTAAAATATCTTTGAAATAAATATAAAGACTTTATTAAAATTTATTAATAATTTATCTCTGCCTAGATCATAATATTATAAATATTCTAATTATTATCGTTGATGTAGGAATGTGTGAGGATTGAAGTCAATACCATGATACAAGAGAACGACGGAAAACTTACTATGAAATCGTTGCAAAGTTTACCATATTTAGACAGATGTTTAAAGGAAGCGC